>NC_090925.1:62455133-62758164 GCF_040938575.1 Ambystoma mexicanum | reverse complement strand
GTCAATTGTAGAAGATCTCCAAAAATAATAATGTGTATCCCTGCAAAGAGTTCTTCGTAGTTTGTTTTAAGTACTTCTTGCAATCTGAGGTGAATCAAAGGCAACATTAGGTTGGAGACCATGCCTACGTCATCTATTAGTAGCATTTTCATTTGCTTTAATACTCTGCGTAGTTCCATTGCAGCTTCTGCAGAAAGTTTGTAATAGTCTAATTTGTTTTCGTGTTCTACTGGAAGAAGTAGTAATTGGTGTAAAGTGACACCATCTATGTTGTAGGCAGCTAAACCTGTGGGGGCAGTTACAAGAGATGACAGTTTGTTGTTTGTCAATTGCTGAAGGAAATTTCTGATGATTTTGATTAAGAATGTTTTTCCTGACCCAGCTTCACCACTGATCTACAGTAGTATTGGTTTGTAATTTTGGCAGGTACATTCTTTATTTTCGTGCTGTACACCATGTGCTATTTGTTTTGTTACATCTTCAAAAATGGTGCACTGATCTTTGTTAAGTTTTGCATGTTGTACAGTTAAGCCTTCTATATTTTCTTGATAGTGACACATGGTGTTTTCCACTTCTGCCATAGCTAATTCTGCCTGATTTGCTATTAGTGGCTGTCCTAGTGGTTCTTGGCTTTCTGTTACAGAAGGTTGACAACTGTCGGAAGTGTCCTTATCTAGCTGGGCCTGAAGTTCTTCTTTGTGTTGCTGTTCATTGTGCAACATTGTTTTGGACTGCGCAAAGTTCACATCGGTGGTAGCGCTTTCATTTGCTTTGAAAGCATCTTCATAGCAGTCATAATGATCTAGTATCTCTTCCTCTTTTCTCAATGTTTTAAACAGTTGTAGCAGAGACATGTAATATAGTTCTTTCTGTATAGGAGTTTTTATTGACAATTTAACATGATTAATTAAGCTGCCTATGGTAAGTTTCACTAAGCTGCTTTCACAATTTGTGACTCTATATCTGCCTTTGTTTTCATCAGGTTTTATATTATTTTTGTATGCACAGTTTTGGGCTATGTGGTATAGACACATGCTTTCCAAAGTCCTACTCCTGTTCGGATAGTATGTGTCCACATTGTTTTTTAAAATGTCTTTGCAATTGGGATCATTTCTGGCAATTGTTTCTATGTCCTCATATGATTTCAGAACTCTTTTTCTACATTTAGCAGGACCAAGACTTAGCCATACTATGTTCTTTAATTTTCCATACAAAGCAGTACCGGTTAAACGATTGCCGCTTCATAGGCATCACATTCTCTATGAGAGAGCATTTTTATGCCTAGGCTGTAGAATTTCTGAGATAGTGTTTTGTCTGATGATAGGTCATCCCAGAGGTCTTGAAGCTCTGTTTTTTCTGCTCTTGTTAAGTAGGCTGCAACATATCATGCAACAGCAGTAGAATTGTCTGCAATGTACAGCACATCTATGTTTGCATTCCATAAGAGGGCAATGATTGCATTGTAATCATTGATGTATTTTGATTCTTCTTTTCTTTTTATGTAATACGTGTTCTTCGGTGATTTACCTTTAACACTATGTCGAACTGAAGACATGAAGTTGTTGACTTCACCTGTTTCTGTAACTGGTCTAGGGAAACCAAAGTGGCATTTGGTGTAGTATTTCCCTTTGTTTTTGTATTTGCAACGACAATATTTGCCACATTTGTGTCTTTGAAATTGTAAAATCTGCCGATGCAGGTCACTATGTGTCCATTGTGAAAGGATTTCACAAGTGACATATTTTTGGATGAACTGCAAAACAGTGGCATCGGTGTTGTGCCCAAATTTTGGTGCACCTTTGATCCATAACAGCATGTGAATATGTGGTGCTCCTCTCGGTTGGTATTCTATTCTCCAAAAGAAGTGTTGCACTTCTACGAGGGAAGGAACAGTTTTATTGCAAATAAAGTGTAGCATAGCAATGAAGCGATGATGGAAAAATCTTGACACATTAACTGGATCTAGATAGCAAAATTCTCCAGGTGTTAATAAATGTATGTCGGGTTTGTTGTTGTTTGATATGCGTAGGAACTCATGTAAATCTTCCCATGGATATTCTGCACAACTTAGTGTAACAAACCAAGTCGGTGGTCCAAGGTTTCTGATCATACAACGTACATCTCCGTGCCGTCAGAACCAGTATTCTTTTGTACCACGCATGTTTGCAAACAAATTTGTTATATTTGATTGTAAAACCTCATCTTTTTCTTGTACTTTTTGAATTAATTGCATAGCTGACATATTTTGAAAGTGGGTTCCAGATTTCAAAATGTTTGCAACTCCATAACATATGGTTGCTAGTTCACTTTCAAAGAGTAGGTGGAATATGTATTGTACATTTTGTCTAAACCTGGAATCTTGCGAATACATTCGTAATGAGCGGTATTCTGATGCTGTAATTTGAGTGGGTCTATCATCGTATCTTCCACCTTTGCCCGTAGGAAATAGCAGTGGAAAAGCATATGCTTCTATACTTTTTTCCCATATGCTCATTGGTGAACCTATGTTTTGTCGCATTTTGTGAGTTTCTAGTGCATCATCTATGCTTTCATTGGAATGCAATGGAAGAATTGTGTACTGGTCCAAAGGAGTGGATACTGCAGCAGGATCCAGAAGTTCGAATTGTCCAGTTTCTGTTGACTCTTCAATTATTTCAGTTGTTTCCCTTAAGCTTTCTTCAATATTTATTTCCTTTTAGTATTTGTTATTGTCTTTTAGATGTTGCAAGGCTTCCTAACTTTATGTAAGTCCACCAGTTGTTGCCATTTTTATTTTTATTTTGTTGGTACACCATCTACCAAGACAAATAAAGAATGCTATATTGAACGTTCCACTCCTAGAGTGTGTACATTTTCTGCTAGATCTAATGGCAAGTAAACTACTTTGCCACAAATGCCTTTCACCAATTCAGAGGGAGGTACTTTTGCTGTTTTTGGATGAAGGCCTATAATTGCTTGAACTGGGTGAACTGTTTGAATTATGATGCTCTCATACAAATTGAGTTGTTGCAGGGTTTTTGGTAGTGGGAACAATTCCAAATTATTTGTTATAGCACGTGAAGGAGTTTGGTTGTTGTCTAGTTTTTTAGTGCACTAACTGGAACATATTAGTGGTTCACTTATTTGATATTTGTTTTCGGCTAAAAGGTAGAGAGCTAATTCAAACCATTTGGAATCTTCATTGTCTTCTATTTTGAATGCTGCGTCTATATTTTTTCGTGTTCCTTTTGTAAAACCTTCTGCAGCAACACACACACACATGGTTTGGTATTTCAGCTCATGCACTTTTAAATTTTAGTATTTCTTTTTTGTATGTGTGTAATAGAAGGTTGCTATGTGCAGAATTGTTGGTTCTACAACTATTGCATTTTGTAAGTGGGTTTCACTTCCAAAATATTTTCTCTGAATACAGTCCATTTCTTCTTGTAGATATTTGGGTGTACCATGCAGAAGAGTGTTATTTAAATTGTCTAATTCTGAAGCTGGACTTTTAGCATAGTATATTTTATACACTAGATTTCATACATTTGTATGATGTATTGATATTCTTTTGATATCATGGAAGGAGCTTTTGCAAATAGGTCCAGAAATGCAGGCTAATGAATGTCCTTGTAGTCCTGTGTATTTGCGCACTAGACAGATATCTATATTTTGCAGCACTTTAATTTTAATTTTGTCTTTACCTTTCACATACTGATTGAGGAACTGATTTGAATAATTTGTTAGGAATGGCACACATTGATGTGCATGGACATTTGTACACTGGATGGTCTGGTTCAGTCGAATCGAGAGGTAATTCTGAGTTTTCAGGGGATACTTTTCTAAGCAGTGTTTCTTGTTCCATGATTCTATTATTGATTTTTTTATACCCTCGTCCACTGCTATGGATGGCAATTGTGTTTGTTTGATTTTGTTTGTATGCTTCTTCTTTAAAATATGGTTCTGTGGTTGTTGTGTGACTCCATTCACCTCCACAAATATGTAAGACGTTATTTTTGTTCACATTCTGTTTATTGATAAGTTTCTTTTGTAGTTTGGTACTTAATTTTGTTAGTGGTTTCATCCTATTTAATACTAATATAAACAACTTTCTTTTCAGAAGGATAGCACTGTCCGCGAGAGCTTGTAAGATTAATTTTCTATTGTAGGTTTTAAGGCTTGAGGATGATTTCGGTCCTCTTCTTATTAGATTCTGAAGGACTCTATGGCGAAACATTTTGGCTAAAATACTTTTTTTACTATAGGTTCTTGTCACTATATCAGGATTAATAGTAGCATTGTTAGGAGTACTGGTAGCCAATTTTTTGTGAAGAGTTTTGCCTTTCGTGTCACATTTTGTTGGAGGAGGTAAAGTTTTGGTAGTTGAAGCTTCCTTTGTTTTGCTAAATGACTGAGTTAGCTGTATTGTTCCAACGTTCTCTACAAACTCTGTTACAGATGGTTGGTTAGGTTGGAAACTTTTATTTTTATTGGCTCTACTTCTGCGTTCCTTTCTACGGACTTGCTTTTTGGTAGGCATTCTTTGGGGTCTGTTGAAAAAAGAAGGCATGGTTTGGCCTGTTGTACAATGTATGTGTGCTATGTGCATGCATGTATGAGTTTGATGGGGAAGCTCTTTGTGGTGGTGTGTGAATGTGCATTGGTCTCTTACAATGATTTGGGGAGGATATTTTTCGGTTTGCATACTACTACAATGTGCTTCAGATGAGTACAAAGAGGCCTAGTGGTGAGGAGACGCATTAATAGTAAACGTAATGGCATTAAATTGAAACATGTATTTGTTTTCTAGTACTAACATTGTAAGGCGTTTGTATGTTATTTGGGTTCCAAACAGATGGGGATTTGTGAGCCATTCTGCCTGTTAATCTTTGTTTAGTAAATGGGGATTTGTGGGTAGAATGGTTCAGAAATCACTATTTGCTTTGGTGAGCAAATTAAATACATAACCCACACACTCTGTTTCAGGAATAGTTAGAATATAATGGTCGCCCTGTACTTATTTTTTTTTTGCAGAATGACCAGGTTTCTTCGGATATGTCGTTTGGAATGTAGATGCTGTTGATTTTCAGGACAGTAGTCTTCACTGCGATTGTAAAAAGAAGAAGTTAGTAACTTTGTGTGTTTAAAGTAGTGATGTTACTGTAAAGGTTAATTTTGCATCTGTCGTCAGAGTATTCTCCTTTGATATTTCACACAGTGCATGTGTGTATTTCACTTCACTGTGTGTTGCCTTTGTATGTTACTTGCAATATGTTAGTTGCAAGTGCTTCAGAAACGAGTAACATTTTTAGATTATGAAAATGCCTTGTTTCTTTTAAGCTGTGTTATCTATAGCAGTGAAGTTTGTAAGCGATAGCTCATTATAGTTGCTGGGAAACATTTCGGTACTTTCTTATTATAAGTACGATTTCAAAAAATCGGGAGACCCACAGAGAGCCATGTCACCACAGCAATCGGGAGCATTTATTATTCTCATACAATCATATTGGAAGTAGCATTGATGTAGGCGGTATACAGTAAAAAATGGTGCCATTTTCTAATGGAAAATCGACTTTAGCACTAAATTGGGAAGGTTGTAACCTATGTATAGGTTATGCGGGAGACAGTAAGAAGTATGTACTGGCTATGCAGATTTAGTGGCATTCATTTGTTTAAATGAAATCACACTGGTTTTACATGTTCTCTGATTAAAATATGCATACCTGTACTTTATGCGTATGCATGTGCACATCGATGGAGCTGTACGTAGAAATCTGTGACACTTTTACAATACTTTTAGAAGTAGGTACTTTGCAATGATATGCGACTTGTACTCAGAGTGATCAATAGTACATTTGAAGTGCGAAACTTTGATGACGGAGTTAGATGTAGGCATGTTGAATCTGATTGGTGGATGGTTTGGTTGTGTGACTTCTTAGCTGTGTCCAATGAGGGAATGGATTTGTGAGTGATGTGGAAAGGGTTGAAGGACTAGTTAACAGATATGTGCTGCACGTACACAATGCTTGTGCGTGGGTAGGGCGTGTCACATACGGGTTTTCTACAGCAAATCTAGCATGGAAAGGGAACTGTAGCCATCAGCCAATCAGATGTTCACATTGCTCTTTTGTGTCGAAAGACGGTGCGTATACTGAAGATGGCAGAGGTGCAGAGGGTGAAGGTTTTGGTCGTTGGAGATATTTTTGTGCATGGCTTACAGCACTATGCCGAAAGTAGGAATGTAGCGCACCATTTCGATGTGAGAGGAGTAGAGGTGGTGTGGAGGGCTGAGTCTGATCGCAATGTGGTGGCAATTCTCTGAGTTTGCACCGAGATGCGTGCGATGACCACTCGTCATGTGGTACTTTTGCACTATGGTGCTTGTCATTTGGGCTACGTGAGTGCATGTACTATGTTGGACGATTTGGAACAGTTGGTGCAAGCAGTCATGAACATATTTCCAACTGCGAAATACATTTTTTCTGGGTAACTCCCTAGAGGAAAATGGGACAACAGTTCTGTTTTCTGTCCTGATCAAGGAATTGGGAGGTGTACCATCAATTTTTCTGCAGCCACGAGAACATTGTTCCCAGTAATGTGGCTTATTTTGAAGCAGATGGTGTTGCGTTATCTTCTTTGGGAACTGCCATGTTCTTTTGGAATGTGAGGCTTGCTTTGGAGAAGGTTCTGTAATGGTTGGAGGAGTATAGTAAGAAAAAAAATATTTTAAAAAATATAAAATAACAGATGTCTGCTTTCAGAGCCCACCTTAAAGGGGAACAGGGGAATAACATTTAAATGTACAGTCCTCACGATCTGATCCTGTATGTGTCCACGAACATGGCAGTAGTTTGAAGGTGGTGCTGATTCTGGGGTGGAGACACATGCAAATGAGAATGTGCGCAGCTAGGGATTGGTCAGTGAAGTTGAGTGGGTGTGTTTTGTATGAATACATTTAGTGAGAACGTCTTTTCCCTGACAGGAGACCAGACAGCCATGGCTGTGTGTGCTCGAAAACAGATGATCTGGATTTTGGGAGACTCATGGGTACATTGGTTGAAGGTGCATGCTGAAAGTTGCGGTCTATGTGCAGATCTTGCATTTCCTAATGTAGAAGTGCACTGGTATGGCATGCGTGGAATGAGGTGGCTGGACTTGGTACCTCTCTGTGCAACTTTACAGACAGAGCGTCATCCGGACATACTTATCATTCATTGCGGAGGAAACAGTGTGTCTGGAATTTCTTTGCAATTTGCAATGAAGGAAGGACTTGGGAAGGTCATGGACATGTTTCCAAATTGCCAAATTGTTTTTTCCCGTATTGCACAAAGACAGATATGGTTGCGTTCCTCTGCATTTGGTCCTCAAATGGAGAAAGTGAGGCGCAATGTTAATGAGGCTGTTTGTGCCTATCCAAGAGATGTTGGCATGTCCTCATTCCACAATGAAAAAATGTTGTTTCGTAGTTCTTTAATTTTTCATAGAGATGGAGTCCATCTCATATATGCTGGCAATCAGATCTTTCTTCGCAATGTACAAAATACTTTGTGACTTTTTTTGACATCATAGTCACCAATTTGACAATCCGTTTTTTCTTACCTACCAAATTTTTTTAAGGGACACACACCACCACCGAAAGGCTCTTTTCAGAGCCACCACTTACTCCGAGCAAAAAGTCCATTGGTTTTTGTATGCTTACTCTGTGTGGCCTACGACTGTCCGCGGACTTTTACAAAAATGCACGGGGGCCTACAACGGTCAATTGATAGTTCTATTCTTTAACTGAGAAAGGCAGCTCTGAAAAGAGCCTTTTTATTAATTTTTGTAATTTTCCAGTTTACTACTTTTGATGGCACAAGACACTAGGAGAGGAAGGCAAAGGAGGGTAAGGAAGGGACACCAACCACAGGGATAAGAAGGGGCAGGTCGAGCGAGAAAGATATAGGGTGGCCTTTACTTAGGTAGGGAGCAGTTCTTCTGGTGCTCCGTGACCATAGCCTCAAAAGCACTTCGGAGACTCTCCCACTGCAGAGTACTGCGTCACAATACACACACAATATTGTGACCTTCTAAAGGTAAGGGTCAACAGCATTGTGAATGGCTTGTGAGGCAGCTGGAGGGATGCGCTCCTCCACAGGAGTGTCTCTTGCGGTGAGAGGATCGGACAAGGAGGATGCTGTGGAGGAACTCAATCTACTACGTTCTTTGCATGGCAGCACCTTGCGAATGTCCGCACTGTGGAAAAAAGTTAGATGTCGCTTCATGGTTGTCGTACCAAAGCTGTACGCACCAGGTCTCCCGCGATTGAGCACCAACTGGCACCGGTTACACCTGACAAAGTTTGCAAATGCTTTCGGTACGTTCCCTAAAACGGAAAACAACCGCCACACCCACGACTCTCGCCGAGTGTTAGTAGTGCAGAGTTCCTCCACCTCATTCTCTTCTTCCTCTTGTTCCTCCATCTCTACATCCTCACCCGTATATCCCTCTGCAGGCACTTGTGGAGGTGGTGGCAGTGGTGGGTTTGGGGGTGGTGCTGAGGCTAATGAACCAACAGTAGCCATTGATGCCATAAGGATTAGTTACCTAATGGTCGCTACAGCAGTAAAGGCAGCACACCTCTAACAGCTATAGCCAGAAGCACAATGAAGATGAGCTCAGGGGTGTGGCCATTTATAGGGGTGGAGGGATGCGCCTCGTGACCATATTGATCACTCAAAAGCGCTGCAAAAATTCTAAGCGACACGTTCTCAGGTAGATCTACTGCATGCGACATGTGAAATGGTGATTTTATACTGTCAAATATTTTCTTATGTATATATAACCTCTTTAGCAATGTCGCGGAAGCAGACAAACTGCGCAAATTAGTCCACACGCTCAGCGTGAGTGTGGTCACATGATGACGTCCTGAACACATCCGCTCGGGAAATGCCTACCCGTTGGACAGCAAATGCAGAGTAACAAACGTGCGCATGCACGCCAGTGTTCTATGGACAGTGTTCGGGTCCTGAAACTAATTAAAAGTATGACACAAGTGAGACGAACAGTTAGGGACAGGCGCAATGTTCGCAGTACTTATGGGTGTACTGCGCATGTGCGTACATGATCTGATGGCTGTACGGACAGTTCCAGGGTCTTTAGGACACCTCCATTTTGTTTGACTACGAACATGCCGGCCACCGCGCCTGTTCTACGGACGGTTCCATTTTGGCTCGGACGATACGGACGGTTATAGTGTCCTTAGGACACTACCACTTTTCTCTTTTACAGACATTCCCGCCTCCTGGTGTGTTCTAGGAACATGTTTATCTCATTTGTGAGTGGTACGGAGAGGTACAAAGACCTTAGGACGTCCCATTCTGTTCATCTATGCATAACTTGCACAGATGGTGCATTCTAAGATCAGTTTCATCTTGGGTGGCATTGGTATGGGTAGCTGTATTGGCATTAGAACATCCATATTCTATTGCTAACGGCTAGCTCGAACAGACGCGCTGTTCATGAACAATTTAAGTCTTTAAAAAAAAAAAATTCCTCAAACAGTTCGACTACAGTAAACATACAAAACCTTTCTAAAACCACATACACACTTCAATCAACAGAAATACCGGGGGAAGAAGATACTGACATGAATATTGGGGAATTAGGGTTTAACACGGGCTGATTGTCAGGAGATGATTTGTGAGGGGAAGAAGGAATGGATGTTTCATCAAAATGTCTATTTTCTCTTTGAAGGTTTGGGGATGGTTCACTAGGAAATGGAGAAGGGGGGCAGGTACAGGTGAGACAGTGATAACATATTTTTCCTCTCACAAATTCTTCCACAAATTGCCTTAAACTATTAAAATTGTCATTCAGTGTGTCCATTTTCAGTTCTATTCTTTTCAGCCTGTCTTCCTCTGTGTCGTTTGTTGGCCTTTCTGCTTTTTTTTCCTGGTCTGTTAAAAATAAATATATATATATGTTAAATGACCATACAATATTCACCATTAATTTGCATATGCAGATCACTGTTTACCATTATTATCGCTATCTTCGGACATTTCCCCATGCGGGAAATTCTCCTCGAGCCACTCCAAAGTACTGCACATTTCTGTGTCGAAATAACAAAACTAAATTATTTTTTCTGTCCCTCATAGCAAAAAAAATACACACGCATATAAGAAGTTCACTTACTATTTTCTTGTAATTCGTGTTCGTTGTAGTGCGTGCGTCTACTGTCGGTCCTGGCTGCAGAGTTTCTGTGAGGTAATTACGTTGGAGGCATAATTTATTTTTTATGGTATAATCCATTTCATTCCACGTGGTCATTAAATAAATGTTTTTTGTTTCAGACGTTTATGTTTCCCTATTTATTTACTAGTACTTATAATGTCTTTGTGTGTCCTTTTTCTAAGTTGCGCATTTTTTGATGTAAGACATTAGTACAATTTCAGATACCCCCTGACTGTTTGGGTACTGTTCGTCTCGTCTGCGCCTGTCTCCAGACAGGCGCTCAGTCGTGCCTTTCAAATATGAAGAGCAAGGGGGTTCTGTATGTTCTATGTTACATGTATATAAAGTAAGCAGATTATACGATATATCTCCCATGGTTTATAGTCATAATGTCGAAAACATAATACCAAAATACAAAAATGTCGAAAAAAAAATGTCGAAAACAAAAATGTCGAAAATATATAAATATAATAGGAAAAGTCAAATAGTCGAAACAAAAATGTTTAAAAAAAAGTCGAACGATATTACTAACATACCAATGTGAAGTAATGCTAATCGTCCATTTTTATGGGTGGAGGTTGCCTCCTTCCAACCCCCCTTACCTCTACGCCGAAACTCTCCCACCCTCCTCTCGACCACCAACACATAACCTTTTGCCAATGTGTAAATAAGGTACATTATGACTAACGAAAACCCCATACAATCAGGAGTCGTAAGGGTTAAGCCAAAATGTGACACCCACAAGTAAAGAACCTTGCATAAACACAAAAGGGACAGATGACGGTTGGGGACAACTGTCATTACCTGACAGGACCAGAGTCAAAGTGAACTAACGTGGATTCGATTCGGCTACGTCAGGCAAACAATCAGGTAATTTAAAAAAGAAAGAATATGTGACTAGATAATTAAATCGTAAAATATATCACTATTAGTGTATAACAAACATAGTAAAACATTTTTTACCGTTATTTTGACAGAAAGGGTTGAATACATAACCTCACAAAAAGGCGGAAAACAGCTGGTTTTGAACAGTTACATTTATAGTAAAGAATTTGAAAAAAATGAACGCTCGTACTGGAAGTGCATTGAATATGGGCGATCAAAATGTGCCGCACGAGTTATAGTTGAATGTTCCAATACAAAAATAAAGGGAGAACACAACCATCTACCGGACAAGACAAATATAGTAATAAAACAAACTCTCCACGAGCTAAAAAGAAAGGCAATTGAACAACCCGGACAGGCAATCGGTTTGGTAATATCAACGGTATGCGACACGTTACCTTCACACATATCTGCGCAGATGCCTAGTGAAAAACATATGCAACGAACAGTAAACCGCAAGAAACAGCAAAAGGAAAATCTACCACCAGCACCTACAACATACAATGACATGACCATACCAGAAGTGTTTAGAGTGACAGCTAATGGAGAAAATTTCCACCATTCTACCGTTGATGTACGAGACGAAAAAATGTTGATATTTTCAACTCCTACCAATTTCAAGTATCTAAGTGAAAGTGCCCAGTGGCAAGGTGACGCAACTTTCAAAGCCTGTCCGAACCCCTTCCAACAATTTTATTCACTACATGGAACAATAAATAACAAACTAATTCCACTTGTTTATGTTTTAATGCCCAAAAAAAATGAAGAAACCTACAGAATCATGTTGAACAAAATCAAGGACACTGTACCAAATTCGAAACCCAAGAACATAATCATGGATTTTGAATTAGCACAGATTGAAGCATTTTCTTCAATATACACTGATTCTAGCATACAAGTATGCTTTTTCCATTTTACTCAGTCGATATGGAAAAAACTACAAAAACTTGGCCTAAGTAGTAAATACACAGACGACAGCATATTTCAACATAACATAAAAAAACTATTCGGATTAGCATTTGTGAAAGAAGATCAGGTTATACATTACTATGAACATTTACTTGACACTGACTATTTTAAAAATCATGAGGAAGAAAATTTGGACATGCTAGATTACATGGAAAACACATGGATTGGACAGTTAACAAGGAATGGCACCAGAAGAAGGCCAAAATACAATATAAACTTATGGAATTGCTACAAAGCAACCTTGGAAGGGCGACCTAGAACAAACAATTCACTTGAGGGATGGCACAGCCGTATTAATAAAACTTTCAACACAAGTAATCCTAATTTGTGGCATTTTTTAAAAGAATTAAACAAAGAACAATCACATCAGGAATTTCGAGTCTCCCAAGCAATTTTGACTCGCAAACACAGAGGTAAAAAAGAAAAAATACAGAGACTATGAACAACGCCTTGAGCAAATAGTACAAAATTTTAATGAAAATGACAAAGACAACTACCTAGATTCAATAGCGTATAATTTAAAATGTTAAAGGTACTCACGTTTTTAAGAAATCACCAATCCACCATGACAAATCCAAGCGATACCCGTAAACAGCACCAAGCAGCAAAATCCAAGGAACCCATAATCCAAAAAGCTAGCCTGGGAAAATCACCATCCAAAAAGAAATCCACATGTGCGATCCATAACAGTGAAATCCGGTAAGGAGAAAAAGTTGAAGATCCAAGAAAGTCAGTGAAAAAAAATCACTGATCCAACACGAAAAAAAAATCCATGGCTAGGAAAAACCAAAACATCCATCGAATCCAGTAAAAAAAAACTCCATTGGATCCATGAAAAGGGTGAAAAACCTTGAAAATCCAAAAAGAAATCCACACGAAAGCAGGGAGACCCGAACGCGATGGAAACGCTGCACGAATGAACTTTAAAAATGGCGCCTACGTATACGTACAGAACGCAACCTTACGTAGCATGCAGTTACCATATATAAACAAAATGGTCATTCTCATTTCTTAAACAATAGCGCCATCTATTGGAAAAAAAGTATACTAAATGTTCAACGTTATCAGTTTGCAATTTGTTATTTATTTATTTATAATTGAAGTTTACAATAAATATATATTTATTTAACATATATATATATAATTAAAGAAAAAATAGATGGAATATGCATTTGCTGTTCAAAAATACTTAATAAAACATAGTAAATAATAACAATGTTCAAAAATACATAATAAAACATATTTAACACTTACCTTGTATTAACATCAATTCGAAAAAAATCGAAAAAAATTCAACATTTTTGTAATTCGACATTTATATTTTCGACATTTTTTTTTACATTATGACTTTCGAGATTATTGCATTCGATATTATGACTGGACACCATCTCCCATGATCACCTGATGATAGTGTATATTGAGCAAAAAAACTTTATTAACCCGATGTTATGATTAGGTTCCCCTTCAAAAAACATGTGAAATTCACTAAATAAAAAACCTTGTTAAGGGAATGTTATGGTTAAGTTGCGCTACTAAAAACCTGTGAAATTCCCTTAACAAAACTTTATAAACATCACATTATGGCTTCAAGTAAAACAGAAACACCCCTGAAATTCGCCAGTTATGGTAGCCTAGGCAAACATTAATGCCCACACCACTGTGCACTGCTAACACTAACACCCAGGACATCAAAGATGACATCACAAATGGCATTTGGGGAGGGAAAATTATCGACATAAAAAGTAAAAAATTGGACAGCGGTACAAACATGTGTCTCAGGACATAAGCATGTACAAATAAGCTGTCAGAGTCACCAAATGCTGGAGATCATAGGGGACGAGAACATTAACTGTTTTTAGTAGTCATTTACAAACTACACATACAACATTTTGTACTGATTAATCCCATCTCAGGAAGTGTCTGAATGCGGCATTTCATGATAGTGTACACACATGCATTGGAATTGCAACTTCTGTAGGAGGAAATAGCCTGATTCTACCTTACTGCCACTCTCATTATACCACAGGACCTTAACTATGCATCATCAGGCATAGTACTGTACCTTTCATTCATAACGCCCATCTACCTTGGGATGCAAGAACAAAAGACAGGCATGCTCTAGGTACAATAAAGAGCACTAAACACTTTCACAGATAGGCAATCTCATCAGCAAGAAACAGGCAACCCGCTCATGTCACATGCTAAACATGGATACAAGTAAAAAAACAATGGGCTTCATTACGGGTCCAGCGGTAACCCTTCCGGTGATACCGGCAGGTTGCCGCGGACCATAAAAAATTAATGGTGCCTGACTTCCCGGTGCCACCGGGCTATTCCATGTCCGGCAGCCGGTAAATCAGTCGCCGGTAACTCATTAATCCCCATTCCCTTAGGAGTTGTGACATGGGAGCAGCAGCACTGTTACCCACTTAATGTTCTAGTCCTGGACATATTCATGCGCCTGCAGCTATACCTGCCCCTTTGTGGCCTAAGCATATCTGACCCACTCTATCTACCCCCATTATTAAGTGTTAATGTCAAATGTTAAAGTACACACTGAAAATACTGCACAAATTCTTCAGCTCATGAATTCTCTAACATGTCCCCCCTTTTCTGCGGACACACTTAAACCTGTGTTCTCTTCTTCTCTGTGGCTATGAACCCATTTGAATTGTTAGGTAATGTTATTGTCAGCGGCACTTACCATATTATGATTGCAACTATCTACACATTTCAATCCCTCCTCTTCCTTCCCATAGACCACCATCTACATGAAACAGTGCTAAACCTCCAAAGTTACCAAAGTATCCTTCGGTACTGTTATAAAGAATACATTGTACTGCAATGACCTGACAGCAAATAACCCACGACTGAGGTATATGACTGTATTGATCACTGCACATGCACTAACTTTTCATGCTTCGGATTACTTATCGATACCACACGTTCCTCTGTAATACTCTGCTCTGCCTGCAACCCACATGGCACATGTGTTGCATCAAGTATGAATAGTTTCCCTGGGCATATGTAATTTTGCTCGTTCAACATTACACAAGTACCTCATTTTGCAATGAGGTGCAAACCTGTCTCCACTGTTTGAAATACCACCATTTCGATTGTAACAATGTGTATGTATTCATCATACTGCAAGGCACCTACATTATGAACGATTTTGGTCTGATATATCAGTTCTGGAGTGATATATGGAATACTCAAAGAAACCCAACCTCCATCCGCGCTATATCAATGCACCTCCCCTCTCAGAGGCAATTTCATCTTGAATTGTTTCAATTTCTCTTTGGATTCTCGATGCCATCATTTGCCGTTTTCGGCTGCTGCAGTGAAGAAAAAAGGTAAGGGCCCTTCTTTCTCCACGTCGATCTCCGGCTGTATTTCAAGTCGGAGATCGAGGCAGGTATCATTGGAAAGGGGAGATACACCCCTTTCCAATGATACGCATTGCTGCCCGCGGATCGGGCACAGGGTGCGCGATCCGTGTGCAGCAATGTCACCGGATTAATAGAGATCCATTTGTGATGTGGGGGGTGGGGGGGCTGCTTACTAGGTAAGCGGCCCCTTTCCCCCCGTGGCCCCAAAGCATGGGGCCACAGTGCTGGAGACCCCTGGGGGCAGATGATCACTGCCCCCAGGGGTGAAAAAAAAAAAATGAAAAAATCGAGGGATGGGGGAGGTGGGAGGGGGTTAGGGGCCCTGCGGCCCACTAGGCCCCCAGGGATATAGGAAAAAGTGGTGTCCATGGAAAGGGGAGGTTCTCCCCTTTCCAAGGACACCACGTATATGCAGAGCGCTCGATCCGTGACCAGCAACCCACTGGAGCACCATGGATTCGTTTGTGACGTGGGGGGAGGGAGGCTGCTTCAAGTAAGCAGCCCTCTCCCCCTCTGGCCCCCAAAGCATGGGGTTCCCTGTTTTCCTTGGTGGCTTGGACACCCGAGGCCCATATCTGTATGTTGTGCTTGTCTGGAGAAAGTGTGAAATTCAGGTGTGAAAACAGACTTGGGGTTACTTGTGTTTTAGGCTTTCCCCTTAGCGCCCAGGTAGGTGCACCCACACATGTGAGGTACCGTTTTCATTGGGACACGTGTGGGAACACAGGAAGGTATAACATTTGCTGTGTTTGTGCGGTTTTCATAATGTTTTGACCCATTTGCTGGTGCCCTTTGTCACACAGCCCTTTCATTTCCCAAATGTGACCTACATTTAGTCGCTGCTTTAGGCACCATACACTTTTGTAACCTGCACATGTCACCTACACTTGGAAAGGTCTGCCTGTGCTCTTTCAAAAAATGGATGCTTGTCGTTCATCACCACATTGGTTTTCCCGATTTACACGTGCTAAGTGCGTCTGTTCAGGCCATGAGCATAAAACTCCTGTGTACCACGGCTCAGTGTTTGGCTTGTGGTATTGCTTGTTTTATAAAACACTACAAAAAATGTGTGCTTTCCTAACTGCAAGAGTCGGGGGAATGTAGCGGAGAATTGCTTTTCTCAAAATTCATAGAAGCCATTGGCGTACCAAGCCAACCATATCCAACACATATCTTTTTTTTCGGTCATTTTCCCGCTTTTCCCCCAATCTATGGCATTTTCCCCTACCTACGCAAATCACCCCTTCTTAAACTTGGAATTCTGTCTACCTTTCAGAAATATATGCCTTTCTGTCCTCCAATTCGGCTTTCCTACCCTTTTCTTCCATTATGTCCATGCATGTCCAATTGGCAAAAATGATTTTTTTTTTTTCGTTTCCACTCAACCTGTTCTTGAAAGCCCGGAAATTGGGGAACTCAGCACAGCAAACCATTTGTTCCTAGCTCTTACAAGGAAAAAAACACAGGCTTCTTTGTACATCATTTTATTGGCATTTTTTGAAAAAACCCAAAATGTTCACACTTTTTGCTTATTTTCTCTCACCCCCCTACAGCAACCTAGGATTCCTAGGTGATGTTACGACCGACTACATGTGGGAAGAAAAGGAGCCAAATTTGGCCAAGATATATCTTGCAACTAAAAAGTTACAAGGATTTGAATGGCCACATACCGAAATCACCAAAAAAGGCCTTGGCACTGGGGGGAAAAACCCATGGCAGTTAAAGGGTTAGTATATCAAATGTTTTCTGAGTACCTCTGTGGCCCCTTGTTTTCACATCATGGACATGATGCAATATTAGCCCTCGAAACATAATAACGACCACCAACTGAATAGGACCTGAAAGGGATTCACGGACCCATAGCCATCTTGTAGCTGAAACTGATGTTTACTCTTAGTTTATTTTAGTTTAGTTTAGTTTGTTTATTCATAAAGCACGGCAAAACCCTCATGTAGCTGGGTGCATTAATCTTGTGAACAACATGGTTACATAACGTTGCACGAAAAAGGTACATACAGTCAGTGGTACATAGACGAATACGGTAGGTGGCATGATGCAGGTACAGTAGATAGTATAGGACCCGGTTACATAGTGGTCCACTACAATTATAGACTACGTTATCAAGTACTGAGTAGGAGTGTAAAGAAGCATTGTAGGTGAGTATACAGGTATCATTTCATTAGACAGAGAGCTAGGATTTCACCATGGCTCTGAATGGCCAGAAGGAAGCTTCAGATCTGATTGATAAAGGGAGTGTGTTCCAACATTTAGCAGCGAGAACAGGGAAGCTAGATCCTCCTGCTGTTTTTAAATTGTATTTGGGAATGTTCAGTTGGTGCAAATACGGTTTTCTGGTAGGTCTGGATTTGCTATGTCTAGAGAATTTGTCAGACAGGTAGCGTGGGGCGGTCAGTGAGAGGAATTTGTGTATGATGACAAGCGTAATTCTGCCCCGGATGGGGAGCCAGTAGACTTCCTTGCTGGCAGAAGAGATATGGGCCTTGCGTGGGAGGTTGAGTGCACATTTTAGGGCATTGTTTTGTAAAATCTGGAGTCTGTTCAGATTTTTGGTAGTGGTGCCAAGGAAGAGTGTATTGCAATAGTCTAGTTTGGATAATATGAGAGCTCTGGATAAGGTTAGGCAGCTCGTGGTGGATAAGAATGGCCTACAGGCATTAATATGTTTGTTGGTGTAGGTGGTAAATTATATGGTGGCATTTATTTGTTTTTTGAGTGATAGGGTGGAGTCGAGGTACACACCTACTATTTTGACCTCTTTAGAGACTTTTATGATGTTGCCATCGATGGTGAATGATTGGTACCTCGTGTCCAATTTATTAAGTCGGGCCTACGATGAGCAGTTCTGTCTTGTCATTGTTAAGGCAAAGACTGTGTGTGGCCATCCAGGCTTGAATTTCTAGGTACATTTCATTGAGTTTTGCAACATCTTTCTCATAGCACCCAGTGAGTGTGATGATGATCTGGGTGTCGACTGCATAATTAGATCATCAAGATGGTGAAATAGAAGCTTAGTGAAGATATTGTTAAGCGTGGGTGAAATGCAGGAGCCTTGGGGAACTCCACTTTGGATTGGGACAAGGTCAGCAGCAGCTGAGGGGGGCGACGACGCTGGTCGATCTGTCAGACAAGAATCACTGAATCCAATTCGAGGCATTCTGAGAGAATGCGGCAGCCAAAGAAAGGTGTTGCGTGAGGATATGGTGGTCAACAAGGTCGAAGGCTGTGGATAAATCCAACAGGAGCAATATGGCCAGGTTGCCCTTATCTTTGGCTTCGTCCATTTTGATTTTTAGATCCAGTAGGGCAGTTTCGGTTCCATGTCTAGGTCTAAAGCCTCTCGTCCCGGGAGGATAGCTCAGCGGCAGCGTGCGCGTCTTGGAAGCAGGACGACACGAAGCAGCAACAGGTTCGATCCCCGGGTCCGCGCTTAGAAACCTCTGGGTCTTTAAGCGCGTTATAAATACGTAACTAAGACAAAAAAAAAAAACGCAACTAAGAAAAACAACCAATTCCTGTAACAGCGCCTCGATGCCTGCGGGCTGTGTGAGCGCTTTATAAATGTAAAAATAAATAAATAAAAATTGTCGAAGGCCTAGGAGGTTATTGTCTTCGAAATGTTGTTGTATTTGGAGGTATGCCACTCGGTCTAGTATTTTGAGGAGAAAGGGTACAGATGTGATGGGTCTATAGTTCTTGGGAATGTTGGGGTCTAGATTGGGTTTTTTAAGAAGGGGAAGGACCCAAGCTTCTTTGAGGTTGTTGGGAACAACTGAATTCTTGAATGAAGAATTGATCAGTGAGGTGATGAATGGGGCTAGATCTTTGGCTCTGTCCTTGATGACTGAGGCAGGGCACAGGTCACCTTTGCAGTTGGAGGGTTTAAGGCTGGCAATTATTTTTACTACTTCATCCTCAGTGACTGGGGAAAAATGGAAAGGAGGGCAGTCGGGAATGGTAAGGCTCTTTTTGCTGCTAAGGTGGTCTTTAGAGGTGAGGTTGGCTTTTTTTTTACTCTATTTTAGCTTGTAGGAGGACAATTTTGTTTGAAAGGGCTAGTTGGATATTATTGCACCATGCTTTGTCCTTGATGCAATCCTCTGTGATTGGCATGATTCATCATCAGCTGAAACTCCTCACTTCCCTTTTAGTTCTCCTCTGTAATGGGATTCTTTTCTGCATCTATCATATGAGTGTAAAACATACCTAGGGTTGGGTCTTCCCTTTGTGTCATAACCAAATCCTGATTAGGTGTGTCGAAGCTCCATTGAACTACTCTTTAGTGGGTAACAGGTCTCCCATTTCTGCCCCAATTTTGGCCAAATGATCAGACTTATAATTCCCTTCCTTTTTTCTCCTGTTATTTTAGAATGACCCCTTATTTTTCTCCAGTGAATTCTCATTCCATTTTCTGAAAGAGGGTTGTTGATGGCCTAAATAAGCTTACCTACAATGCTTGAGTTTTTTTTGTTACAAGTGACCATCCCTCTTAGCTTCCAATATGGTAGATATTCCACAATGTTATTCCGGGAAAATTCAGAGTCAGTGACCATCACTATTTCTTTTAATCTGTTTTCTACTGGTGTGGATATTGTCTTGTATATTGCAGCCAACTCTGCTAACTAACTACTCCTGGGACCAATCATCATGCTCAATTATATTTTCACATTCCGAACCCAAACATTTCCGATGTCTGCCACTCATTTTTCAGGGTCATTACTGACATGCACATCCATCCACATATATTATTGGTAGATTTCGACATTTTTCTCCATCAAATACTTTTTGCAGGTAATGTTCAAGTTCAACCAAATCAATTTCCAACTCTGTCTGTGGTTCCTACAAATGCACAATCAAGTAATTCTGCAAGCCTCTGAGCCAGTGAGCTTCTTTTACTCTGCCTGCCGCTCACCTCTACGTTAAGTCCCTGGAATGCCAATGTCCATGATGTAATTTTTGAGTGGGCTACAATCTTTTACTTTGTAAACATTGAAGGAGTTTATGTGCAGTTTCAACAATTACCCTCACTCCTTAAATCATGGAGCAAACATTTGCAATGACCAAACAGTTGTCAATAGTGATTTTCCCATTCATTGAATTTGGTTTCTGCTTGTGAGAAAGCTTTGCTGGCAGATGCAATGGTCTTGTTACCCGAGTCATGCTTTTGATGCAAGATCCCTGACTTGCACAAGTCTGTGGATGCTATTTTTGATTTTTTCATGTAAAAGCCAAACATGGTGCCCTTACTGAACAATACTTTGAATTAGCTACTGCCTCACATTGTTATTTCCTCCTTTTCCCAGGCATGCCCTGTTTTAGTAGCATAGTCAATGGTTGTGTGATTTCTGCATAGTCTTCAATGAATTTTCTATTTTAACTAGTCTTTGCTAGCAAGCTTTTAACCCCTTCAAATTTGTGGCATCCTTCATCTTTTGAACGGCTTCAACCTTTTTCTCCTGCGGGTTCAATCCCTGGTCCGTGATTTCATGTCATGTTGCAATTGGCTAGTGCATGTCTTCTTTTTTTTTAATTTGTTTTTACTTATTTGGAGACTTTTAGGTGTTATTCAACAACCATTTGCACGCAGTACAAAATGATACAATTGATACAAATGTACACTTACATAAAATACTGTTAACATTTCACAAGTAAAAGAAACATACATTGCTTCATTCATATCCTGATATGAGTCACAACAACATTATTTAAAAATCAAGAGATACTTAGAATATATTTTTGTCAAATATAATAAGCAAATGCCATAATAGGATAGGACTATTCACAGTTTAAAGTTCTCTAGAACTAGTCAGAGTCCTGACTGAGGAATTTTGCATATGCAGAACTGAAAATTGGACATACAGTCAAAACATGCCGCACTGTTTCTACTTCGGTGGCACAGAGGCTATAAATGAATGCCTCTCTATTCATCACCCTCCATGCAGCTGTATTTGCAAACACTGGGAGAAGGTCAAAATGTAGACACAGGATAAAACGTATTAATGCGGGAAGGCGGAGTGACACTGGGTATTTCCTGAGTGAATCCCGGCTCAAGGAAGAGATATGGTCAAAAATATACAGTCAAAAATATATGTCTTCCTACCAAGACTGCTGAGGAATAGCGGGATCTCAGATAATCCCGAGCAGGATAGGTTGTCGGGTGTCTTGACCCACGTTTGAATTATTAGGCTACAACATTTGGTGCTGCGGGCTTAGAAAATCCAAGATGGCCGAAAAGCCCACATTGCGCCAGAATCCAGGAAAACCGTGCAGTTTTTGCGCACACCAAAATGGTCGCCTAACCTGCCACCCACCAGTCCGAGCGTGATGGGCCAAAAAGCGACATGAGTGAAACGTGGTGCCAAAGGAAAAACAGCAGTGCCTGTTAGCTCAAAAAGCGCTTTGAAATCACCTTTGTTTCTCTGAAATGCAAGCTAAAAATGCCTATTTTAAACATTGCAAGATATTCAAAAATCTCACTGAACACCAGCAGACATTTGACAGAATGTAGTCTTGTGTGCATACAAAATCTGGAAAGATGAAGAGCCCAAAACAATGTTTATAACAAAACTGGCTGAGCTGTGGATGTCAGCAGCTTAACTGAAATTGGATTTAAAACCACTAAAATCGAAATGTTTAAAATAAATGAGTGACCTACTTTTGAGTGTCACATAGGTTGCAACTGTTTAAAGGTCATAGTTTTGAACTTAGAATCAGCGTTCTAGCTACATGTGTAAAAATTGTAAGTTTGATTTGAATGAAGAAAACTGGAACAAAAGTGATATTTAGCTGAAGCCTGACTTGAAGAGATTGAATTCTGCCCGGCAACTACCCCCAACACGAGTTGAAACTTGCCCAGCAACTGCATTTGCAGGCCTGGCTGCCTTCTGCTGTTCCCACCAATAGGAGATTACACCTCTCTGATTGAATCAGGGGAGGAGCACCTGGGAGCAGGGAAACCGAACAATGAGCTTTCCTTGGCTCAGGCAAATGTTAAATTAGGGGGGGGGTCGTAAATGGCTTCCTCTTGGAAGAAACTGGGAGGTTCAGTGCCTCTGTGAGCAACCTGAGTTGGAGGAAGTGGACAAACCAGAAATTCCACCATGTGCTTTGGGAAACCACACCCCTCTGGGCCAGAGCATAATTTAAAAAAGATGGATAATTCATAGTACGACTTGTCAAAATTATATAATTAATATCATTATTCTTGTGATTTTTCTGTGCACATTTTAAGAGGTGTTAGGACTCTGTGGTATGTTCTGGGGGGTAGTAGCGGAAAATAAGGTGTTACACGAATGTCTGTATGTTATAAATCTGACACTTGATCATCTGATGCCCATATTCCTTGTGCATGTTTGTTTAAATTCTGGAAAAGTTTAGAGGTTGTGTTCTTGATGAAAAGGGCAGAATTCTGTCATAAGTGGACACAACAACTTACAAAGACAGGGTCGGATGGTTTGGTGCTACAGAAAATATGTTAACTGGACATATACTATTAGAAAAATGGTACATAGATAAGTATGTATTTGGATCAAAATAGATTTGTGTGCAAATTGACAAGGGGAGTGTTCTTTCTGTATGCCATAAAATGGATGCCTGATGACACTCCATTCCTTCCCCCAATCAAGGGAGAGAGGAGAGCTTGGCCAATGATGAGTTGTGAGGGGCAGGCTTAGTTATGCCCACGCACACACCCATTTTCAAAAGACATAAAAAGAACACTGAAACCCAGGTAGAGACTTCACTTTCCCCTTTCTTGCGAAGCGCTTTGGCGGACCAGACAATATCGGGAAGGACCATCTCCAGAACCTAGAATCCTTACTTCAGAACTTGTAGCAGAGAGGCCTGAACCACCAGCTGAATCCTTTTTCAGCAGGCCTCAAAATCTTTTGCAAATTATTCAAACAGCTGGGCTGAGCTGTTTGATTCTGGCTAGAACCCTGTGCCAGTACCCAGAAAGCAGTGCTGTATCCAGAATCCACTTGATCCAGACCCGCTGAATCAGAGATCCAGACCACCGTGCAGTGCCGAGTGCCAGACCAGACCAGCAGAGCAGAGCTGACCCAGAGAGCTGTGACTTCAGAACCACCTGCCAGGAGTCCAGTCCAAACCTGACCAGACCTTGACAGCCTATTTCAAATTTATAGTGTGTGTTCTCAGCCAGAACTGTGCAAACCAATCTCTTAGTTTAAAATAATCTAATTCAAACCATTTCCACCTATCTAGAACTGCATCATAGATTTGTGTGTCCATCCTGTTGATCCAAAAACTTCCACAGCGCATCTGTCATTCTGAAACTTTAATTTCATTTCTGAAAATCTATCTCCACAAAATTGTCCGTATCTTTTGATCCGCATGTGCTAGGAACGAGATTTAACTTTCATTTTAAAGCTAAGTATTCAAGCTTTCCAACAAGCCCTGACTCTCTATAGTTTTTTCCGGAATCGCGCTCAACGCATTCGGAAATATTGCTGCAAATTGAAAAATTAGCTCCTGTCAAAAATAGCCGTCTTTTGCTCGCAACTGCTGAAGTCTGTTTTCCCTCTGATAATCATTCCTGAATCATTGCCAGTGTGACTTGAACTAATCTTAAATAGCTATCACCTACCCTGAACCTCCTACAGGGAATTTAAATCATTTTTAGCATATTTTTCCCTTCCTTGCATACCACATTGAAAAGTACTTTTGCCTGTGTTTAAAACCATCCCTGTGTCTCTAAGCTTGCTAGGGGGGAACTGAAATTCGTATTGTATTGTGATTGTATCCCTGAAAACTGTGTGCTTCACTTCCATCTCCTTATATTGCATAGGGGGGAGTGAATTGCCACAAGGGGAAAAGTGAACATATTATCTCTTGTGAAACCCTATCAGTTTATTTCTGTACTGCATTTTTATTCATCATTGCGTTTCCTTGAAATCATAAAAGTATTCTCAGCTACCTTATCCTCCCTATACTAACTTCTAAGTAATTAAATCAGTGTGCTAGTGTAACATCACCCATTGTTGATCACTGTCATATGCCTAAGTGTGCTATCAAATATTAATTTATTCATAAAAGTGATATATATATATATATATATATTGTTTACTTTTTCAATAAACCTTTTAAATTGCAAAACAAACCTACTTATTGGCTCAGTGAGGTCAGGGGGATTCAAAGAGAGGGGCGTTATATAAGGGTTTATTATCCAGATTATAACTTGTCATAAAAATATATAAATATGGGCTTCCCTTGGACGTCCCAGACGAGGCACTGACTTAGTGGGATTGCTGAATTGAAGTCACTTAACAAGGTTAATATCCTCACAATCAACTGCCACCACAGACTCCAAATCCCCAAACCAACAGCTTTTAGATAAAAAGTGGGCGTGAGCTTGTGTACTATGCAAAAGTGATGAAGTTGAACTCCAGTTACATTTTATATTTTCCCAGAGCTTGCAGGTCACTACTTTCCAAAACGAAAGCAGCGATTAAAGGCCTAGTTCCAATCTGAGAGCTTCCACAGGGACACCACTTGGCATATTTAGTAGGGATCGTAAAATGTTCACCTCAAACCCTGAGCAGAAAAATTTCCACTGCATACAAGATGGTTGGAATTATCGCCACCTTGTAAGCCATTACAAGGGTTTGAATAGATCTGCCCTCATGTTTGCAAATAACCCTCCAAATGGCTAGCTGCTTGTCTCATGCTCTGATCACTATGCGGTCCGCAAAATGTGCTAGGGCTGAGGAAGCATGCAAGTGTACACCAAGATTCTTGAGCTTTGGACTCGGCCCGTTCGTACATGGTCAAGAAAGCATACAAAGGAGCAATTGGGCATTGATCTCCTGCCACAATACATAACTTTTGTTTTTTTAATGTTGTTTTTAGAGTACGCCTGTAATGCATTTAAGGAGTGCTGTAGTCCAATTGCAGTCTGATCCATAACCACAGTGTCATCGGAGTACATTAGGCATAATGTTTTGTGCTTGCCAAATTGGGGAGGGAAGTGTCATACAAGTTTTAAATCCAAACCCTAGTCTATAACCTATAGGTTATATAACAGCAGAGCCAACCCGCAATGCTGCTTAAGCCCCAAATTGGTTTGATATTCCCCCATCAATGCTCCCGCCTGGGAAAGTCTGACCTTAACTCAGATGTCACCATAAAGTAGTTTTATAAAGTAAAGTAAAGAAACATCTATACCCCATATTGTCAACTTATCCCTGAGAGGCGGGGACAAATCACGCTATCGATGGCCATGCTGTAATCCGCAATCGCAGAGGTACAGCAGCGCCCCCGGATATTGGTATGCATCTGGGATAAGTGTCTGAATTATCCAGCTAGAATGAGAGGTGTTGAAGCCCTTGCTGAAGCCCGACTGGTGAGGGCATAGTAACTGGGTTTTCTCTGCCCATGCTGAGAGCAGCTGTAAAAGTAATGCAGCAAAAAGCTTAGAGCTGCAATCTAACATGGCGAGTAGCTGATAGAAAGCTGGGTTGGAACGCAGACCCTGTTTAAATATGGGCATCAAAATCGATCTCCTCCAAGATTGAGGAATAACCCCTTGCTCGCATATGTACATGAAATATCGGTTCAGCAAAGCAGCCCAAAAGGACGGGTCCATTTTTAGGACTGCATTGCAGAGTCCATCCGGGCCCACCATCCTGGAGGTCTTGATTTTTCTTGCCATCGGTTCCAGGTCCGATGAGGCCTTATGGGACAAGAGTAGTGTATCATACATAGAAAAGGGTGATGACACAGCACTGACCTCCAAGGGTGTCCAGTAATGTTCAGTAATAAAATTACCTGAGTCAGCTTCGGTAACACAATTAGCTTCCCTGGCCTCTGGTTTAGCATGAAACAGACGAAGCATATGCCAAAACTTCTTTGTGTCGTACATTTTAATCCAAACATGAACTAGTTGCCAGTGGACAGATATATGGCTAACTTTATGGGCCTTAAGCCACTTCTTACACAGATAATTTACTGTCGTTATTGGTGCCAGGATACCTCAGGGATCTTTAGCTATGCTTTGCTTAAGCTGGTGTAGGGTAGCCCCAACTTCCCTCTTTTTGCCTGCAATCACAGCATCATAGGAAGCACCAGGCTTAGATTTAAGTTTCCACTTTGTTGCATGACTCGGCCCCCCAGGCCAGATGACATCCATTAGCTGACCCAGACCCCAATGACACATAGCCAAGACAGATTCTACTGTCCTATCATCCCTATTCAGAACATGGTTAAAACAATACACATTAGCAGAAGTCCAAAGCAACCTGTTCCCCTGTAAATTTACCTCAGGGTTTACCTTCAGATAATCCACCACTTTCCCATTTTCAGGATTACAAGTCATTCGCGAAGTTTCATGATCACTCATACTAAGATGTACAGTGCTAGACTGTGGGAATCATTTCATAATAGCTACATTTACAAAAATGAAATTGATTTGACTGTTATACGTCCCATTTGACCATGTATGCCCTATTTCCGACGGGTTAACAGAAAGAGGGAACAAATGAAAGGTTGCCAGCAATTTTTGCCATTCCCTTGTGCGTTTAATTTATGCATTACCCATCTGGGCCTTGGTTATGGCTGTGTCCTACACTGTACAGTCAATTTTAAAATCCCCCGTAAGGATAAACCCCCCATACTTTGATTGCGCCAACCATGCCGCCGTTGTATCATGAACCATGTCCATGAGCTTGTATGTCTCTTTCCCCTTAGGAGGGTCCTACAGAGTTGCCACCAAAGTGCAACTATAGATCCTACATTTTCACTGCCAGAAGATGGTTATCTTGACTGCTACCACAAAGAGGAGAGGGAGAGTACTCACATCTGACGCCAATATAAAACCCACCTTTGGGACGCCCAGAAAGACAAGGGGGCGGGAAGACAGAAGAACACGATATAACCATTGAGAGAGAATTGAGAATTACGTTTCCTGGAGACTGAAAATATGACACAATAGTTCCTCCAGTCCCAAGGAGTTATCCATAAATGAGTTATCCAGGAAAGCAAAGAAAATAATGGCAGTTGCGTTACCACCGAACAATCTAAATTGGCTGATACCAATGACCAGATACCGGTCACTCTCTTCTAGGATTTAATAGCTCATATGTCAGAGCCCATTTCCTGTTCTACGGACCAGCCAAAGCCCCTGACCGCAACCTTTACCCAATTCTCCTTGGAAACAGAATCCACTGCAGGTTGGAAAGAAGAGCTAGAGTCAAGATTACAAAGCAGATCTTCATGGGTGTTAAGGAGAGCAGTTTCCATGCCTCTCGCTGCGCTGAAGCCAACTGATGGCCATGGAGACAACCAACAGATTCAGTGTTCTTCTGTGGGTTCAATACCTGGTCTGTGATTTCATGTTCCAAAATGTTTACCCTCTTTCTGCAGCACTGTGCCCTATGCAATGATACCTTATCCCCAGCTTTTTCAAATTGGCTAAGTACATATCTTATTTCATTGAGTTGGCTCTTTATGTGTTCATTTTCAATCAGGATGTCACCCATATAAACCACAGATCCTCCCTCAAATGCATACGGAAGTGTCTTTTTCATAGAAATTCATAGGAATGTTTGATGTACTGGTAATAGGTCTAATGAATCCTCTGGACAATTGTTTTTTAATTATTTCCTGCAAAGTCTCTAAACAGTCCAAGTGTAGCCTATATTGTCTGACAAAGACAAGTTCCCTACCATAGCCTTCTGGAAATTTAGTGACATGCAGATCAGTATTCCTCCAGTCAGATGCATCTCTGGTGAAAACATCCGTAAATTCTAAAAACATTTTCCTCAACTGGTCTCTCTCCAACTAATTTGTACATGCATCCACAGCTTGGAATTGTTCCTCTATCAGACGCATCTGGATAGGATCGATTGAAGTATACCATGCCCACGGCCAGAAAAACGTGAATGCTAACATGTGCCACACCTAGAATTGTGAACACCGGCCTGCGTGGCGCTCAGATGGAGCTGTGAATATTAGCATGCCCACACCTGGACGGGTCCCTAGACACTAGCCTGCGCCGCATCTGGATGGGGATGTGAGGGTTGGCATGACCACACCTGGATGGAGTCCTAATCATTGGCCTGCGCCGCGTATAGGTGGGAATATGAGGGCCAACAGGTGTCACACTCAAACAGAACTACGAATGTTAGCATGGTAAAGGTCAGGTAACCCACTAACCAATATAAGCTCAAACTCTGCATACTTGTCTCACTCAAAAAACTCACAACCATCTCTTGCACATCAAACCGCATGCACTTCACAACACTGCAACAACACATAAGCCGGAACAACAGCACACGCCGACTGACTCTGATCCGATAGCCGCACCAAAGCTCAGCATCCGGTGCATACTGAGTTGAAGCTGCCAACAGAACACCACTCCTCTCACTATCCTACTCCCTTCTTCACCTTACTAACCCATCCCACCTTTATCGCTTACAGATCCGCCTGAGCGCCTGGGGACCAATTCCGTTGGTGACGGTGCGCGGTACAAATACCTTTAACATTTAACATTTAACATCATTTTAGAATATTCTGGGAAATCCTGCAGAGGAGGAATTTATGTATTTTCCTCTAATTGTGGGGCAGTATCTTTTTGGACAGACAACAACCTTAAGTATGGTGACACCTTAGCCTCCAACTCAATTTGCTGTTATCCTTCTGAGTCATTGCCACCCACCCAAAATAGAATGGAACCATCCTGAAGATGACAAATCACATATTTTGCCTCATAAGGACACACTGACTGAATTGTGAACACCCCTTTGGGTTCGGAGTCTGAAATCTCAGACAGCTGACCTTGTGAAGTGACACCGCATTGAGGAATATTGCCAATAATTGGGTTGTTCAAATATGCAGCGTGGTGTGATTTTTGAATGGCCAACTCTAATGGTGCACCTTCTTCCAAGTGAATCTCCTGACATCTGTGTTATCCACTGGTATCCAGATGGGAATGTCCCCAACTTCGACCAATGGTTTGTGTTCCCATTCTATCTCCTGTTGTCTCATGCTTTCGTTGATACACACAAATGTGTCCCTCCATACATCTATGTCCCGGTTAGGCAAGAATTGGTGCAGTCACACTGTGTGAGACTACACAACACTTATCTGCTTGGTATTAGGAAACCTTTTTTTGGTATAGGTCTGTACTACACATGTTGGTAGTGTGACTGAGCAGCCAGGCCTATCTCAAGAGGGGTAAATGCGAGCTGTAGAGCTGTGCAAATGAAATCTGTCAATATAAGTAGCCAAGTAACACTTTTACTCAAGGTTTCAGTTATAAATATGTATGTATTTATTTAACATCAGTTTTAAATACGCATTCTTAAAAAAGGCAATTGATTGTAACAATTGAAGTAAACTATGAAATTACTTTTCAGAAGTAGTAAAGCTAGTGGATAATGTGTGGATATGCTTCATACACTTCTCCTACACCCTGAGGTGACTTCAATCACAAGCATAGTATTTGCATCTATATATCACACTAATAATTTGGTAAACTTTGAGTTGCAGGAAGGAAGGGTTAAGGGTAGTAAAACAGGTTAGAAGAGTTTTTCAGAACATGTGAGGACAGCAACATCTAGTTGAGCATTTCCCAGCAGTATTCCACAAGCTACAACCTATGAGGGACATGCAATATCAAAGTCAATGGATTTAGGAGAGTTCCTTTAGGGAGTCAGGACAGCCAAAGTCTTTTCGACAAAGTCTATAGTTCAGATGCACTTCTTGGATAAAAAGTCTTGCACAAAGTTAGAGAGTTCAGAAAAATCACTGATAGGGACACAAGCTGGTAAGCCTGCAAAGGGAGTTCAAACCAACTCAGAAAGTAAGCAGGTGCCAGTCTCAAGTGAGGCAGCATGACTTAAGGCAAGAAGGTAAGTACCCCCAAACCCGAAAAAGGACGTTTGATTAGCAGAAAGGGGCCAACTGGATTTCGTCATGCTACAGCCAAGCAGGCCCAGGTTCCTGAGACTCAGTTGTGGGGACAAGAGGTAGGATGTCTGGAGGGCTCCTGTAGCGGTACTTGGGATGGTTGTCGGCATGTTCTACTTCATGTGTGTGATTAATACCTGGTTGGTGTCCTCTGTGTATACTGAATGCTTTTACCCATAACCAGATTGATTACATATGACAAGTTTAGCATGTATTAAGGATCAATACATCATCTGTCACAGTCATGGTCCACCATCGACTCCAGGGCACCACCAATATTTGAATATTGAGACGTGAAATGTATGTACTTATTTTGTCATAGAATAACGCCCACATCCAGATATGTGTGTGATCAATACATGGCTGGTGTTTTGCAATATTACTTTAATCTATCACTAGCCTAGCGTGTAGCTTCTCACCACGACACGTAGTTGCTTTATCAGCATACCCATTTTTTTCTCCTTTAACCACTCACAGGGAGACAGAAATAGCACTTTTCTCCCGCACCGATCGGTGATTCACGATCGTTTTATGGTAACCATGGCAACCCCCCAAACTTTTTGCCACACTACACCACAATTAGGAGGACAGCAAGGTTGTTTACATAAATTATTTTTTTTACTGTTGCTGAGTACACAGGGCCTTTTTACACCTTTTTTTTGGCCCGCGACGATACAAACCTTTCCAAAATGGCCACCCGTATAAATAGTTCGGGAGCCTGGGAGCGGTTTTAGCAACGCTACGTTTCCAGGCTCCACGCTTTACTTGGACTGACTCAGCAGTCTGAGTTCCAGCTGCTGCATCCCCCTTTCAGCTACCCGCAGCTAAGCGTACGCCGCACACAATCTTTTTCAGAAGGTATGCCACACACTACTAGCAGTTTTTAACTGATCTTAAAGCGATTAAAAAATAGACAATCCAGCGTAGAGCAGCGTATTTACATTAGGCTCTCTTGCAGGATTTACTCTGCACTGCGTGATCGAGCCTAAATTTCAGCTGTGAACGTGTGCATATCATGTTAGGATAACATACTTAGTATGTCCCTTTTGTCTGACACTAGGAGCAATCCGGGACCAGTACCTTTTGAGACGGTCACCCATACATGTGCCTAGGGTCTACCAAACCCCTTAGGTAAGATGTTCCTCCATGATATTTCTTACATAGCGCATTTATTGCATTTAAATCACTTGGGCACTCCCCTGACTTTCTCTCCCCTTCCATATCTACAGCACTCCACGCTCATACAGCCCCCGTCCTGATGAAGGTCGTGACAGACAAGTTCCGCGACAAGACCAAGTGTCTTCACGTGCTTTGGAAGCAGAATGGTGGTTCTGTTGATGGGAAAAGAGGAATAGAATGGGTCCAGTGTGCTGAGACGATGAGAGGAGCATACAATGAGAAGCTTGGTTTTCTCATCATTAAGGCAAAGGTTGTGGGAGGCCATCCAGTTTTGAATGACACTCAACGTCGATCGTGTTGACATCCTAGGCATAATTTCCTGATATTGGCAGCACAACTTGCACGTCGTCAACTAAGTTGGTTAAGGGATACCAAGGCATCAAGGTGATTAAAGAGTGGATTGGTATAGGAATTGTAAGGGGCCGGGGAGATGCAGGAGCCCTGTGGGACACTGCATGGGATGGGGATGGGATCAGCAGAAAAGTCACCAATGAAGACCCTATAGGTGCGTTCACTCAATAATGATTTTTTCCACCGAGCAGCCTAATGTGAGAAGCAGAAGTTAGACAGGTGTTGGCAGATGATGTCGTGATCAACGAGGTCGAACACTGTTGAGGAGTGGGATGGCTAAGTTGCTCGAGTTGCCGTCGCTATCGACTTGAAGGGGTTTTGCTAATTTTCTGTGGGACGTGGTTCAGTTACAGAGTCACCAGGACAGGTTGTTTTTGTACTTCTGCTTTAATGACACTGTTAGAGGCCTCTAGTAAAAGACAGCTAGACCAACAATCAGTAACCCGAGCTCTATCGAATAAACAAATGTCTACATTAATGTAACACAAGGAACTTTTTGTAATGCTTGTTGTGGTGATAAGATAGGAGGGACAATTGTATGTTATTTGTCTAGGATATACCAGCAGGTTAGCTTTCTGCTGGCCAGGTTACTTTGACTAACCTTGACAAAGGCAGGATCCCAAATAAATGTTAACTTTTTTTAGAAGAGAAATGTTTGATGAAAAGAGAATTGAAGGGCTGAAAAATTGCGAGAACAAAACAAGCTGATTGCAGGAGAAATCTGAGAGATCAAAGAAACACAGGAGGTCTTTTTTAGAGAACAGATCACCAAAGGGTCAGTTGGTGTGCTCCCTCACTTAGAGATACTCTTCTTCAAACACTATTCTTTATTCTTCACTGATAGTTCTGAGAAAGGAATTTCACAAGAGAGAGAGGGACAGGAAAAAAGCTATTGTACATATTAAAATGGAAATCAGTTCCAAGGGAGTGGAAATATGCTACCATTAAATTAGAGTGCCACCTTCCTCACCCAAAAGAACAGAATCTATGGTGTGCTAATCTAAAGGGAGGGAGAGGGACATATGGCTGAGTCACCGACAACAAACAGAGGGGCACAGGAGATCCTGGGGGTGGGGGCAACCAACCAATCTGTAATGATTTCCTGAAGGCAGTATATGGTGGACGTCCAAGGCTATGTCCAACTTCCTGTGGCCCCTAAACATTAGACATGGTGAGGATCTGATCAGAACAGAATTCCATGGGTTTGGGCAACTGTCCCACAGGCTGCACTTTCTGTGGAGCAAAGTTCCTCAAGCTAAGAGCTTCTTTGTACCAGTGCAAAAGTTAACCTGCACAGTTCACCCATCTGAATAAGGGAGAAACTGATGGCGGAGATAGCAGAACATGGGTCTGGAAGGCCCCATTTTTGAAGTCCTCAGAGGCATGATGTTGGTGTAGGTTTTAGGTCAAATTACTTCTTTCTTTTTTCCGAAAGGATAAAAGACCGATTTAGAAAGACTGAACCATTACCACACAGAGTGGTCTTTCTAAATCAAACTGTCAGCCCTGTGCCGCACACAAGTCGCAGGAACTCACAGGCACGGCGAGATGGAGAGGACGAGCTGTTTGTGTGCGTGTGAGAGTGAGTGAGAAAAACGTGTGTGTATGCAGAAAGGGATGGTGGATGGTATGGAGCAGAGTAGGGGTTTGGGAGGGTGAAATCTCCCCAATAAAATTTAAAAAATAGCGAAAGGCCTTTCCCGTTTTCTGGGGATTGTACAAATTCGACCAAACAAATATGTTTTTTGGAAATGTCACCTTCAGAAAACGAGAAAATGGCATAGAACCATTGCACTTGGGTCATGGAGCCACGCAGTCCATTGTTTTTTACACTTGATTCATAGAGCCGCCTAGTCCATTGTTTTTTTTTCACTTGGGTCATGGAGCCACCCAGCCCACTGTTTTTGTACTTGGGTTATAGAGTCGTGGAGTCCATTGTTTTTTTGCACTTGGGTTATAGAGCCGCTGAGTCCATTTATTTTTGCACTTGGGTCATGGAGCCACCCAGTCCATTGTTTTTGCATTTGGGTTGTAGAGCCGCTGAGTCCATTGTTTTTGCACTTGGGTCATGGAGCCACCCAGTCCATTGTTTTTGCATTTGGGTTGTAGAGCCGCTGAGTCTATTGTTTTTGCACTTGGGTCATGGAGCCACCCAGCCCATTGTTTTTGCACTTGGGTTATAGAGCCGCTAAGTCCAATGTTTTTGGCACTTCGGTCCTGGAGCCACCCAGTCCATTGTTTTTTACACTTGGGTTATAGAGCCGCCTACTCCATTGTTTTTTTTCGCTTGGGTCATGGAGCCCCCCGGTCCACTGTTTTTGTACATGAGTTATAGAGCCGCAAAGTCCATTGTTTTTTTGCACTTGGGTTATAGAGCCGCTGAGTCCATTGGTTTTTTGCACTTGGGTCATGGATCCACCCAGTCCATGGGTTATAGAGCCGCTGAGTTCATTGTTTTTTGCACTTGGGTTGTAGAGCCGCTGAGTCCATTGTTATTGCACTTGGGTCATGGAGCCACCCAGTCCATTGTTTTTGCACTTGGGTTATGGAGCCACCCTGTCACCTGTTCACCCATATTGCATGCACTCTCACTGAGCCACAACTCAGCCCATGAGTTAAGCATACACAAGATAACTTGCAGCTTAAATCTTAAATCAGCTGTCTGATTGGGAAATAGCCAACTGAAGGGCCCAATTGTTTCTTCCACAGAGGTGGCCACATTTTATCCATCCGTTGCCACAATTAGGAGGACAGCAAGGTTGTTTACATACATTATTTTTAGGAGGTTAAGACTCAGAGAGATGGTGTAAAGGAGGGAGGAAAAACAGGGAGGAATGAGAAGTTGGGAGCTGGTGGAGAGTGATGACCCGACAACAGGAGGCAGCTAGAAAGCAGCAGCGGGGAAAGGAACACATTGGACGGACAGTAAGAAGATGAGGAAGGAGCGCATGAGGAAGTGATTGGATTAGAGAGGGGGACGGAATAGGGATATGTGGCTGATGGGCACAAACCGATCAAGAGGAGGAGCGAGAGAAAGGAGAACATGTAGACATGAGGAGGAGCGGTAACGGCTAAAGAGGGATATCTATTGGGAGGAGGAAGGGGAGAACACATCAGAGGGCGTGCCTTGGAGCCAAGGCTGGATGCTTTTACAAGGACTATGGAAAGTCTGGTAGGAATGTCTCTGCAATCTGCTGGGGTCTAAGATCTTGCACCCATGTACCTCCAATCATAATAATAAAAATACATCAAGAAGCGATCAAACAGACCCAGTGGCATTGGTGAGGCTTCCGGTGAGTGCTACACAAACTTGCACTGCAGTCACAAGGAAAAGAACTGCTGGCACTGTGACTCCCTAGTGTGCCTGAGAGCCAGAGATGCCCCTTAGTGTGAGCCTTGGGGTGGACCATAATAACCAATTCTACCAAGTGTGTGCCATAAGAGATGGCTTATAATGATTTCTCTCATGACTGGGGAATATCTTGGTGGTCATCTGTCATCTCCCCACAGATCCAAACTCCCAAGAGTGGAGAGATGACCAAACTGTGGGGGATTTTTCAAGCTGATAATTTTGGCTTTAGCTTCAAGACCTGATTCAATATTTCTGACCAATATTGCTTGGACTTGGAGAGCCTCTTTTCCAAAGTGGCAAAACCTTGTGAAGTGTCCCCACAGCTATTGTTCTCTACCCTCAACCCTTTTAAAGAGACACATCCAATCTTAGTGTGCACTTGTGCTCCTCCTCGGTTATTTTGCACACAAATACCTCTTATCCCATAAACCTTTTAACTGCCATGGATTTTACCCTCCCAGTGCCAAGGATATTTTTCGTGATTTTGGTATTTCGTCATTCAATGATTTCTAACATTTCCTGTCCCATTAACTCCTTAAGTGCCAAGGACTAGGCATTTCGTCCTTGGCAACAGGGAGGTAATCCCAATGACGAGATACCTCACCCTTGGCACTTAGACTGTGGTTCTGTTTCTTGTTAAAAGTTTCTATAACTCTTGTTAGCTTGTTTTTCTGGCTTTGCATTTGTGACAAGCCATACACACCCCTCTGTTCCTGTCAGCTGCTGGCCAGCAGCCCAAGCAGCAGCCCAGTTCTCCTAGTCCTCTGTTTCTGTGAGCTGCTGGCCAGCAACCCAAGCACCCCAAGCAGCAGCCCAGTTCTCCTAGCCCTCTGTTTCTATGAGCTGCTGGCCAGTACCCCAAGCAGCAGCCCAGTTCTCCTAGCCCTCTGTTTCTGTCAGCTGCTGGCCAGCACCCCAAGCAGCAGCCCAGTTCTCCTAGCCCTTTGTTTCTGTCAGCTGCTGGGCAGCACCCCAAGCAGCAGCCCTGTTCTCCTGACGCTCTGTTTCCGTCAGCTGCTGGCCAGCACCGTAAGCAGCAGCCCAGTTCTCCTAGCGCTCTGTTTCTGTCAGCTGCTGGCCAGCACCCCAAGCAGCAGCCCAGCTCTCCTGGCGCTCTGTTTCTGTCAGCTGCTGGCCAGCACCCTAAGCAGCAGCCCAGATCTCCTAGCACTCTGTTCCTGTCAGCTTCTGGCCAGCATCCCAAGCAGCAGCCCAGCTCTCCTGGCGCTCTGTTTCTGTGAGCTGCTGGCCAGCACCGTAAGCAGCAGCCCAGTTCTCCTAGCACTCTGTTCCTGTCAGCTGCTGGCCAGCACCCCAAGCAGCAGCCCAGCTCTCCTAGCCCTCTGTTTCTGTATTCTGCTGGCCAGCACCATAAGCAGCAGCCCAGTTCTCCTAGCACTCTGTTTCTGTCAGCTGCTGGCCAGCACCCCAACAGCAGCGAAGTTCTCCTAGCACTCTGTTTCTGTCAGCTGCTAGCCAGCACCCCAAGCAGCAGCCCAGTTCTCCTAGCGCTCTGTTTCTGTGAGCTGCTGGCCAGCACCCCAAGCAGCAGCCCAGTTTTCCTAGCGCTGTTTCTGTACGCTGCTGGCCAGCACCGTAAGCAGCAACCCAGCTCTCCTAGGGCCTGCATCAGCCTTGGTCAGTTTACACTTTTAATCATGAATTGTCTAGAGGCTAAAACTTTTAATAAGGAATCAAAACCAGCTGCAGATAATGAGAATCACTAATGGGCTGAAAGAAAGGGAATTCTTAAAGAGTAGCCATGGCTGAATGTATACTGTGATGTCTAATGTCCTCTGAGGCAATACCCTTTCTCGTTTTTCAAAGCGGAGCACACTTTCTTATTCTGAGTCCAACTTGCTGACCTACCACCTGATGAGACTATTTGCACTGTAAGTTTGTTATAACATGTTTAGACGGATCAATTATTGAGGTGAAGCCTCTCTATTGTTCTGCGTTATCAATCCATGAAAGAGTGGGGTGGGTATGTTAGGGCGCCATCATGCGTAGTTTTGATTAGTAATAAACCCTTGCACCCCAAACCCTATAAATCCTATCGACACATCACCCGTTCTATGCCTGGACCTTTATTGTAACCTTGTGATGTTTTATTGAAGAGCTTCTCACTGTCCTTGAGCTCAGCTTCGGGGCATCTGTCTTTATCCTCCTTCTATATGTCGCTTCCAGCACTGCAGGTTACTTTGATAAACATTTCTTTTTAAGCAAAACACAGGTGGGTATTTTTGTTCCAATGTTTGGGAAACTCTTAAGTTTTCCTATGTTTTGCGCTGTTACCATTTCTTCAGAGTGTTTCATTTGAAGCCAAATCGTGCATGTACTTGAAAAGGTAAAAGGCAAGGATTAAGGTTGCAGATTTGAAAGCTGATAAAACAGCTCAGCAGGATAAAGTCCTTGCTGCTGTGACCTTTAAGTACCTTATAAGCTCATTGGTCAGAACGCATGAGATGGGATCTGTTTTGATCAACTGTATGATAGAGATATATTTATGTAGTAACTGTTTGCATTTATCTGCATTTATAAATGTGTTGGGCCCCATAAGGTCATTACATTGTGGGTGTTCCCTCTGTTGCTAATGTAACTCTGGTAAAACCATGTACCCAGTGTTCGAGTGAGAAAGAACCTGAAAAAAAGGAACCAGTCGCTGAATAAACAGAAGTGCTTTGAGGCGGCGCCTGAGGATCTGCTTGCCAGAGATCACCTTAGGATCGGTAGGAGGGGAGTTCCAGAGAACTGCTGCTTTAACCGCAAAAGTGGAGCCCATTGCTGTATTTTAAATCAAGGGAGGTCGATGTGACCAGTAGGAAGAGTTCTCAGCACTCTGGTCCAGTCCGTGTCCCAGGCCCACTCTGTCCCTAAGACTCTGCCTTGATCTGTGAGCTGAACTCCAGACCCGTGGCCCTTCCCTGTTTTCCGAGTGTCAGGTTTGAGGTGTATTTTTTTATTTTTTCATTAGCCTACACTGTGAGCATGATTAACCTATAGGGCCACCCAGATACGTAACAGGGAGACAGCATGATCTGCCAGGATAACACACAGTATGGTGAATCGCCTCCCTCCAGAATTACTACCGTCTTTTTGACTGCAGAAATCTTCTTTGGCCCCAAATATTTACTTTCTAAACATTTATTTACCAACCTGGGGTTCTTTACATACACACTCTCTCACACATTCCACTCGCGTTCTTTCACTTTCTCACGAGCATTGAAAACAGTAGTATTTCTCTTTTGGCTGGCATTGATAAGTTTCGTTATGTGTTCTCTGTCCACCTGTACTACTTTGGCCGTCCCTAACCAACCTGGACATAATTTGGTCCCTGGCTCCCTACCCTTCAGGGACACGAAAGGTGAAACTTTTGTCACTGAATGTGGGGTAGTTACATAACTCCAAGTCAACATATTTAGAACTTCTCTCCATGGTTGCCCCTCTCTCATCGCTAACTGCAACTCTTCTTTCAGCCAACGGTTGACCCTCTCCACAAGACCATTTGCTTTAGGGTGATAGAAGGCAGTCTTTATGAGTTTTATACCATAACTGCTGAGTGTGGGATGTTTCAACCCACGCATCCAAGCTCTAGAACATCGCGGGCAGCAGAAACATTAGAGTGGCCACCGGAAAGCATGCTGCTTGCCAGAAATCATCCAAAAATGCACAGTAAAAATCTAAAAAATAGGCTGCCACCCACTTTTGCCATGTCAGTGAACACAGGAGATCACTGCCTAGAACCACCATTGGGATACCCACACAGTAGCCTGAAACCACTTGGAAATAGCAATACGAATTGCCAAAAGCAACCCAGAGCTGTTTGGGAATTCATTTTCTTGATGTCAAAAATTGCTAAAATCATGGCTCACAAAACAATTAAAAAGATCCCACCTCCTTGCTGGGGGGGTCAACATCATTCTCCCGCAATAATCTACATGAATCTGAGGTCCACAGAAGTGCATCTATATTTGAACAAAGTATATTTTGAGGATTGCTTACTGGTAAGGCAGCTGTCAAAAATGGGTGTAATACTGGTGCTTAACACTGACCGGCGCTAGCAATCTAAATTCTGACAGTAGACCTGTGTTTCAGGAGCTAAACTGTAACCTGAGTTAGCTGAAACTTCAAAGGCTGGCTGTCCCCGGGAAGCCTTCACACCTAGTCTTCTCAGCAACAGCACAGGAAATCACATGGTCCTATTGATTAATAGGGAGGATATTTTCCCTGCAGCCTGGAGAAAGGAACAATAGACTCTTGCAATTGAATAGAATATGCTGAGTTGGGTGTGCCTGAACAACACTGCTCTGGGGGAAGGCAAGACATCTGATCTCAGAGTCAAGCCAAGTTTCTAGGGGCGGGGACAAACCAATGGGTGTACTGAAGTAAAAGCAAATACATGTTTTATGAGAATACTGATAACTAATTATACCAAATGGACAAAAATGTACAATTTGGAGATTCTTAATATGAAAAATTCACTCACCAATTTGAGACTAAGCTGGATGCTGTAGGGTGTTCTGAGGCCAAGCCCTGTAATTTTTAATATTGCAGACACAGTGTTTATGCTAGGAATATGAAAACTTACTGTAATATGCGCAGAGAGGGGGTGTACCTCCGTGTAAGATTTGTTGCAAAACCAATATGGCAATACCTACTAAATGCGCAAAATGTTGCCATTTCTGAACCCAAGCTCGTAGAAACTTGTGACTTGAACCAAACTGTACCTTAAGCAATCTGTCATGCAATTTAGGTAATATTAACAAGTTGTGTATATTGTAAATATGTGTTAAAATTGAACTGGAGATTCATCCAATAGTAGCAAGAGAGGACTTAGCTACCCCTCCCTCCAGTTTGGGAAACTTGGAAACAGTCTGGTCGGACGATTGCTCGTGCTCATCAATAGAGGATCCAGAAAATGATCCTATGCTAAACCAAGACCCAGCACTCCTGCCAATCAACTTAAAGTCAGTTCCACCGGAGCTCTTTGACAAGGACCCCTCATTCACTATCGACAGAAGGTCGCAGAAAGTCCTAATCTCTAGAGAGCACAAACAAGCGCAAGAGAAGGATGAAGAAACCTCCTCAGGCAAAACGACCATAATAAACCCCCTCACGCACAAGACACTAAAGAATCACCAGCTGCCAGCGCCCACAAAGCGGAGCAAAGAGGCTCTGAAGCTCCTAGTGGGCACTCTGGACAAATTCTTTAGCAAACAAGGAAAAAGAAACCAGAACGCGAAAGGCGAGATTTCAGACGCAGACCTTCTGGAGGGTTCCCAAGTAGAATTAGCTCAACTCAACTCTCCTGCTAGTCCAACGAAATTTACTTTCAACGTATACCCCCGAAACCCCAACACCTCGAGTCCCCAGTTTCACACCAACAAAAGATGGCATTTTGGGAAACCGCCGGCGAAGACCATGGATCTCACAGCCTCAGACATTCCGGCGCAGCCCTCAACTCCATCATACAACCTCAACAAGGCAAATCAGCCTAAAGAATATTCCTTACACGAGGGGGTACCAGAATCAACATCCACAGTGACCAAATCAGACAGTCTTAATTTGCCAACAAGAAATCTGGATCCAACAAATTCCAACTCGATGGGACCTACAACGCAACCATTGCCTTGCAAGCAAACACAAGTCACCGCCCATTCGGAGCACTTGATAATGCTTAAAACGCCTACGACCAGTCGACAATCGGAAACCCAAACTCCTAACCCGCGCACGTCAACTCCTCCGCTAAGGAACAGGAAACAAAGCGAAACTGTGGGAAATTCAACAAAAGAAACATCAAACAAAAAACCAGACTTAATGATGATAATGTCTGCTATCACCATAGCCTTAGCTCCATTCACAAAACTATACGAATCATTGAACGATTCGGTAAAGGACCAAGCATCATTGGCGGCACTGGCTCAAACAAAACTTACGTTTCTAGAAGGTTTCATCACTTCAAAAACTGAAAATAGGACGACTCTAAAACACATCAGCACTCAAACAGTGGACCTACAACATCGAGAAACGAAAGCAGTACAGTCCCAGACGGATTTCTCTTCGGAGAAAATATTCCATTTCAAAGCAGGCTCTGATGATAAGACCAACAATTCGGGCTTGAAGGCTCACGCCAACACCCCAGCAGTACCCACGACCACGGGTAAATGGAGTTTAAAAACACCTCTCCTAAGTCTTAACCTTGAGCAAACAAAGAAAGCACATGGAACCCACACCAGTGGAAATCAAAACACTCTTAAATTCGCAAAACTCTCGTCGAGCAAGACTAAAAAGAAAACCAACGGTTGCATCATTAACGAGAAAGACCAAGATCTCGGAGTCTCTTTGGCTGACCCACCCACGCTTCGGGTCCCAACAAAGAAAGTAAAAAGCGGATCACCGGCGCAATTTAAATCGGCTTTGGCCCAACCCCAGAGCTCGAAAAATCTTCTTTGTCGCCTGATAGAAAATATATCAAAATTTGCCCCAAGTTGTCGACTCCAAAAACCCCCCAGCAAACTATTGCCAATCAAAACATCAACAGATCGCCCTCCTGCACCGAAAGCGACCTAATGGAAGACGCCCTGGAACTCGCGTCTCAATGGCGGGCCAAAGAACCAAAACCAGAAAATAACCGGGGAGCTAAAAGGAAAACAGTGTCTTTTGAGCGAAGCCACGACAATGACACACCTCCAAAGAAAATCAGACAGTTGGAACCCAAATCCTCGGCACCATACAGGGCGGAAGATGTGAAATTTACATCCTCGGCCGGAACCAAACACAGACACTATTCGAGCCCCATAAAAGGGGAGGAAGCCACTAATAGGAAAAACAAGCATTCTCCCAACAGGTGGAAAACTCGAGTGCACTTGAAACAAAAAAGAGACTCTATAGATCGTAGCCAAACAAGGGAAAGAGCCTGGCGGACCCCCCCGAAAATCCGTGAAAGAGAATGGAAACTCACCTGTTTAACGAGAAACAACAGAACAACTGACACGCGCTCCTTCTTCCTTCAGCCCAGCCACAAATCAAAGCATAATCAGGTTCTAAATAGAACCGTAATACTGGACCTATTCCATCAAATCCCGGCGCTCAGATCAGTAACATCTGACTGTCTAGACGTAATTGAATTCTCGGGTCCTCACAGCATAGACAGTGTCTATATCCACATATCTTCAGCTAGCACGAGACTTAAACTCAAGGCGGAGGCCAAAGCCCTCAAAGAACTAGGCTACTACTTGGAAGAATTACATGGAGACAGAGTGATCCCTAGCCACACTTCGATCGGAATAAAGGACAGAGATCACACATACATCAGAGGCCGTGTACCCCCATACAAGATAGACACTTCCCCAAGAGACCGAGCTTCACATCACGCTTCGCCCAACTTTCACCCAGGCAATAAAGCTCAAGTCAGGAGCGAAAGGAAGACTTTTGAGGCCAACCATGACGATCATGTACGACACCGGGTCTCACACTACAGACCTTATAAAAACGTCGAGGAAACCAGAACCTGTAACCAAGAAGATAGGAGCCCACTTGGAAAACAGCACGGAAGGGCCCCTAATTGGGAGATGAGAAAATCTGTCAACTACAGAGACGGAAGGGCCCCTAATTGGGAGATGAGAAAATCTGTCAACTACAGAGACAGATGGGAAATGCAGCTCACACCAATCAAAACCCATCAATGGCATAAAAGTGCGCTGAGTGGGTCCATGAACGAACACATCGAAAAACAGAGTAACAGGGTTTCAGATCGTGACCAGAAGGGATCCCGGCAGGACTGGAAGTCACCAAGGGACAGAGCACACACCAGAAATAGCACAAGCGAACTATGCAACCATTCACGTCCCCATCGGCAAGACCCGGAAATAAAAAGATGGTCCGGGACGCAGGAAAGCCTCTCAACAGAAATAAGAAGATAGCCACGATCAACCACGAAAGGAGTCAACGAAGATTCTGACAACCCTCATCAGACCGCAAGCAAATTAAAAATGTGGTCATGGAACACAAGAGGATTCTCCCACTTGACACTCAAATGAGACGTGCAACTGGGGTCATTCGACCTCCTTTGTCTACAGGAGACGTGGCTCCTAAAAAATCCAACATTAGACGGCTTTGAAATCGACTTCTCTCCAGCTACACAAGGAACACTTGGAAGGCCCACCTCAGGCCTCCTGACAGCAGTCAGAATCTGCAGCGGCCTACAACTTAAACATACAATACTATCGAATGCGTCAATCCTAGCTTCCATGATATCAGAACTGAAGTCTGGAGAGGGGGTGAACGAGAACAAACCAACATTGTATCTAGTGATAAACACATACTGGAATCCAAAAGTCGTGAAGGAAGCAGTACTCCTTGAAACCATCAGACAAATAATAGAGTCCTGCCTGAATATGATGGCACCAGACCACATCATTATATGCGGAGACTTAAACTTGACACTACCCAACATTGGCCAAACTACACCAAACTGGGATCCAAAGACTCTTCGATAACTCGAGACTCTGATCGGAGAGGTAAAGGATGGGAACTCCTTATGGACGAACTTGATCTTCACAATCTCCATTACTTGACCTCTCACACAGCAAACTGTATTCCAACTTGGGAACAAGGCTCTCGTAAGGCCTTCCTGGATCACATATACGTATCCAGAAACCTGCTCTCAAAGACATCTGTATTCGAAGTCATAAGAACCAAAAACAGTGACCATAATCTCCTGATGGCTATATGGTCAGCCCCAGAACGGAAATCGGAGGCAAACAGACAGAAAATGACCTCGTCAATTCTTACTAACGGCGCAGAGACTAGATTAAGACTCACTGCTGAAGCAATAAGAAACATCACAAAGACTTACGAAAGAACTACCGTTGCTCCAGGGGAAGCAAATACACCTGATTATTACCCCCTGTTGATCCCCTTCCACCAACAAAGGAACGCTCAAGCCCTAGTCAAAAAGCCATACCACACGTATAACAAGCAATTGGTGGAGAAAAGAAGAGAATTGAGAAGAATCTTACGCAAAGCAAAATCTCGCCCCTCAAAACAAACAGAGGAGGCAGCAGTATTCGCGAAAATATCTTACAAAAATTGGCTTAAATCACACCGTGCAATTCTGTATCAAGAAGATTCTGAGAACATGTTAAAGATCCTAAGTGGGAAACAATCTAAAAACTTCGGGGCACTGATCGACCCGAAAGGAGACAACTCAAATAACGCTTTAGCCAATTCAATTGGAGAGATGCATTGGAGATCCTTTTTCTCGGATATGTTTGCCTTACCAGAGGGTAACACCCAAGAAACCATACAGCTTCAAAAATACCAATGGGATATTGAAAAGGACGAAAAGGAAATCTGAGAAAAAATAAGGAAACTGAATAACTCCCGGGCACCGGGAACGAACGGAATCTCCAATGTGGATCTCAAAAATAACAGTGAAGTATGGGGCGCACTAATATCGCGAATATTCCAACAATGCGCTGACACCCAATCCATCCCGAAATCCTGGAAGCTAGCAAATGTGGTCCCAATTTTCAAGAAAGGCGATAAAGCCAACCCAGCAAACTATCGGCCAATCGCCTTATTGGACACCATTGGGAAACTATTCGGAACTTTTCTTCTAGACAAATTCAAGACATGGGTAGCCTCCTCTGAATTACACGACGACTTTCAGACAGGATTTGTAAAAAATATCGGAACATTGGCAAACATAATGCTACTGAGTGTTCTGAAAGCCAAGGTGTTAGAGGGACAACCGAAGATATACCTGGCTTTTATAGACCTCTCTCATGCATTTGATACGGTTAACAGAGAGCTACTTTGGAAAAAACTGAGGACACGGAACTGTCCGACCTCAATCCTGAACCCAATCACCGAGCTGTATTCCGGAACATCTATGAGGGTTAGACTCAACGGAAACGGCCAACTTTCAGAGGAGATCAGCACTTACAGAGGCGTTAAGCAAGGGTGCCCACTTGCCCCCGCATTGTACAATGCGTTTATTGGCGACTACCAAAACTGGGACCTCAATGTCAGAACATTCCCCCCAAAATTGGAGATGAAAAGGTTGGAAGACTACTCTACACCGACGATATCTTATTATTGGATCAAACCGCCATAGGACTACAACGTAAACTTACCTTGCTCTCAGAATATCTTGAGGTTAACGACCTGATCCTAAATTCATCAAAAACAAAAATAATGATTCTTGAAAAAACCACAATACAAAATGAAAAATCAAAATGGTCTCTGGCGGGAGAGAGATTGGAGAAAGTAAAATCATTCCGATATCTGGGAGTCACGATCAACATAAACCGCTTTGAAACTCCCATGCAGGAATCCTTGATCGCCAAGACTAAAATCATGATGACACAAGCTCGATTGATGGACAAAAAATATGGAAAATTCTCATTAAAACCAGTGCTGAACTTCTACACAGCGAAAGCAGTACCCGCCATCACTTATGGTGCAGAGGCGATGCTCATGATTCCGGAGCGAATATGGCTGAAGCTGGAAGGCTTATTTTGGAGGAAAATTCTAACACTCCCAAATTCTACCCCGATGGCTTCTATCCGCAGAGAAATCAATGTCATCTCTTTAAAAGGAAGAGTCAAGCTAAACACTCTAATGCTGAGCCGGAAAATTAGGCTATCCTCCGAGAAGATCTTTAAGGTAATAAAGGAAGAACTCAACAAAGGAGAGAATAACATTCTAGCCTCTTGGGAGCAAAGAAACACGGAAATCCTCGATGAAATCGGAAGCTCATGGGAAGAATTGGAAAATAACCCCACCAGAACAATAAAAAAATTCAAACAAATGGATTGGATTAAAACGCTGGAAGAAGCGGCTAAATACAAACTGACTGCAGATCTTCCAGTGAACCAACAAAAACAGAATGAACCCATGAGCTATCTACTACAAGGGCCTAGTAAGCAAATTAGAAATACATTTCTAAGGGCTAGGCTGAATCTCTTACATACGAAAGAAATCTTATTCATCAGGGGTTCTGCTCCTAACAACCTCTGCAGATTCTGCAACAAACCAGAAACAGTAGAAACCCTGAGGCACCTTTTGCTGTCATGCCCGGAACTGGCCGCAAAAAGAATGACACACATGGGACACTTATCCAAAAACAGCAGGTGCGGAGAGGAAGAATACTGGTGGACCATCCTGATGTCAGGGGCAAACGTAAAAGCAGTATCTGCAGTCGGTCAGTTCCTCCAGAATATAAAACTGAAGAAAGAAGAGGCAGCCTGAGAGCTACCGGGAAAACTAAAATCTCTACCCGACCAGGCGGTGAAGCGGAAAAGAGAAGCCTTTTCATGTTCACACCATTTGTAAAAACTGTGAAAACAGTTGAATCAAAAAAAAAAAAAAAATATGTGTTTTATGAAAAAGAAGATATGCTGTACGGACACAAAGGGGAGTGTCCTTTCCTTGAGCCATAACGATGATACCTGATGACTCATTCTGACTCACAACTCCGTTCATCAGTCAGAGGACAGTAAATCCTTTAACCTATCAGGATTCTCAGAGGGTTGGGCATAGGAAGTCAGCCTCCACACCCCCTTTGAGAACACATACAAAGAGACTGCTGAGAACCAGATGGATACTCATTTTTCCACTACTCATCGATTCCTGCCCAGCACGCTGCCCGACCATATACAGACAATAACTGCAGACTCCTGAGGCTCCAGAACTTAGACTCCAGATAGACTCCAGAACCAAATTCTAGAACTAAACTCTAGGACCTTAGGAAGGGGCCAAACCCAAAAGCTGAACTCTTTTCAGGGGCCACAGAATCCAGCAACCTAACCAAACTATTCAACAGCCGGGCGAGCTGTTTGATTCTGGCTAGAACCCTGTGCCAGAACCATATCCAGACCCAGAAAGCAGAGCTGTACCCAGAACCCGGCAGACCCAGACCAGACCGCTGTGCAGTGCCGATAGCAGACCAGAGGCCCCGCTGTGAGCAGAACCAGTACCAGAGACCGTCCTGTGGCGAGAGAACTTCAGCCCAAACCTGACCAGATCTGTGATAAGGTCCATTCCCTTCCAAAGCTAGGAGTGAGTATCTAGAACTGTCCAGAACTCATCTCTTAGTTTTAAGTAATCTTATTCAAACCATTTCAACCTTTCCAGAACTGCATAGAAATCGTGTGTCCATTCTGTGATTTCAAAGCTGCAAAAGTGTCATCCGTCATTCTGAAATCTTGACTTAATTTCTGAAAATCTACCTCCACAAAAACGTCTGTATCTTTTGAACCGTATGTCCTAGAAGCGAGATGTAACTGTCATTTGACAGCCAACATCCTCAGCTTTCCAACAAACCTAAAAACAACCTTGCTGAACGCGAACTAAAACGTAAATTGCAATTTGGCTCAATTTCACCACTTGTAAAAATAGCTGCTTCTTGATTTCCACGGCTGAAATTCACTTTTCACTCTGATAATCATTCATGAATCATTGCTAGTGTTGACCAGAACTAATCCAAATTAGCTGTCACCTACCCTGAATCTCCTATAGGGAATTAAAATCATTTTTAGCATATTTTTCACTTCATTGCAATCACATTTAAAAATATTTGGCCTGTGTTTTAAAATAATCCCTGTTTCTCTAAGCTTGCTGGGGGGGGGGCGGGAACTGAACTGCTTCTGATTGTATTCCTGAAAACCTGTGTGCCCTCATTTCCATCTCTTCATATTGCATGGGGGGGAGTGAGTTGTCACAAGGGAAAAAGTGATCATATTATCTCTTCTTGTATCCATATCGAGTTTTACTTCTGTGCCTGCATTCTTTCCATCTGGCGTTTCCTTGAACAGTAAATGTATTCTCTGCTACTTTATCCTTCCTATTCCTACTCCTTTCTGATTAAAGAGTTGTCGCTATTGTAATATTACCCAATACTGATCACTGTTCATATTCATAAGTGTGCTATCAAATATTAATTTATTCATAAAATGGTGATGTATATATGTTGTTTAATTTTTCCAATAAACCTTTTAATTTGCAAAACAAACCTACTTCTTGGCTCAGTGAGGTCAGGGGGATTCAAAGAGAGGGGCGTTATATAAGGGTTTATCATCCAGATTTAAGAACTTGACATAAAAATATATGAATAAGGGCTTCCATTGGGCATCCCAGACTAGGCATTGACTTATTTGGAGTGGTTGATTGAAGTCACTTACAAAGTGGGGGCTCGTAACGGGATGTCTGGATTAGAGATACCACTGGTGCAGCTTAATACAGTGTGTTAACTGACAGGATACATAAATCCTGTTGGATCACCACGCTGTGTTACGCTGTAAAAGCACTCCTCAAAGGAACGTTCTAAGGAAACGGTCTGTTTTGCAAAATAAAATACTAACTTCTGTAAGTCAGGAAGGAAATCAATTTCCAGAATGATGACACTGGTAGACATCAAAAGAGTGAGAGAGCACCTTTTATATAAGCTATTTGTGAGAGGTGAGTGGACTCAGCAGGACCAGACGGTGTGGTTGCAGGCAATCGCACCCCAGATCACTGCAGCAGAGTCAGATAAATGGAGAGATAAGGGTCCCTTACATGAGGCCCTGAGTGAGCTATACATGGCCCCTAAGGCCAAGGATGAGCACAACAAGATTGCCAGGGTAGCGGCATATTTATATTTATACATGGGAGCCATACAGGACAAATGTGCGGAAGGCCAAGATTTGGCAAGTAGGCAACTGATGGCATTAGAGAAGGCCCAATCTGACCTGGTCTCTTCTGAGCAAAAGCTGCAGAGAAGCCAGGAGTCAGAAAACGAAAGAAGTAGGCAGTATGTCATTAAAATCAAAAAGGACATGCGTATCCTGCAACAGGAAAAGGCAGACCAGGATACCAGAATTCTGGCTTTGCAGAAGGAGTATCAAGAAGGTTTGGACTCCCTACTCCAACGCCAGAAAAAGCTGGAGCAACAACTAGACTTCAACAGGGCATGCACAGGGCAGGTAGCCACCCTGCAAAGCCACCTAGATAGAGTGAAGGAAGAGAGCAACAAACTGATTTTGAAAGACGTGGATACCCAGGCAGAGTTTGATGAGGAGCGCCAGAGAGCTGGTGCCTTCCAAAGGCAGAGGGATGACCCACTTAAAAAGGAAAATTGAAGGAAATCACCTGGCCCTCCAGGGACTGGGTGACCTCCAGAAAGAACATCAAAGCTTGTTGGAGCACACCAGGAGGGTGGAAGATACTCTGGCAAGAAAGGAGCAGGCCATTAGGGACGGGACTCAGGAGGTAACCCTCCTGCAGCAAAGACTGGCCCAGTACTCCAGGACTAACCAGGAAGCACAGAGAGAGAATGAGGCTCTCTGCCAGCACAATGATAGGCTCCAGCAGCAGGTAGCCATGCAGGAGAGAATGATAGAGTCTAGTAAGGCATTGATTGAGGAACTGAAAGCACAGGCTCTTGCAGGGCAAAAGGGAGCAGGGGCTGATAGAGATGAAGTTCGCTGGGAAAAGGAAACACCTGAGCATAACCTCAGGAGCCCTAGTACCAGAGGCCTCCACCTCTCCCAGTCCCTGGACTCTGCCACCTCCATGTCCCCTGGGGCACATGAGCCCAGGCCCACGGAGATAGCAGATTACTATCCAGTCAGAAGTATGGGGCTCATAGGCCAGTACCTCCCAGGAATGGATGGGCAGGCACCCGGGTATGGGCACCCAAGTACAGTGCAATTTAATGGGGAACTCCGAGAGAGCAAGCCCTCTAAGGGCATTCTGAAAACCTGCGCCCAATTAGGTCAGTGGGGGGGTACCCATCAAATCCGGGCAGCAAGGAGGAATCTGAAGACTCCTTTGCGCGTCCTAGGACACAACAGATTAGGTCCCCACATTCTGCCGGCCATTCCGAGGCTCGCAGAATCTGGAAAAAACTAGAAGATCACATGGGCACCTCTGGGAGCAGCGCTTCTGAGTCAGAGGATGAATGGACCAGGGTTACCCAAACCAAGAAGGCCAATAAGGCAAAAAGGGCCTTGCTTAAGGACCCCTTAAAACAGATCAAAGCAATAAGGAGCGTCATCACTCCTTATCATAAGAACTCCAAGTATTCTGTTTTGGAACATTTGGAGCTCTTTGAGCAAATGATGGAGACTTTCCATTTGAAAGACAGCAGTAGCTGCATTCAGTACGTAAAATGGACATTCTCCCCAGAATACTCCAGTTTCTTTGCGGGGCTGGAGGACCAGAATCATTCAAGATGGTCCACATATAGGGTGGCCATCTTGAAACACTTTTCTGTTCAACAAAGTCCGCAAGAGGCTCACAAGGCAGCCTACAATTTGCAATGTGCGGAGGATCAGGCCCCACAAGAATTTGTGCAGGAGTTGAAGCGTGCTTTTGCGCAGACTACCAAAAGGGTGCGCACGGACAGTAAATAGTTTGTAAATACGTTTTTCCATGCCTTGCCCAAATACATCATGACCCAGCTAGTGAGAGATTTTCAGGAGAAAAGGTCACTAGACTGGGTCATTGAACAGGCCACCCGAATCTATGAGGTGCAGAAGCCCAAAGAAAATAAAGGTAATGCTCAGAAAAACCCCAAACCGACCAGCACTCTTGGTGCCAAGGTGGAAGAGGTAAAGGTTGCCCCCGTTTTAGATTTGGAGATGGGGGGGGCCTAAAAACTTGCCTGCACAGAATAATTCCAAGCCAAGAAGGCCCTCAGGCCAATCACAGACAGGGAGTCAAGGAGGTAGTCCCACAAATGGGATCCCTCACTCCCCTGATTATGTAAGTCCCCGCTACAAGGGAAACCGACCCATCCTGGGTTATGTGTGGACTCCTCCAGCCCAAGGGGGGGATCCAGCCAAGCGCCTAACCCAGGGAACTTCCCTCCTAACTTCCCACAGGAGGGCAGAAATTCCCCAAATCCTGGGCAGAACTTTTTCCCTAGGTATCCACCCACCTTCCAGCCCCAAAATCATCCCTCCTTCTTTCCCCAATTCCCTGAGCCCAGACAACCTAATCCGGGAAAGGGGAGGCCAAGGGTGGAGGGGTATCCAAATCTTCCCAACCCGGGGTACTACCAGAGAAGGGATAGCTACCCTTCCCGGGATCAACCCAGGGGAGAAAACCAAACCCTGTATCTGTCATGATGCCTACCCCCGGGGAACCAGACCAGGTCCAGCAACCCCGGAAGCAGGCATCAGGTTATTTTGAGCAAGCCCAAAAACCCCTGCTAGGGGCTGTTTAGGTGTGGTCCTGGTGCCTATGGCGCCAGGCTTATATGGAAAGTGAGTCCTGGCGCAATATGCGCCAGGCTCATAGAGTAGAACTTACCTGATGCAGACCATGCTGCAAGCTTACCTGATGCAGACCATGCTGCAGAGCTCCAAGCCAAATGAGGCTTGGAAGGGACTATTTTACCTAGGGACTATTTTTTTACTTGGGTGGGGCTGGGCAGGAATACTTATCTGGGACTACTTTGGAGGCTATTTAAACCACGCCCGAAGAGCAGCACACGCTTTGCGTTATTCTGCATCCAGCAGCGTAATGCTCACCGTGTCTGCAAGCCTGCATCCAGTCTTCAGCCAGGCCCGCCTCGAGTCTGCAGCTCCTAGAAAAAGGGAGGAACAGAAGGAGAAAAGGTTAGAATAAGAGCAAAACCTTTGATCCTTACCTGAATTCCGGATTCACCGCGCCTTCGAGCTGGAAGAAAGAAGCATTTTACGCGCGCCGCCTCGCCTGCTGCAGCGCCGCACTGAACTCACCGGCTTTCGCAGCATTCTCACGATCCACCACATCCTTCTGCACATTCCCGCCACACACTGGCACCTAAGGGGAACACAAGAACAGCAAAGGTGAGCCAAGGGAATAAACAGAGGCAATAGTAACTACTCCCATAGACTTACCTGATTACCACGGGGGATACTATTCCTCTTCACAGGTTGGCGCAGTCTCCATTGCATCCTCGCCGTACCCCGGCCCCTAAGGGGAACAAAAGGATAACAAGGTGAGACAAAGGGACAAAAAAGGGGAACTCTTCTCACTGCAATAGACTTATCTAATTTTACCGCCGGAGGCATTATTCCCCGAACTTCATATTTTCTCTCCACACCTGAATAAGGGAGCAAGCAACAGGTTACATTCTGGCCTTATTTTATTGAACTGTGTAGGATAAGCCAAATCCTTACCTGAAATTTGTCAACTACCACGAGGAACTCTTCATTGGGGTCAAGCTGCAAACTGCAAGGAATCGGACAAGAGTGAAAGTCAGACATGTCAACTCTTATGAACTATATACTTTTCGGAGTCAATATTGTTCTGGAACTCACCAATTCCTTCGAGCCAGTGAACCAACTGGTTATCAACGCGCCCCTGCGCTCAATGCAGGATGGAGAGTTCATCTTTTCAAACCATCAGGTGAGACTATAGGAGGGGACATCAAAGGTGATCTGTGGGGAGAACAGCGGGGGTAGGGGATTTACGTTTAACTCCACGGGTGGTTAATTCCCTTTCTCCATTTGCCGAAGAATATTCCTATGGGCCAAGCAAACGAAGCTAGGTGGGCCAGTCCAGTCTGTCATCTCGGCCCTACGCATCACATTGGTGGAGACCGATTGACGCCTCTGTGGGAGCCAGGTGAGCGTAACAGTATCAGCCTGAGCGGGTTTCACAGTTAGAGCGCCAGGTCCAAAATATGGCACGGGATCTGGGTCACATGCTGAGGGCTCACCAGAGCCCTCAGATGAGCATGCCGGCGCAGAATGCCCCAAACTCTGGGCCTGGTGCTCCAGAACAATGACTGGGGCAGCACCCCAATAACCCACCGGTTCCCAGGGAGGAGGCACAAGGGGAAGGGGGGTGTAAAGCCTTGGAGGAAGCTTCCTTCCCCACTTGTAAACAGCCCCTGGAAACCCAGGAAGCGGAAACAAAATCTCCTACCCCTGAAAGTCTGCCACCCAAGGAGCAGAGAGGAGGTAGGAGAAACAAAGGACCCAAACAGACCCATTTTGTGGAGGAGGTACAGATCTTCCAATTGTTGGGACAGGGATCCTCAGAGTAACCTGGGAAAAGGATCTTCTCCTTCAGAGATGGGGGAACTCCTCCCAAAGAAAAATGGGTCCCAAGGTAGGGACCAGACAAAACTGGAAATTACTTAGCTGATCAGCTGGCCAAAACCGGTGCCATCCAAGGGAATCTAATAGAGATTGAGTCCCTGTTGGGGGAAATCCAGGTCACTGCTATCACTAGGTCCCATACAAATGCTCACAATGATCTTTCAACTGCACAATTAAGTAAGGAGACCCCAGATGCTGATTTGATTACGGCTCAGAAGGGGGATCCAATAATTGGTAAGTTTTACCAACACATTGAGGACCCTGAGAACGTTCTCCTGACGGATACCGATTACATTGGGAAAGAGGACCTTAGAGTATTGATGAAATTTCCAAAAATGTTCCAAGACGATTTGTTGGTAAGGAAATCCCAAGCTGGCCATGATCAGTGGGTGGTTCCTACCTCATTCTGAAGCCTGATGTTAAGTCACGCCCATGATGCGGCCACAGCCAGTCATAGGGGGTTTCAAAAAACACTTGAGATCTTAAGAGAGGTTGCATACTGGCCACACATGGGCCAGGACCTCGACCAATACTTGAAGGGGTGTCTTGTGTGTGCACAATTTCAGCCAACATCCCTCACACACCGTGCACCTCTCCAAAAGAGGGGGATGACACTGACATGGTCAGATTTGCAAGTCGACTTCATAGGGCCCATGATTCGCTCCTCTAGGGGGAATAAGTACATGTTGACTGTGACATGCTTATTTACTAAATGGGTAGAATGTCTTCTGGCCCCAAACTGCAAGGAAGAAACAGCAGCTGCCCTGTTGATCAACCACATCTTTTCGCATTTTGGACTACCCCAAAGGATTGAGTCAGACAGAGGTAGCCATTTCACCAGCGAAGTAATGACTAAGATGTGGGAGATACTGGGGGTAAAAAGGAAGCTACACATTGCTTACCGGCCAGCTTCTTCTGGGGCAGTAGAACGTTACAACCAAACCATTGTGAGCATCTTAAAAAAGTTTGTGGCAGATTCTGGGCCAAGTTGGGATATCTGATTACCTCTTGTCCTAATGGCCATCAGATCTACCCCTTCATCTGCAACTAAAATGTCACCGTTTGAGTTGATGACTGGACGCAGGATGGTGCTTCCCCAGCATTTGCTTTACAGGACCCAAGAGCAGACATTGATCAATGCCTCCACAACCCATGAGTATGTTGACAATTTAAGGAAACACCTTCAACATGCTTTTGCCTACGCTCAGCGGAATCTACAGAGATCAGCCGATAGCATGAAGACCCACTATATCCTGAAGACCACCAGAAAGGAATACAATGTCGGAGACTGGGTTTATCTGTACAATTTCCAAAGGAACCAAGCCAAACAGCAGAAATTTCTGCCTACCTGGAAGGGACCTTTTGAAATTGTAGACAAGATCTCACCAGTCGCCTAGAAGATCTGCATCCCCAAAGGCAGTTGCCGCTCCAGATTAATACATTTTCAACCCTAAAATATTCCACATATAGTGTATGAAATACCATAATAAGAAAGCAAATGTCTCCTGATAAAAAAAATGTATATGTTCACCCCACTACATTAATAGTGGTGGGGAAATGTCTATGAATATGTTTCTGCTGCTTTTGCTTTGTCATCCTAGTAGAGATGAAACCATGGAGACTGCCCAAGGAGGACAACCTGGGGACCGGGAGCAAAGATCTGAGGGGCCCGGATTACCACCCAATACTCCCATCAGGACCGGCGAGGAGAACCGATGGATCCACCCTGATGGAGGAAAAGATGCTGAACTTTGCCATCTGCGGAATCAGAACATCAGGACATCGCAGTCTTGCAAAGTTCCATCGATGAAAGATCAGAATGGCCATCGCAAGAGGGGGGCTTGTGGGATGTTTCAACCCACGCATCCAAGCCTTACAACATCGCGAGCAGCAGAGACATTAGAGTGGCCACCGGAAAGCATGCTGCTTGCCAGAAATCATCCAAAAAGGCACAGTAAAAATCTTAAAAATAGGCTGCCACCCACTTTTGCCATGTCAGTGAACACAGGAGTTCACTGCCTAGAACCACCATTGGGATACCCACACAGTTGCCTGAAACCACTTGGAAATAGCAATACTAATTGCCAAAAGCAACCCAGAGCTGTTTGGGAATTCATTTTCTTGATGTCAGATATTGCTAAAATCATGGCTCAAAAAACAATTAAAAAGATCCCAACTCGTTGTTGATGGGTCAACATCATTCTCCCGCAAGACTCTACATGAATCTGAGGTCCACAGAAGTGCATCCATATTTGAACAAAGTATATTTTGAGGATTGCTTACTGGTAAGGCAGCTGTCAAAAATGGGTGCAATACCGGTGCTTGACACTGACAGGTGCTAGCGACCTAAATTCTGACAGGAGACCTGTATTTCAGGGGCTAAACAGTAACCTGAGTTAGCTGAGACTTCAAAGGCTGGCTGTCCCTGTGAAGCCTTCACACCTAGTCTTCTCAGCAACAGCACAGAAATCACATGGTCCTGTTGATTAATAGGGAGGAGATTTTCCCTGCAGCCTGGAGAAAGGAACAATAGACTCTTGCAATTGAATAGAGTATGTTGATTTGTGTGTGCCTGAAAAACACTGCTCTGGGGGAAGGCAAAACATCTGATCTCTGAGTCAAGCCACGTTTCTAGGGGCAGGGACAAACCAATGGGTGTACTGAAGTAAAAGCAAATATATGTTTTATGAAAATACTGATAACTAATTATACCAAGCGGACAAAAATGTACAAATTGGAGATTCTTAATATGAAAAATTCACTCACAATTTGAGATAAGCTTGACCCTGTGGGATGTTCTGAGGCCAAGCCCCGTAATTATTAATATTGCAGACACAGGGCCTCATCATGACTTGGGCAGTAACGGTAACGCTATTAGCACGGGCGGTATTAGCCCTACCGCCGAACTCCCCGGCGCTAATAGCGACGGATCACGAGTACGGCGGTAATGTAAGTCCCCATTCCCCACTGAGCCCATTCGGGAATGCCCCATTCCCCATTGGGCTCAATGGGGAATCTTCGCGCTCATACCGCCGGCGGATTTCCCGCCGGCGGTAATAGCGCAAATTTTCGGCGGATTTCACCCCAGCTCAGAGCTGGGGCGAAATCCGCCGAAGCCCTGATTCGGCGGACCCTTAAATCCGGCGGTGATAGTTGTCATGATGCCTACCCCCAGAGCACCAGGCCAGGCCCAGCACCCCCGGAAGCAGGCATCATGCCCTCGGGTAAAAGCCCAGCGGCCCCTTATAGGGGCTCTTTAGACTCAGTCCTGGCGCCTTTGGCGCCAGGCTCATTTTGGACATCAGTCCTGGCGCCATAAGCGCCAGGCTCATAAAGGGAGTTGTTTTGTGCACTTACCTGATGCAGACCATGCTGCACGCTTCAGGCCTCTCTAAGACCTGAAAGGGACTATTTTTTCATAGGGACTATTTTCTCACTTGGGCGTGGCCAGGGAAGGATACATACCTAGTTGGGGAAGGATACATACCTGGGACTTCTTTGGAGGCTATTTAAGCCACGCCCAGACAGCAGCTCATGCTTTGCGTTGTTCTGCTTCCTGCAGCTTAACGCTCACCATGTCTGCTCCTGCTCCTGGACTCCAGCCACGCCCGCCTCGAACCTGGAAGACCTGCAAGGAAGGAAGAGAAGAGAAAGGTGAAAACCAAGGACTATTTCAAACTTCTTACCTGCATCCGGAATCTTCTCGCCAGCATCCCTGAAGAAAGACTTCCATTTAAAAGCATCCCGTTGCTCGCTGCTGCGCCACGCTTCACTCAACTGTCTTCGAGACATCTCCCGGCTCCATCGCGGCTGTCAGCATCGGACGCCACATCTCTGCACCTAGGGGAGAGAGGAAGAAACAAAAGGTGAGCAGAAGGAACACAGAAGGAAAGCCTGATTAACAGCCATAATACTTACTGGCTTTTCTTCCACATTTCGGGTCGGCGCCGCCCCGTTGGCAGGTACCGTACCCCGGCCCCTATGGGGAAAGGACAAGAGACATTTCTGGGGAATGATAAGGACATTTAGAGGGATCGCCCTCATCACTACTCACCTCGGCAGTTTAACCCCTCGACGCATCACCTTCATTCTGCACCTGAAATAAAGGACAGATCACAGGTTAGAAAGACAACATAAAGGGGGCCTCACTTGAACTTTGAACTTTCATACTTACGGCGCATCGCTCAGGAAAGTCAAGTGGATTTTGCCAGCGCCATTCTGAAAACCAGTGAAGTAACTGGACGAATGCGCGCCCCTGCACCAGAAGCAGGATGGAGAGTTCATCCTTCCAAACCATAAGGTGAGCTTAAAACCGTGGTTTGGAGGAAGTTAGAGAGGAACGAAGGGGGAAAAAGGGGAGCTAGCACACTATTCTGCAGACTGTTAATCCCCTTTCTCATCTGCAGAAGGATATTCCTACGGGCCAGGCAAGCACGATTTGGAGGTCCTGTCCAATCGGTGTTCCGGGACCTGCGCATCACGCTAGAAGAGGCCACAGCAATCCAGACTAGACCAGTGCCCCCGTGGGAACCAGGTGAGCGTTACAATAGTGCTACCGCCGGATTTAAGGGTTACCGCCGAAGTCGTGATGAGGCCCACAGTGTTTATGCTAAGAAAATGAAAACTTACTGTAATATGCGCAGAGAGGGGGTGTACCTCTGTGTAAGATTTGTTTCAAAACCAATATGGCAAAACCCACTTAAAGCGCAAAATGTTGTCATTTCTGATCCCAAGCTCGTAGAAACATGTGACTTGAACCGAACTGTACCTTAAGCAATCTGTCATGCAATTTAGGTAATATTAACAAGTTGTGTATATTGTAAATATGTGTTTTATGAAAAAGAAGATATGCTGTACGGACACAAAGGGGAGTGTCCTTTCCTTGAGCCATAAAGATGATACCTGATGACTCATTCTGACTCACAACTCCGTTCTCCAGTCAGAGGACAGTAAATCCTTTAACCTATCAGGATTCTCAGAGGGTTGGGCATAGGAAATCAGCCTCCACACCCCCTTTGAGAACACATAAAAAGAGTCTGCTGAGACCCAGATGGACACTCATTTTTCCACTACTCATCGATTCCTGCGCAGCGCGCTGCCCGACCATATCCAGACAAAAACTCCAGACTCCTGAGGCTCCAGAACTTAGACTCCAGATAGACTCCAGAACTAAACTCTAGAACCTTAATCAGGGGCCAAACCCAATAGCTGAACTCTTTTGAGGGGCCCCAGAATCCAGCAACCTAACCAAACTATTCAACAGCCGGGCGAGCTGTTTGATTCTGGCTAGAACCCTGTGCCAGAACCATATCCAGACCCAGAAAGCAGAGCTGTACCTAGAACCCGGCAGACCCAGACCAGACCGCTGTGCAGTGCCGATAGCAGACCAGAGGCCCCGCTGTGAGCAGAACCAGTGCCAGAGACCGTCCTGTGGCAAGAGAACCTCAGCCCAAACCTGACCAGATCTGTGACGAGGTCCATTCCCTTCCAAAACTAGGAGTGAGTATCTAGAAGTGTCCAGAACCCATCTCTTAGTTTTAAGTAATCTTATTCAAACCATTTCAACCTGTCCAGAACTGCATACAAACTGTGTGTCCATTCTCTGATTTCAAAGCTGCAAAAGTGTCATCTGTCATTCTGAAATCTTGACTTCATTTCCGAAAATCTACCTCCACAAAAACATCCGTATCTTTTGAACCGTATGTCCTAAAAGCGAGAGTTAACTGTCATTTGAAAGCTAAAATCCTCAGCTTTTCAACAAACCTAACACGACCATATAGTTTCTCCGTAATCAGAAAAAAATTAGAAAAAGTGCCGCGAATTGCAATTTGGTTCAATTTCACCACTTGTAAAAATAGCTGCTTCTTGCTTTCCACGGCTGAAATTCGTTTTCACTCTCATAATCATTCATGGATTATTGCTAGTGTTGACCGGAACTAATCCAAAGTAGCTGTCACCTACCCTGAATCTCCTATAGGGAATTAAAATCATTTTTAGCATATTTTTCTCTTCATTGCAATCACATTTTAAAGTATTTGGCCTGTGTTTTAAAATCATCCCTGTTTCTCTAAGCTTGCTGGGGGGAACGGAAACTGTACTGCTTCTGATTGTATTCCTGAAAACCTGTGTGCCCTCATTTCCATCCCTTCATATTGCATAGGGGGGGGTGAGTTGTCACAAGGGAAAAAGTGATCATATTATCGCTTGTTGAATCCATGTGAAGTTTTATTTCTGTGCCTGCATTCTTTCCATCTTGCATTTCCTTGAACCGTAAAAGTAGTCTCTGCTACTTTATCCTTCCTATTCCCACTCCTTTCTCATTAAAGAGTTGTCGCTATTGTAATATCACCCAATACTGATCACTGTTCGTATTCATAAGTGTGCTATCAAATATTAATTTATTTATAAAAGTGATGTATATATATATATATATATATATATATATATATATATATATATATATATAGTTACATTTTTCCAATAAACCTTTTAATTTGCAAAACAAACCTACTTCTTGGCTCAGTAAGGTCAGGGGGATTCAAAGAGAGGGGTGTTATATACGGGTTTATCATCCAGATTTAAGAACTTGACATAAAAATATATGAATAAGGGCTTCCATTGGGCATCCCAGACTAGGCATTGACATAGTTGGAGTGCTTGATTGAAGTCACTTACATGAGAAACTTCTTCATTGCTTCTGACACAAACTGAATTCCGTTGTCTGAGACAAGTTCCATTGGTACTCCTTCACTAAGAAACACTTTCTCTGAGAATTTTATCAACTCTCTAGCTGTGACCTCCTTGACCACTTCCCATTCTACCCATCTCGAATGATAATCAATTAATACAAACAAAAACCTCAGACCCCCTCCCAAACCCCTTATGGGACCTACAATATCCACTGCCACTTTGGATCAAGGTTGAACAGGGACATGACTGGGAATCATAGGAGTTTCACGCACAACTCTGGTTTTGTCACTCATTTGACAACTCAAGCAGTCTTTCACCCACCTCTCAGCCATCTTGTCAATCTTCGGCCACCAATAATTCTGACAAAGTTTTCTTTTCATAGCCCCTTCTCCCGGGTGACCCTCATGAGCAAGTTCTATTAACTTTGATCTCACTGATTCCGGAGGAACAATACATCCCCTCTCCTAAGCTTGGATTAAAAAATATTCAATTCTTCCTTTATCTCCCACCACACATCAACATTCTTTTCTAAAGCTCTCTTTTGAGGCCATCCTTTCACCGTCCACTCCTTGACAAACTTGAGTCCCTGATCCGCCTCCTCACCTTTTTACCACTTTTCTTGACTGATCGCATCTATGACTTCTGCTACAACAGATTCTTCCTTTCCACTATCACCACCCACAACTTCTGTGTCTTCAATCGGCAACCTGGATAGGAAATCCACTACCACATTTTTTTTCCAGGTAGAAAACTCATCACAAAATTTCACTGAAAACACCTTGGCACTTCTGAGAGTCGACAGAGTATCTCCAATATTTGGCAAGGGATGTTTGTCAACGATTATGTTGTTATTAACATCTCTCATGTCCACGCAAAGCCTTATATGTCCATTTGGTTTTGTGGCCAGCACTATAGTAGACAACCACTCCAAACTCTCACAATGCACTATGATCTCTTTCTGCAGCAGAGTCTCAATTTCTAATTTCAGTTTCTCTCTCAAATCGTGAGGTATTGGTCTCACTTTGTGCACTTTTGGCACCACTCCCGACCTCAGTCGAATTTCATGTTCAAACACTTTGAGCATTCCTAAATCTTCTCGGAACACAGCCGAAAACTCCTTCTCCCATTTGTCTTTTACTTCTGCATCTGTGACTGGCTCTTCTGCACTTGCTTGAATGCGAATGCCTTGTTTGCGTTGCTCATTCCAACCTAAAAGAGAAGAGCCCTCTTGCGTTACATATATTTCTGATTCACAACTTCTTCCTTTATATTTAATGCTTGCTTGAAACTTTCCCAAGACTTCTATCGTCACCTTACAATACGCATATGGTTCAATATTGTGCTGTTTCAGTTCAGTGACATTGCCTTGTAAACATGTCTTGTAGGTGCTTCTAGACACTAGAGTCCATGGTGAGCAACTGTCAACTTTTAATGTAACCACTCTTCGATCAATCAAAAACACATCCATGGGAGAACTTTCTCTATTGGAGACCTCTGCTATCTACAAGACATGTCTGGTTTGTACTTTTAGGACTGTGTTCGCTCTATCTTCCTGTTCCGGAACACTTGATCCATGTTCTATGTCTTATACTTGACCTACTTCACGACAGACCCTCGCGAAATGCCCCTTCTTCTTGCATTTCAGACAAAAAATATTTCTCGCTGGACAAAATGTGCTTGTTGAAATATGACGATTGCTGCCACATTTATAGCACTTGACTTCTTTATTCATATTCATTCTTCTGAACCCCCTCACGGTTGCCACTTCTCCTTCCTGCTTGTCCCCTTTCATAGTCGACATGTACTTATGTGTTTGTTCCATTCCTCTGGCAGTCTCTACTGCTACTTCTAAGGACACATCTTTAGTCAGCAGTCTTTCTTGAATCTTTATATTGTTAGTACAACGTACTAACTGATCACATATCAAATAGTCTGCTAATTGACCAAATTCGCATGTGTGGCTCAGGGACCTTAATGCAGCTATGAAATTCTCAACAGGTTCACAGGGATCTTGTATTCTCTGAAAAAACTTGTGTCTCTCAAATGTTATATTTTTCTTGGCTTCAAAATGAATTTCCAATTTCTTCTCAGCTAAGGTATACTGGTCAACTTATTCTTGGCCTTCAAGTGGGGGTTGCAGCAACCCATCATATACACTTCGACCCTCCGTGCCCAGATTGTGCAGGAGTATTGCTTCTTTTCTTGCCGCTGCAAATTTGTCCCTTCCAATCGCCACCAGTTAAGTGTCAAAATGTTTTTTCCACCTGTGCCACCTTATTGGTGGAACACCTGGTTCCATAATAAAAGGTGGAGGCGGGGCCATACTAGCCACAGCCATCTTTAAATTGTTCTGGTATTAGCGTCTGTTGTAATGCTCAAATATTAAATTCCACTCCCAGTTAATTTCAATTTAAGATACTATGTGCTCTTTCCTCCTCCTATGGTCTGACTATGCACATAAATCTCAGTCACTTGTGAGAAAAGCTTTCACTCTTGCACAGTTCCTATGCGTGTGCACATCACTTTTGTATGCTCTGGTACACTTCCCTCTCTGTATGTTCTTTCACTGGCACGAATATATCTGGAGACACTGTTTATTTCATATAGTTGTCTCCCTTCGATTGAAAGTCATTTGGGCTTGTATTCCTACACCCAAGGACGTGCTGAGGAAGGCGTGTCCAGCATCAGTGCTCTTCTGCCCATATGCTGCTCTTGTGGGGGGAACCGCCCCTTCTTGGCCCCAGCTCCTCCCCACTCCCTTATGCCCCTCCTCATCTGGCGGACGTGTGAGCGAACGGGAAGTGGGCCAGTGTACTTCGGCATTGGAACAAGGAGTCTGCAGTGGGTCTGTGCGGCGCTTCTCCCTGCGCTCACAGCAGCGCCTCACACTGTGCCAGATGGGCAGGAGGGGCCGGAGCACACCGGTGGCCGCGGTTACAGCGTTGCTCAAGCGTCTCACTGCGGGGCTGCCTGCTGCCAGGGGCCCGTGTAAATCCTCGTCGTCAAAATGTAAATATGAGGCCGACACAGGAAGTTCAAGGTAACTCATCAAGTTTAATACGGCAAGCCCGCCGAGGCACCCCTCATTCCTCTCCGCCATCAACTGTCCTCGCCTCATGCAAGCTCTCTTCCTCGAATCATCACAAGAGGCAGAGACTCGCATGGCGGCGCGTGCACACCAGAAATACAATTCTCTACATGAAGCTAGGGTGTTAACACTATTTGCAATTTTAGCACTTGCACATGTATCTTTTCACATTTTGTTGGCGCCAATATGTATTCATTATTGGCTTTCCATCGTTAAAATAAACCTGTTTGTAGAAATGACTTGAAAAGTACATAAATCACTTACAAAACCTACCTGTCCTATATATATATATGTGCCAACCAGAGAAGACTTGTATAACAAGCTGCATGTAAGGTTACCTACATGTCGTTATTTTTGGCACAGACATGCAGATTATTATGCAAATTTGAAGTTCTGAAAAAGTAAATCATTTGTGTGCTTGGCAACCAACATACCTCAATTAAATAAAGTTTAAGCTTTAAAAGTAGGGTCTAATGTGTGGCTACGTTTAACTGTGGTGCACAGCATCTAGTAGGCAACTAGAACTTTGCCTGGGTTTAGTATCAACATGCAAAATTTGCTGTTCTTGTCCCCCAGCATTCACGTTTCTTACTTCTTACTGTACCCCCAGAGAGGTCCCCACAAGTCATGTTCACGTGTTTTCGGGAGTGCATAACTCATTAGTGCCTCACCACTCCTCTTCCCCCAAACCGTAAACAGACATAACTTTAGACACCATATGCACAGCGCACTTTTTCTAGAAGAACTGTATTGTGGAGGGCTCGCTCTATGGGCCGCATTCTGACAGCGAAGACAAGCATGTTCTTTATTTATCAAGTACAATGCATTAGTAATTAACCGTTTTAATTTCTAGCAATTTAACTTCATTTTCAGAATAGACTTTCGGAAACAGAAATAGTGTTTCTATCAGTGTGGTGTTCTGTTCACAGTGTCTTGCTCTCTCTTTTGGAACTTCCATTTCCCAGAATGCATCGGTTCAGTTAGTATTATGGCCGCCTTCTCTCACAGGGGCTTCTTTATGCGTTACTACTGTCACTGTTTCCCAGAATGCAGCATGAGGGCTCTTTCTCAATCTCCTTTGCACACTTTCTTACTTGGAATACATTGTCCAGGATGCCTTGCCAGTCTTAAATCATGCGTCATCAGTTAGTTCAGAATACCTGAAGATCGGGTGGGAGACGCTGAAAACGTGAGGTTTAAGGAGGTCTCTCATGTGGCGAAGGTTAGGTACATGCCTAATGATGGGGGCACTTTGATTCCACTTCATAGCACGATATCATTGGTGTATGCACTTGCCCTTGCACCTCCCACCAGCTGGACGCACTTCTTATTATTGTTCTTATTTATTATTTTATTTATTTACTGTTTATCCTATGTACTGCACTTCCCCTCCACCTTCCCACTCGCACTTTTCCCCTTCCCCCTGCCCTGCACCTGCACAATCTCAATGTCACCTGGTGTAGTAAAATCGCTGTCTCTGTCTTCCCTATGTTCCCCTCCCCTGCCTCGTCACGCCTTGAAACACTTGTGTATAGGAGCATTATAAATATCATATCATATCATATTTATGGCGCGCACGTTCAACCCAATGAGGGCATCTTCGTGCTATAGACAGACACCAGATGGGTACTGCTACACCACTCATTGGTACCATTTCATTGAGCTTGAAATGGCGGCAGGCTGAGTGGAACTTTCACTATGTGCGCCTTTGACCAGGTAGGCAGGCACACACAGATCCCTGCAGCAGATGCGTGTGTAGTTAGAGCCATAGACAGGGGTTAAGAAACAAGCAAATGACAAAACAACAAGGCCAAAAACGCAGAGTTTTTTATTTAAACTTTTTTGTACTTAAGGTTGGGAAAACCCACACAATCTACCCTGTTAGACCGAAGCTGGACAATTAATGCGCTGCTGTATCATCACACATGCCTCTTCTAGCAAAACGTGTACGGCTTGCCAGCCACAAAAAATGCTCACACATGTCCTCAATCAACTGGAAAACATGGACTAGTGTTAGGTAAGAATTGATGCAGTCACACTGTGTGAGACTACACAAGACGTATCTGCTTGGTATTAGGTAACCCACCGTTTGGTGTAGGCCTGCACTACACAAGTTGGGAGTGTGGCTGAACACCCAGGCCTATCTCAAAAGGGGTAAATGTGAGCAGTAGAGCTGTACAGATCAAATTCATCAATCCAAGTAACCAAGTAACACACTTAAGGTTTCAGAAATAAATATTCATTTATTTAACATCAGTTTTAATAAAGCATTCTTTACGAAGGCAATTATTTGTAACAGTTCAAGTAAACTTTGGCATTACTTATCAGAATCAATAAAACTGGTGAAAACTCTTTGGAAATGCTTAATACATTTCTCCTACTCCCTGACGTGACTTCAATTACAAGAATAGTTTTTGCATTTATATATAATACCAATATACTTTGAAGACTCTCCTCATTCTGAATGCGGCGGTAAGGGGTTAACGGCACCGGTAAGGATGCCGGTGCCGTTAACCCCTTACCGCCGCATTCCGATGTCCTTTAGCGGGTCCCGCTAAGGGCGGCTGGTAAAACCAGCGGGAGCCGCTAAACGACCAGGGAGCTAAAAACGGCCCCGTTATTAACAGGCCCATTATTAGCTCCCTCCCCATTCCCATTGAGCCCTATGGGGGCTCGAATGGGAATGGGTATTTTGAATGAGGAATTACCGGGTCCTCCAAGGTTGGAATGACACAGTAATTCCTCATTCTAGGAATCCGGACCCGGTATGCATATGGGGGTAGCCATGGCGCTATTAGCACCATGGCTACCTCCATACTCGTAATAAGGCCCTCTCTGAGTTTCAGAAAGGAAGGGTTAAGGAAAGTAAACGGTCAGAACAGTTTCTACAAAATTATGAGGACAACTGAATCCTCCAATGAAGACTAGGTAACCCTTTCCCAGCAGTAACAGTATTCAACAAGCCACAACCTATGGAGGGACAAGCAATGGCAAAGTGAATGGATTTAGAAGAGTGCCTTTAGGGAGCCAGGACAACCACAGTCATTTGGGCAAAGTCTAGAGTTCTGATGCACTTCTTGGGTAAAGTTTTTCACAAAGTCAGATTGTTCACAGAAAATCACTGAAGACACAAAAGCTGTTAGGCCTGTGCGAAGGGGAGTTGGAATCAACTCAGAAAGTTTACACAAGTGCAAGTCTCAAGTGAGAGAGCACGATTTAAGGCAAGAAGCCAAGTACCCCTAAGCCCAAACAGTACCTCTGGTTAGAAGAACAGTTGTCCAGCTGGATTCCGTCTTGCTACAGCTATGCAGACCCTGGTCCCCGAGCCTCAGTCGTGGGGACAAGAGGGAGGACGTCAGGAGGGCTCCTGCAGCAGCACTTGATAGCTATGGGTTCTCTTCATTTCAGCGGCACTTCACGGTTTCAGCACCTCACAAACAGCACTGATGCAGATCGAAATATCTCTTTCCTTGCTCCCTTGGTCCTGGACTCTGGTGAGGGGACTCTTGATTGTGATTTCCTGCTTCCGGAGTGTCCCTAAGAGGCTCCTGAAGCTTTCGGACAGATTTCTTCCGCGGCAGACATTGCACTCGATTTTGGACACTCGACCCCAGGCATTGGGCTTCTGCAGCACTGGAGAGGCACAGCAAGTCGGAGATTGCGCCAAAGTGGAGTTCATCTCAGGGTTAGTTGGTCCCACTAACCCAAGGGGAGAAGTCGTTCCGTCCGGAGCTTCTCTGTCGATGTGATAACAGAGGTCAGCCCAGCAGCAGGGCTTCACCGGGCAATTGAAGGTCCAGGAGGTTGCAGTGACCTTCTCCTCACAGTTTCTTCTACGGATGTTTTTCCCGTGGTCGAATCTGCCTCCAGTGCCTAACCCTTTGTCTTTTAAGCAAGTTTTCCCATTCATGCACAGCCCAGGCTGTCAATCACACAGCAGGGTTGCTGTCCATTCAGGACAGCCAGCTGGCAAACCAGGACTGGTTTCATCAGGCACTCCTAGAGACAAAGGACAAGGGAGTTTTGGTACCCTCCCTCACATCCTGTCCTTCCAGACACACTGGAGCCAGTCGCGGGCTTCAGTACTGAAGCCTGCCAAAGGCAAAACACACAAGGGCTCAAACCTGTCTCAACGCACAGAGTAAAAGCCAAGAAAGGCCTTACAAACAGAAGATGGCAAAAAAAAGAAGACAGGGACCATTTTGAAAAAATTGACAACCATGGGTGCTGTACTGCAGCTGAGGTTTCAGCCTGCAGAAAAGAAAGTAGACTAGTATTAAAAAGTAAACCACTGCCGCCAGGCATTTAAAGTAATGAGGGAAACAAGAAATGTTACATGAGAAAGTAGGATAAAGGGCTACTAAGTAACCCCACAGCACGCCACATAAGATGGTGTGTGCTGGACCTACAAAAGGAAAAAGGTACGTAAAATACAGTTAACCTTACTATCTTGGGAACAGTAGTTCACCCAAGCAAAGGTAGTTAAACCTTAAGAGAAATCCAAAGGACTTTGCAGTGACACTGCACTGAGGGTCCTGAGTGTCACTATTAAAAAAAGCAGATGCCTATGGAGTTTGTCAGACTCCAAAACAGTGAAAACATTAAATCCAAATCAGTGAAAAACACACAAGCGAGTGAGAAAAAGGTCCCACTCGCTCAGGAGTTAAAATTATAAAGTCCTAAATCCAGTAAAAGAGCTGGGGGTCTCAAAGGTGGGAGGAATTTACCAATGAAATGAAAATCCTCCCTAACAACTGTGCAAAAGAAGACTTGAGGAAAATGGCTGAGAGAAAGAGTAATGCTGTTGAAATACAGATAACATTGAAGTTCTTACTTACATACATACCAATGTCTCTATTAAAATTACATTTAAAGATCTGACTGCTGTTTCAATTATGAGATTGGTTTAGGCAAACTGGTTCAGACTGACAAAATAGCTCTAATTTCGGGAAACTGTTACATGGAATTTAAAAGAAGAAATGATTCAATGAGCTGGGACACATTATGGGCTGCCTAGAAGGCCTACTCTGAGATTGGGATACAATTAGTGCAGAAACTCACATTCTCCCCTCTAGTTTTCAACACCACCATTCCGAGGTGGGTGGAAAATCTTGAGGGGAGATGTGGTGCTTTCCAGCTCCAAAAGCTGATACAATATGTACGGGCCAGCGTGTGCACCCGTTACATTGCGAGCATTTCTAAAAAGTCTGCCACTTTTCTTATTCACAAAAGTGTCCTTGGCCCTTCAGTAAATGAGAAACGTCGCGCTGCAAACTGAGAGATGCTTGAATTAATAACGAGAAAGTGTGCAGTAGATGTTAAAGATGCCTCAGAGTTGCCATATTTTAACTTCTTATTTTACCTGCAAAACGAGGGCTTTTGGTAGGAGAAGCCCACACGGTGCCAGCCCTGCAATGCTGATGGTAGCTACCACTACAGTGAAGCCTTATTTCAGGGGAATGCACAATTCAAGGATGTGATGCCACGCCGCCACATTCTCATTTTGATAAAATATGGTGCTTTTAAGGAAAGTGTTCTTCCTTCATATAAGAACATGGCCCTCACAGATCTAAAGGTACCAGAGAATCTGCTAACATGTATTTATAACAAGACCTCAAGCACTAAAAGATGCAATCAAACTCAACAATTCTGCATGGAAAAGGAGTTAGGAAACGATGGATACTGGCACCTATGCCTTTCTGATTGTATCTTAGACTTTAATTAAGTCAAACCGAAAGTGTACAAGATTAGTACTGTATCAGAGATGCAAAGGTAGCGAGTTCCAAAGATTAGGACCGTAGACTGAGAACCGTCGATCCCCTTTAGAGGTACAGCATGACCGAGGGACGACAAGCAACCATTTGTCGGCTGATCTTAAAGATTGGTTAGACTGATACCAATTTAGTTTGTTGTCCGGATGGGAAGGTGCAAGGCTGTGCAAACACTTGAAATTAGTCACAGGATCTGAAACGTAACGGCAGATGGTGAGCAGGTGCAAGTGGATCTAGGTCACCTGGCCTAAGCCCCATCCACCCGGCGCCTTCCAGATTGCCGCTCTTTTGCCCACTTAGCAAGCCCAACTCCCTTCTTAGCCCTGACTCTTCCTTCCTGCTCTTAATTCTTAAATCAAGGGCGTCTCTCACCCGGGCGTCCGATCCGAAGGCCTGATGAAGAAAAGGGCAATTCCTGTGTGGACCTGTTCAGACCGGGAGGACCCAAGGCCCGACCCCCTGCTCAGACAGCAGGTAAGCATGCACCAATATGTGTTTACCCCCTCTTTCCCTACAGGCCATCCCCACCCTCTCTGGTCCCCCTGTGATGTTTCCTTCCTTGTGCCCCCTCCCTTCTTGCACACATGTGTTGCCTGTTTTGCTTCATTCTTCTACCCTGCTCCCCCTCCAGCCTACTTCTGTAGGAGCCTTTCTGGCATACATTCGGGTTTCACCATCATCGTCCTGTGGTCAATGCTGGATTTTACTTTTATGGACTTCATTGATTCACAGTGGGTCACCCATTCTCAACTCTCATGCTGGACTTCCTTTGCATCTTGCACTCATGGTGGCCCTGAATCATGCTGTTCCCATTTTCATCTTGTATCCTGTCTGCAACATTATGTGTTACTAGTGACTTCTGCAATTGTATTTGCTCACCCCCTTGCTTTTCCACTATTTGTGACTGCTAACTCTCTATTCTCTCCTCCTCTCTCTTTCTCCCTTTTCCAATCTCCTCCCCCCTCCACTTACTTTCTTCTATGCACTTACTCTATCAGAATTGTCCCTGGACCTAGTATGATAGCAACCTCATCTGTCTCCTCCCCCTCCCCTTAGTTGCCCCCCCAGCACTATCTGAAATGTCATCAGGCCTAGTACAATAGTCGCTTGTTCTGCTCCTCCCCTCCCTTTCTGCACCCCTCTCCCTCACCTTTTGTTTTTCTCCGGCTCTACCAGAAATGTCATCAGGCCTAGTACGGTAGTCGCCTGTCTGTTTCCATTTCCTTCCCACTCTCCCCCTCCCTTCCTTATCTATGTCTTAGCTCTTACACTATCTGAAATGTCGGCAGGCCTAGTATGGTTGTTGCCAGTCTGTTTCCATTTCCGTCCCACTCTCCCCCTCCCTCCCTTATATATGTTTTAGCTCTTGCACTATCAAAATGTCATCAGGCTGAGCACGATAGTTAATTTCACATCCTTACTTTAAATGGCCTGTAAGAGTGTTATTGTATTTTCCCTTGTTCCCTCTCTTGCCTTGAAGTGCTTTGAAACAAATTGTGTATAGGCGCTATACAAATAATCTATCATATCATATCAATTCTATGCAGAACAGGAAGCCAACGCAAGAGGTGTAAATCTGAAATATGTGTTATTTTAAAAGGCTTACAAATGAGCCAAACTGCTGTGTTTTGTGCTCTCTGCAGTCTGGACAAATGTTTTTCTGGACTGCCTTCAAGAAGACTATTGCTGTAGTGCAAATGTGAGTTGGCACGAGTACCCGCTATTAGAGTGAGTGGTCATTTGCAAGAATAAAAGGAAGTGCCAGATGAAGAAGACGAAGAGAGTAGAAAAAGGACTGTACTGCCCAGGTTGGTTTGCCAAATGCAGCCCACATTCTTCAATGTGGAGACATAGGTCAAATTCACAAAGAGCTGTGTGTCATCAACATGTGAGTAAAAGTTGAAATGTCTAAAGGTGTCAGATAAAGGCTTTATGTACAGATTGAAGAGAAGTGGAAAACGTGCCGAACTACGATGAACACCACAGCATAATAAAAAGTAATGAGAGATGAATTCACCACACTGGACCTGTTCAAAAGGCTCAGTCAGAAATGAATTAAACCATTAGAAATCTTTATCTGAGACTCCACCAACTGATTTCAGACAGGAGAGTGGAATGTTTTGATCCACGGTGTCAAATGCTGTGGGGAGATCTAGCAGTACCACAAGGGAAAGTTCCCCTTTGTCTGCCCACTCAAGAAGACTGTCCCAGACTGCTAACAGTGCTGTTTCGGTCCCATGCTTAGAGAGAAATCCAGACTGAAAGGTGTCCAGAAGCAAGTGAAGCGCAACATGATCCTGGATTTGGGTAGTCACGATATTCTCCAGAATCTTTCCTGGCGATGATCGGCCCGCAACCTGATGATAACTCTGCAGAAATACTGAGGTCCCGATTAAGTTTTTTTAAAAGAGGGGACACTGTAGCTAGTTTAAGATCTGAAGGAACTACTCCCTGGGCAAATAAAGATGAATGAAGTGGTCATAAAGGTTGTCAGCGCCGCAGCAAGATGCCTGGCTGCACAGGCAGGCAGGACGAAGTGATTATCAATGGTGGGTTGTTCTGTTGCTGTTCTGATCTGTATGCTGATGACACATTGATCCTACATGGGAACACAATTAGATGAAAGCAGATTACAAAAGACACATTAGAAAACTTCACTAGCAACAACCTAATACTAAACCTGAGCAAGAGGAAGGTTGTACATTTTGGAAGCTAGCTAAAGAGAGAGCAGTCACTGATATGATTATGACCGTACCAAGCAATCAAGCATAACATTTGTGGCAAATGCTGGTAAGGTCCAAATGTAAAAATCCAAGTAAACAGAATGAAGATTGAAGGCACGTCCCTGAAGGCTCACACAACAGAGGGAATACAACCCGCTAGGGAAGAACGGCCCAAGTCGATCTTGTAAGGATAACATGTTTTAATCTCATACAAAGATGAGCGCAACAGCAAAGTACTCTGCTGCTAAGAGTGTTCTGCCAAAAAGAGGTACAATCAGAAACATGTAAAGGTACACAGTGTCAAATGACGCAACAACATACAGTAAAAACCTGCACGGCTAATTTTATGGGCCCTATAAAGGTGCTGCCTTTATCCATATTGCATGGCAGTTTATTGCTCCCAGTACAGTCTGTCTATCTTCCATCACGTGGTGCTGCGGGGCTCAGCTTCTTCTCACATTAAAAGTCATAAAAACGTGAGGTTCTAACCTTTACCCACACATTTCACCCACTCCCTCCACGCCATCCAGCTCCAAGGTCTCTGCCCTAATTCCAGCAACTCGCAATTCAAATCACACGATTGTCGCTTCAACAATATGGCCTTTCCATCCTTTTTGAATATTTCTGGCCTTTTTGCTTTGGGGTTGGTGTTCAAAGGGCACCTAGTGTCATGGAATTCAGGGATTTTAGGATTTAATCAGTTATATGGGCTATGACATGTGGTCACTCAGGAATGGGCCGGATCATGCTTTGGGCAACGTGAGACAACATGCACACTAGGCGACTGTCCCTGATCGTGGTCTTGCAGGGCACATTCCTCGTGGGTGAAATACACATCACTGCAACACTTTCAAGAACAATGAATAGATGGTGTGGTGGGTGAGGGTGTGAACTGTCCTCATGGGAGCTCAGGCATGACTGGAGATTTCTGTGGACTCGTGAATTTGGGCATAATGCATGTAATTCCGTATTCAACATGCACACCTTCTCTTCTACATATGATTATTAATAACTACCTAAAATAACGATGCCGCCCGCGCCTTGGGTCACACCACATGGTTATACTATAATTGGTTATATTAGCATGGCGTCTTGCTGGACGGGAAGACAACCCTCTCACTGTCCCCTCTGCCCCCTGGCTCATCACAGTGCTTCAAATACATCTCACTTTACTTTAAAGCACTTAGGGGGTGGGGGGCTGCCGCCTTCCCAACATTCCCCCTTTAGTTACTTCTACAGTAACACATTCTGGAATAGTTCTGTGCTCCCGCACCCCAGTTGTCATGATCACTGCTTCCAAGGAGCCAGGACCAGCCCAAAGTCCTTGGAAGCAGGCCCCTAACCCTAATCCTAGGCACCAGCCGGTCCCCACAGGGACCTTTTGGACCTTGTCCTGGCGCCGGTGGCACCAGGCTCATCAGAATCATCGGTCCCGGCACTGGAAGCGCCGGGCTCATAATATGTATGCAGATGCTTGGGTGGACTTACCTGCAGCAGACCATGCTGCTTACTTACCAGCCTCTTAGAAGTCCTCTGTGAACAGGAACTACTTTCTTACCTGGGTGGGGCAAGCTCCACTTTCTGGATTCAGCACTGGAAAGCTTCTGGAACTCTTTTCTTACCTAGGCGGGGCCGTGGAGGAAGACGCCTCATCACTCCAAGGCTATTTAAACCACACCCGATAGACGAAACGTGCTTCGCGTTATTCTGCGTCTGCAGCAGAACGCTCACCGAGTCTGTTCCAGCCTTTCTTCTTACGATCCCGAATCTGCAAGAAGCATACTCACCATTCCTGCATCCTGAATCTGCAAGAAGCATACTCACCATTCCTGCATCCAGCTCACCATTCCTGCATCCAGTCGACAGCAGCACCTGCAGAGACAAGAAACAGCAGGTTAGCAAGGCAGCCTTAACTCGCAGTGCTACTCACCTGATCCATCGGCTGCGGTCATTTTCGGCACGCTGCACCTCCGCCTGCGAAGACAAAAGCATTGTCACTACTTACCGGCACTCCGTGAATTCTGGATTTCTTCACACTGCATCGCCGCCTGCGGAGATAAAAGCATTGTATCTACTTACGGACATTCCGCGGACTCCGGCGCTGCAAACCAACTTCTGAAAGACAAAAGAAGAGACATTAGACAGGTATTTACTTACGCCCATCGCGCTCTTCGCAATAGAACGCCTGCTCTTCAGCACGAACTACGCTGCAAGGAAAAGACAGTTAGAGCGCTTGCATTTACTCACGCATTTCCAGGCGCTTCACTCCATCTTCCTCAAGAGTCCTGCAAGACAAAAGGGAGAAAAGCATTATACAAAGTCCTGTTCAATGTTAACGTGCCTTGCACCTAAAGACTATAAAGACTAAAAAGGTGTCTGGAAACTCACCGCTCGCGCAGTTAACGACGGTAACGGTCTTCTGAGTCCAAGAGGCCTATGTTTCACCAGTGAAGGAACTGGCAACAGCGCCCTGCACCAGACGCAGATGGAGAGCCCAGCATTCACCTATCTAAGGTGAGCACGTTGACCTGGGGGCTCTACAGAGAGGAAGAGGGACATTGAACAACCCAGACCATTAACCCCCATATTCTTTCACCTGCAGAAACCTCACCCTACGAGTTCGACACACAGTGCGAAGAGGTTCGACCCCAGAAGTCCATCGGGTTCTGCACATCACCTTTCGAGTCACAGACACCTTCCTGCCAAGATCAGCGCCTCCGTGGGAATCAGGTGAGCGTTACACCAGTTTCTTCATCTACATATGGCTCATTCCCCTTTACTGGCACTCACACTCTGCAATCTGATTGCAAACTCCTACATGCATACTCCTCAGGTAACATCTTCACGATCGTTCCTAGAAACAATGGGGCCCATTTAAAATCCACAGTTAGCCTGTCACTGTCCTTTATTTCTCCCTCCTCCTTCATGCAAACATGCATGCCATCGACGGCTGCAATGATGTGAGATAATAATGTGTTTTCTACGACTTCTGGAGTAATGAATGTACAACAGAATCAACCAATTTTTTGCAAACCCCACAATCCATCTCTGTTAACATGTCCAGCACATAGTGATGTTGCATTGTCATAAGTCTCAATGCTAGCAACCCCATCTTTATCACATTGAACCCATTGTCTAAGTCATTTGCGAGCTGGACCAGTTCCCACCTCACGATTTTCAGCCATATGGCATTGGCTGAAACTTGCACTACCAGCAACAGTAGAGGCCAGAAAAGATTCTGAACTGAAAAGCCTATATTCTTTTGGTATTTCAGTAAGTAATGCGGAAGTGTCTTTAGATATATAATACAATCCTTTCATCCTATGTGGTTGCTGGAGCTGTCCTTTTCCTCATCGGATGTTGGGTTCTTGCATGTGCACCAAACTCTTATCTTCATTCTCCACTGCCGGGAAACTTGTTGGCCCCTCTGCAGGCAGTACTCCCTTCTTTAGGTGTTCTTCTGGGATTGCTAATAGAGCTGAATGCAATGTGGCCAACGAACAAAAGCCCATCCATGACGCTGGAAGGTGCAAGAAATCTTTCTGTCCACAGATACAGTAGTAATCCATCAGTGCTGCCATTCATTTCTTCATATCTGTGATCAAGAGAGTTTTATTACAATGTTCATTTGTGCCGGAAAAGACTATACCTTTGCAGAAACAGAGTCGATATTCTTCTTCCTTGTGCACTTGCACTGTCTTTTCCATCGCTGCAATCCATGTCAGCTTTGTGATATGCTCAGTCGGGATTTGTACACAGAAGTTGACCACTCGTGATATCCTTTCCTTGCTATATGTTACCAGTCCTTCTGCAGAGCAAGGTAGTCTGCTATACTGCCAGTTATTATTGACATACTTCCGCCCCTTCACCATCAGATAAGGTAACTCCACACACTTGATATCTCTTGGGTCTTTGGTACATTTTACAACATCTGGGCCCACCATTTGCAGTTCTGCACTGTTTCTTTTATTCTGCATAGCGCAAGATGAACCGGGAATTGTGCCTCTATAATTGGGACTTTTTGTGGCACTAGCACCTTTGGAGCCCCTGCCGTGTGTGGAATGAGTGAACACAAATAACAGTTCCCATTCACAGCGTTTCTGCCAACACCACTCATATCATAGTACGATGAATTAGAGAAATCAGGGTGATGAATATCCACAATCCCATCAAAATGCAACCCGTGATACGTATCCTATTTCTGTTGTACTCCTCTCTTCATTCTTCTATACGCATCCTCAAGGATGGCTGCTTTAGCAGAACTGTGAGAAATATCCAAAAGTAAGTTCATTCAGATAAAATCCATAAACCACAACACAAGCAATGCAACAGTACATAATACCTATACAGAATATATAAAATCACAATAAAAACATTTCATTATTAGCGACAATAGTATACCATAACAGATTAAAATTGGCCATCCACCAGATATTTCTTCTGTTCCATGCCTTTCTTAAAAAGTCCAAGCACCCCTATGCGACAACAATCAGTTCAGCATGTAGCAGAACAATCAGTGCAGGTCGACATTGATTAAAATTGCCTTCTCTCAGCAATGGGGTAATGGTCTTCTTTCTAATGTCTTCATAGAGTGGGCAGAATAAAATAAAATGCAGCAAATCTTCTTTTTCAGTGTTGCAGCCAGGACAGGCTGTGGACTGCTCGTGGCCCGACCAGTAAGGATGATAAGTGCTGCTTATTGAGGAGGCTTGATACTCAGCCAGTTTTTTATACTTAACGGCATAGTACAGTACAACAAACAGTCTTAATATGTGGTCCCAAAGAGGAAACATTTTAGCTCAATTCCATGGGCCTCATTACACGGTAGGCGGTGAGCCATGGCGCTATTAGCGCCATGGCTCATGCCGGTAAAATACCAGCACCGCCTTGGCGGAAAGGGGATTTACCGCCCCATTCCAAGGTTGGAGGGGCGGTAAATCCCCTTTCCGCCATTGCCCTTCCCCATTCCCATTTCTGCCCCATAGGGCTCTATGGAAATGGGGAAGGCGTAATTAGCTCCGAGGTCCCTTAATTGGTTGGATTTTAACGCCTGCAAGAAGCAGGCGTTAAATCCTCCAACCCGCAAAGGGAGCTCGTAGTACGGTGGTAAGGGTTAACCGTCACCGTTGCCATTAACGGTGACCGTTAACCCTTACCGCCGTCCATGTAATGAGGCCAGGTAAGCACCAACACTGGTGCCAAATGCATTTTCTCCATGTTTGTGCACAAGGGCAAAGTTTAGATAATCTGTCCTGGGAAAGTATTTGTGGGTTAGTAAAAAGGGTTGATGAAGAATACTGTCCTGTGTAGTGACCGCTCAAGTGCCTTCTGTACTCTTTCAGGTGCAGGAATAATGGACAAAGGAGTCAAATGCTTAATTTTTCTTTATTTTTTTATTTATTATTATTTTATATATAGCGCCTTAATCCAAGGCACTTCACAGTTAACAAGAAAGACATCAAACATGGAACAGTAGAAGCAAACCAGTATACATGAATCAATTCTTAAAATCAGTATTTAGAACAATTTGCAAGAAGAAAGAAGAGCAGAGGGGCGGTAAGGAGAAAAGAGAAGTAGAGAAAATGAGTGGTATCCAGGAGGGGAGTGAAGAAGTTCTTTCAATGAGGAGCGGAAGGAGGAATAGGTGGGGGGTGAGCGGATAGAGAGAGGTAGGGAGTTCCAGTGTAAGGGGGCAAGGAGCTGAAAGAAGCAGAAACGAGAAGAGGCACATGGTGGTGGGGGGACAGAAAGAAGAGATTAGCAGAACGAAGGGAGCGAGAGGGGGTGTAGAATGAGAGGAGAGACGAGAGGTAAGGAGGGGAGAGATTACGAAGAGATTTAAAGACAAGACAAAGGAAGTGACATTTAAGTTGGGAGTGGAAAGGAAGCATCCAAGGTAAGAAAGGGAGTTGGAGATAGAGTCATGGGGAGAGAGTATGCAGAGTACGGATGGCAGAGTGATAAAGAGATTTGAAGGGGGCCAGATGGGAAGCGGGAAGCCCGAAGAAAAGAGAAGAACAATAGAAAAGGCGAGAAACGATGAGGGAGGAAATTCAAAAATTGGTAGCCTGGAAGGTGAGAGAGGGACGGACTTTACCGATGTTAAAGAGATGATAGTAACATGCCCGAGAAGTGAGGGAGATATGATGAGAGAAGGAGAGGGAAGAGTCAAAGTAAATACCTAGATTATGAGGATGGTTGGAAATTGGAAGATTAGAAGGGGGAAAATGGATGGAAAGAGGGGGAGATCCGGAGGGTAGGGAGTTAGAAGGAAAGAACAAGACCTCAGTTTTGTCAGTGTTAAGAGAGAGATAATGAGATGACATCCAGTCTTTAATAGCAGTAAGACAGGAAGAGAGGTTGAGATGTAAGTCAGAGGTGAAGGAGGAAAAGGAGAGGAACAGTTGGGTGTAATCAGACAGTGCTGTCAAGTTTGACTTTCAGTTACTGAACTGTGTGGATCCCAGGACTGACTCTGAATTGGTTTGGTAAAGCACATACAAAATGGAAGAAACAAGACATCTGTCCCCCAGTGCAATGCTCATAATCAGCAGATTGTCTCCACTGAAAGCTCTGGCATAATCCTTTCACACATTCATCATATCACGCCTCCAGACACACATGTTGTCAGAAAGATGTTGAAAGAGTCTCAAAAAATACATACACCCTCACCGCAAACCTCAAACTCTAACATGTGCCTTGACTCAGCAAGATATAGTAAAACCTATGGAGAAATAGTGGCTAAGCCCCATTTCTCAGAGCACCCTATATTGGAAATTTTGTCATCCTTATTTCCACCAGTGCCTCTACTTACACGATTCCTCAAGAAACCAATGATGCTCCTCAAATCTCAAGCATTAGGTAGGGCTCACACACGTTCTTCTTGTCTTGGGGTGCAGTGACGCAACAGCGAGTATCGCTCCTCCCTCCTTCCTGGACACATGGGCCGTTCTGGGTCTCTCTACCACTGCTGCACGTATAACGTGATTATAAAGACTGGGGCATCTTTCATTATCTTCTTTACTGTATTGGCTTCTGTTTATTTGCTGGAAAAAGGAGCTTGCTCTTCAGCCACCTAGTAGTGTTGACTGGGAACTCCATTGCACAAATGGCACTTTTGTTCAGCTGGTCTATATCCATGCAATGTCATTTTCTGAACATGAATTGTCTTTTTCTTTCCATTTAGGCAAATACTTCTTTAGAAAAACTACAAGTGTCTCTCTACAGATGGGAGACGACAACCTTACATCTTGGACAGAATTCATCCTGGTCGGGATCTCTGACATTCCCCAGCTCTGTGTTCCCCTCCTTGTTACAGCTCTGATTATATACCTAGTAACCATTTCAGGTAACCTTCTGGTCATGTCTGTAATGTATTCTGATTCACACCTGCACACGCCCATGTACTTCTTCCTCACCAACCTGTCAACTGTTGACATCTGTTACACTTCTATTATGTTCCCGAAAATGCTGACCAGCTTCTTTATCCTGAACCCGCGGATCACTCTTCAGGAGTGCCTGGTGGAGGTGTTCTTTTTCATGGGAATGATTGCTACAGAATTCTCACTCCTGACCATCATGTCCTTTGATTGCTACGTTGCTATCTGCAATCCCTTTCACTACGTAATGATAATGGACAAGTCTGTGTGCATTCAGTTGTCCGCTGGAGCCTGGATCGGTAGCCTCTTCGTGGCTATATATAGGGGCCGATTCACGGAACGGAACAAACATGCGCCGAAAATCCCAGCGCAAGCTGGCGCAAGGTGGCGCAAGCGTGAGAAAGCAAGCGCATGCGCACGCGTGCGTTTCAAGGAAGGCGCTGCAAGTGTTTTCCACTGGTTGTGCGCCAAATCCATGCGTGGCGCACACGGGCGCACATGTCATTGCAACAACCTAAACGCTGTGCGCGACGCGCACAGGGACAGCACACAACGTCCGCGGACGCACCAAAAAGGGGGCGGGACACGGGGCGTAATGCACGGAATGGGGAACAACGCGTGAAAAAGAAGGCGTAACTGGGGAAGTACTGCAGGCAAACACACGGAACACCCACACGCACGCGAACAACTCGTATTCATGGATTTGAATACGGGAAACAAAGGCACGCTAAAAGAGGTGCACAGGCGTCAACACGTCTGCCACAGGAAGGCAGGCGTAAGCGTCCCCGTGCACAGTATAAAAGCGCACACAAACAAACACGTACATACCGCTAAAATGAATGCCCCATTTGTCGCAGCACTGATCGTGGGACACCGCAGAGGAGGAGAATAGCCAGGGCCTGCATTTTTTCCCCCCGGACTAGCCTTTTTGGGATGCCTGACAACCAGGTCTACGGCAGGTATGGGTTTCCAACTCGTATCATCCTAGACCTGGTCAGGGAGTGGGAAGATTACCTTAGATCCCCCACCCTTTGCTCCCAAGCATTGACCCCCTTGGAGATGGTGCTCAATGTCCTGCATTTTTTGGCCACTGGGTTATTTCAGCGAACTACTGCCATAGTGGGGGGGTCTCACAGGCCACGCAGTCACGCTGCCTACACCAGGTGTTGGCAATCATGACTGCGCGCCCCTCAGTCCGCAGGCACATATACATGCCCAGAACACCCGCAGAAAGGCAGGCCGTGGTTCAGGACTTTTACAGGGTGGCACACTTCCCCAAAGTGCTCGGTGCCATAGATTGCACCCATGTGGCCCTACGTCCACCTAGGGCCACTGAGCACATCTACCGAAACCGCAAGCACTGGCATTCCATCAATGTGCAGGTGGTATGCAATGCAAGGGAATCATCACCTCTGTCTATGCAAACTACCCTGGCTCCACCCATGACAGTTTCATATACAGAATGTCCGCCCTGAGCCGGGCCCTGGAAGCTGGGAAGCATGGCGACACATGGCTCCTAGGTGAGTACAAATGCCTGTGCACATGCATGCATGTCACACACAGACAAATACACACACCCCAATAATCACAACCATTATCACCTCTCCAGGGGACAGTGCCTACTGTCTGAGCAATCACATGATGACGCCAATACGGAACCCCACCACACCACCCCAGGTAAGATACAACGCTGCCCATATTGCAACCAGGGCCATAGTGGAGCGCACATTCGGAGTGCTCAAGTTACGCTTCCGCTCCCTTGACCGCTCTGGCGGGCAGCTACTCTATGCACCCCCAGTAGTGTGCAGGATCATTGTGGCAGCATGTGTCCTGCACAATGTTGCAACACGGCAGGGCGTACCGGTGGACATGGTGGTGCCCCCACATCCCCAACCACAGGCACGGCGCTGCCCATGGGAGGGGATAGGGCACGTGGCGAGGCAGCCCGGACCCAGCGCGTGGCCACATTTTTCACGTAAACTCCCACCGTGCGGAGTGCACACAGGCCTGGTACATACCAGGTGACAATCGATGATGACAAAGAGACAGTCAACTGTCACAACCTTACCACCCTGAGAATGTTGCCATGGAAGTGCCACATTGTGTGCATCCTCCCTCAGCTACGCAAACCTAACCAATCCTGTGTGACCAAAAGGTACACATGCAAGGTGTGTATCACACAGACCTGCAAAACAGGCCATGGTAATCACTGGTATGTCACACAAAGCCACCAAAACCACAACATGTCAAGCAATAGCAAAACACCAACACAGTAACAATAATATACACATTGACATGTGAAAAATGCAAAGTGGCGTCAGACAATGATGCCTGACATGTAATCAGATGAAATGACTGACCAACAACCTCCCACACAAAGCAAGTCATACCCAAATGCATAACAACAGTTGTAGCTTGAACATAACAATGAATGCCTGTACACACGCACATTGTGCACGGCAAAATCAACACTGCATAATACGTGTGCTGTGTCCATCTCCTGCAACACACTGCTCAGCACACAGCATAGTGACCAGTCATTGTGTGTGACGCACACCCTGAGCATCACATGAAAGCGACAAACTAAATAAAAAAACAAATCATGCATGTACAGGATCCACAAATGGTGATAGATCATATGCTGCAGGGAACCACAACTATACCCTCACATCTGAAAGGTAAACAGAACCCATGAACAGCCATTGATCAGCTGAATACATCATGTACATACCACAATTACAATGTCAGTGTGCCCATCACACTGTGGGCAAGGCAACTGTCCAACAAAAAAATACCCCCTCTCCCTCACATATCACCATGACCCACTGAACAACTGCGCATGGGGTATGTAGCCTTCATCCTTGAAGTTCACTTGGTCACAGGATCACCCTTCCCCTTTGTCTCCATCTTCCACCTTGCATGTAAAAAGTGTACAGCACCCTCAGAGGCCACCTTGACTTGCAAAAACACCAAATCAAAGAGAACTCAAAGCAGGCAAACACAGAAGCCAAGCAAAAAGCCTGCAGGCAGCAAAATAAACCAGAAGAGCCTCCAGTAGATGACTTGAAGTAGCAGTACGTCACAAAGCCCAAGTACTAGCACAATGATGGAACAACCAAGGTTGCACAGTAAAACAATGTCACAACAAAATGTGTATCATGTGTGGTACATAATATAGAATGATGCACCACAAACTGATATGTACTGTCACAGCTCCCGTGTACAGACACAGGAGTGGCATGAACCAACCACCCCCACCGTGGTCTGGGTGCCTGCAAGGTCAAACTCACACAGGCCTCCGAGACCCTGGTGGTGAAGGAGGGTCAGGGATATGCAGTCGGGACAGGCATTGGCATACTGGATAACCGGAATGAGGGGCAGGAGAGGGGAGTAGGATTGACACGGGAAAGAAGGGAATGTACAAAAACATAAGAATCACATTAACACATACACAATCAGACCAAACATGTACATCATGCACATAGTACCAAATTTCTCAAATTGAAGTCAAAGAGAAACCTATCTCTGGGGTGAGGCTGGCCTCCTGCCTGCACACTCTCAGGTCCGGTAACATGAGCAGTTCAATGCTGCAAAGAGAGCCAGAGTCACTAATCTGTGCGTGCCCATGACACACACACACACACCACCATGCATGCCCGAAAGTAACAAAATACTGTACAAACAAACTATCTGGTGTGGTGCTTCGTACCCATACTTAAGATTCCTCCCGTGATGGTTCATACACAGTCAATACAGTAAGTCATGCGCCGGTGGGTACGTGGAAAATGGAAGACCAATGTGTCAAGATTCACACAACATCCAATGTTCCCTGGGTAAGCAGCCAGATGCATTTAGCAAGGTATGACTTCAGTACAAGTCGTGTTCCAGCATAACCTAAATAAAGTAGGTAGTGCATGTGGCAATTTCAACCTGAAAATGAAATGCACTGCACACAAGTCTGTCCCTCGCTGTCTGTCCCTGTGAGCTGCTTCTTTCCCTGTCTTGGAACGCTACATGGCTAATACAACTACCTCAATGGACCATGGTGGACCGGAGGATATGTGCCACTGCATGTGCCCCTGATAACTTTCCCATCAACTAGCCATTAGTCCACCAACGCATTTTAGCTGTACTGTGCGCTTCAACACCTATATCTGTCCAAGCTCACCGTCAGTGGTGCTACTTAGCATGCATGTGCAACTGGCCTAGTGGCCGGTTGGCTGCGGTGTGGCCCCCTTGTGCTGCTCACCTTGCCTGGAGTTCCTTGAAACACGTCAGCTTCTGTAGGATGTATGAGCGCAATCCCTGTGGCTCTGCCTGCGCACACATGCGCATGTCTGCACCACCAAACGTGGCTAGCTTCCAGACGTCCAATGGGCCATGTCTGCTGGGAAAGGTGGTCTGGAGGCTCACCCCCCTGCAGAAAGGGCAGAAAACACATGATTAATGCATGAAATCTCCCTGTGTTTGTCTCCTTAGGCATTTCATGACTGGACCATGTCAGAGACGGACATCAGAAATCACTCCATTCGTGCAACTTTCACAGGCAAAGTGTGTTAGCCACTGTCTACAGCATGAATTGCATCAGGCACATGTACAGCAAAGATAAGAAACATACTACACAATGTATAGCAATTGATGCACACATGAATCATGAAACCACCCATCTAGCAAAGGAAGAACTGTGGTCAATATCACCCCTATCATCCCCACTAGGGGTGTCAACACAAGTAGTACAGCAGCAGACATGCCACAGATATGACAGTCCAAAGCCCTTGAGTAATAGGCTGTAACACCGAACCATCCTTGCGAGCCCATGGATAAGGGAAGCAGGAGTGGCATAAGTGAGTCAGGACCCCAAGCTGCAAACACATACACGAGACAAGCTTGAAGGGACCAGCTGGAACAGACAGTGGATGCTTGCAAAAGCCACAAAGCACCACACTGTCACATGAAAGCACAATAGACAAGCAATTTTAAATTATATTAACTAATTAGACTAACTATGAAAAACCTACATTACCTAATTAAACTAACTATCAAATTGAAAGTTAACTAACTAAACTAAAATAAAAATAAAAAATGGCCACATACGACCCGGGGGGGTGTGGGGGAAGCACCCAGGTGGGGGGGAGGTACAGGGTGCAGCTCAACACCCACATGCGATGATGTTGAGGAAAAAAAAACTCCATGGGCTCAACGGCTGCACAGCCCGACCTATGTGGGAGATACCTCGTCATCCGAGTCTGGCTCTTCCTGGAAAGGAGGACGTGGCACAGGAGCCTGACCAAGCCTAGCTGCAGCTTGCCCCTCATTGGCAGCAAGTCTGCCAGATGGGTGAGCCTGGTTCTGTGTGGCGATGACACATAGGTCTGCATGCAGAACCCCCGTGATACGCGTGCTTCCTCTTGCAAGGTAACACTTGTAACACAGAGTTCTTCCTGCAAGGCCTGGCTGGACAACTGATGCACCTCCCGGCAAGCACGTAGCTCAGCTGAGATGGTACATTCAAGCTGCTCAAACCTCTCCTCTGACCGCGCCCTCTGGGACATCAAGAGGACACACAGAGTGGGCCTGAGGGACTCATACTCAGCCCTCAGGGCCTCCATGTGTGCCTCTCTGTGAGCAGCAATTGCTTCATGCAGAGACAACATTTCAGCCTGACGTGCCCTGTCTGAGGCCGCCATGCCCAGCCTGGGCGAGCGGCCGTGGACTGTGTTGCCCACTGCTGGAGAAGCACCTGCCCAGCAGGGGGGAGCACGGATTGGGCCACACACTCCCTGCTCACAGCGATGTTCTCCATTGCTGCCCCCTGGCGTTCAGAATTGGCAGTCATGTCTTGCTCCCACTCAGTATACCACGGTTGCGTGCGGCCACCGCGTTGCTGGGCTTGACACCTGCGGGACCCAAGGACCGGGTGTCCTTGTTGTGTTGGCACCGCCTGCGGCTGAACGAATACATGCCCTGTCGACCTGATGGACCAGTGACTGGTGTGGAGGGTGACCCTGCGTCCCAATCCACCACAGGCGGAGGTTCTGACCCCTCAGTGCAGGTGTCACGGACAGAGGAGTGCCCACATCAGAATCACTCACCCCTGACATATGGACCTGATGCACATCCAACTCGACATGGACGTCAGAGTGGTCATCAGGGCTGGACTCTTTGCCAGCCAAAGACAAAATGGACTGTAGCACATGTGGGTTTTCGTGGTCTACCACCCCACGACCCCCACTTGTGCCGGATCGCTGTAGTGATAACAACCCTGTGCCTGGCATGACAACACCATCCTCTGGCTCCATTGAGTCATCATCTGAAAAGTAGTGAGAAAAAAGGTCACTACACATGTTAGAAGCACACAACACACACACACACACACTTAGACATAACACAGACACCAAACACATCAAGCAGACATGTCACACACAAAAGAGAACCTGCCATGCATGCTGGGTCAACTTGACATTGCTTCTGTGATTAGGCATGTAGAAGGGTGTTATATCGCTCAGATGTGGGTCGATGCAGTGCAGCAAATTTGTACGTTACTCACTATTTACATGTACAAGTACTTCATGATGTGTATCAGAAAATGTGAAGGCAGTGCAAGGTCAACTTCAGGCATCACGTGCAATGTGCATGCATTGGGTAGCATGGCTACAAGCAAACCACCCCTTCCCCCAAGTGCAAATGCAGGGATGCCTTGCATGGTATCAAAAGGATTACCATAGACCTGTGTATTGACAGACAGTGTTGACTAGCATCAATTGCATCATGTGAGTCAAGTGACAACACAGCAGATGATGATGGGACAGTAAGCAGGACACATGATGAAACATCTGGAGTACACCCACGTGTGAAGAAGACACTACACCATTTGGACAGAGTCATTGGGCATGAAACAGGCTGAGGCCTGTGACCCACACAGACTGTCACACCCTAAACATGTGTGCGACGCAGGACTGAGCCACAGTGGCCATGGGAAGGCTGATGAAATGCCATGCAATGTAGGTCACCCTGGACACGTACTACAATGATCATCCAGTTAAGGACACATAGGGGCATCCATGGAATGCACATGGAGCATGAATGGCCACTCATGTCCCTGCAGAGCATCTGACATCTGCACAGTCAAAGTGAGACACTCTGCATCAAGTACAAAGGATGTGCCACACAGCATATGTCTGGCAGGTTGGCTGGTGGAAGTTGGTATGTAGACAGGACGCATGAACAGGCAAGTACTTAACGGCAAAATTGATGCAGACCAGTGCAAAGGTGAAGATGGGGTGCAGAGGGGGGGTGGAGGGGCAAGGGAGCATGCCTACATGGAGTACCTGCATGCAGGCAGAGGACACATGCATGTCAGTCATGCTATGACATAGTCCCAGGGCTGAGAGTAAGGTCACCCCAGGCTACATGCAGAAGGGCCAGTGAGCTGGAACATGGACCGGAGGGGCATCCTAGTGACCAGCATGTGAGTAGGGTGCAATAGTGGTGATGCGGACAGTCCTCGTCTGCTCCACATGTCCACCATCCTGCAGAGCAGCCATGCATCAGTGAAGCATTGCATTACTTGCACATCAGAACCATGTACACACGACATGTAGTGGCAGTCATGCACAAATATCACACAAGTAAAACACACATGTCCTCAACAAACACACAGCAACACTCACTGGACTGGGCATCAAAGTCTGGCATCTCTCCCACTCCTTCGACCGATTCATGTGGTATGAACCCCGCAACGAGTGACTCGTGCAGAGTGAGGTCTTCCTCCTCAGGTGCAGGCCCACTGCCAGTCACCAGAGTCAAGTTGTAATTTGAGGCACACTTAGCCTTAGCGCTGCGTTTGAGGTCATTCCAACACTTTTTGCACTCTAGCGCCGTGCACACCGCATGGCCGAATGCACTCACATGTTCCGGAACTTGCTTCAAGTGGGTATCACTGTGCGCAGCCGTAGTCTGACAATTAGGCCCCACTAGCATGTCACAGCTGTGGTCCCACACGTAGTCCATGAGGAAGTCCAGTTCCTGGTTGCAGAAAGGCTTCTTCCCCGACATGCAGAAGGTCGTGGCTGTGTATGGTGTCCCAGCCTGTGCTGCAGGTGCAACCTTCCTCCTCTTGGATTGTGGCGCAGACCCTGGGTGGCAAATGCCGCCCTGATCAGTATGGCCAGTGGCACCGGTGGATTGAGCCAAGGGAGTGGCAGTGGAGGGAAGACCAAAGGCCTGACTTGCATCAGTGGCAGCTGGGTGCCCTGTAATGGACCCTGCGCAGCAACATCCGCTGTGGCAGGGTCATTGACCGCGACTGTCATGGTTGGTAGACTCACAACCGGGGTGTTGTTGGCTGCATCTGCCCCTGCACTTGCCAACACCCGGCTGGTCGGGGCAGCAGATGACATTATTGCCCCAGGGACATGTGTGTCGGTCAGGGCAGCCCTGCGTGCACCTACGGTTTGCCTCCTGCCCTGTTGGAAATCTTCCAAGGACTCTTCAAGTGCCAACCCAGTCTGCGCTGTCAGACCCTGAGCCTGGGTGGTAGTGTCCACAGCTGCACCTGCAGCTACCACTTCCCTTGGGCCCGTGGCAGTCGATGAAACGGACTGCCGGGTCACATTGGCGCCAGTGCCAGATGAAGAAGCTGCATCTCCCGGAACCACAGGGGGTGGTGGCATGACTGCACTGACACATGGCACAACATCGTGCACAAGTGGTGCAGCCCTGCCTCTTCCCACTCTGCGGCCACCGTGGACACCCTGGAGTCCCCCTACTCCCTGGTCACCCCAGCCACGTCCCTGACCACGCCCGCCGCGAGGAGTACACCCAGCTGAGGCGCCCCTCACCTTTTGTGGCATTCCAACCATGGCACAGATGGAGTAGTGCCGGCACAGATGGAGGAGTGCCAATGGGAGGTGTACACCACAATTGTCCTGGGCAATTGGGGTGAAGGGGGTGGGATGCAAGATGTTAACAGCACCCCTGCACCTGCAAGGCTGTATGTGACCCTGGTGATGAAGTTACGGGTCACGCAATGCTCAGGCACCCCAAAACTGCAGTAAAACTGTGCATGCAACCTCTGCAGCCTATGTGCGTGGAATTAACCTCCCGCAGTACGCAGTAGCACCCAGGAACACAAAAAACATGTACGTGTGGGACAAGAAGGCTACTATGACCTCGAAAACAGGTATGCGATACACAGGGGCACCCGCAGTGGGAAAAATAGCATGCGTGACTCACCGTCAGACTAGCGCGATGATGAAAAACACGCGTAGCCAACACCCCCGCCAAAGGAAGAGATACGTCCTTGATCCACTGTGAAGTTGTGATGGCGCGTGAAACAATATGAAGTAGCAACACACACGTCAGTCTCCACGAAAGGCACGTACAGCGAACTGCTGGCCCTGCTCACCTTTAACCCGTGCTGAGGGGAACACCCACGTGCATCACGTCACTTACACGCTTAGGCCCTTTCCTCGAATTACACGCATTCACACACAGATGTGTGGTTTTTTCACGTGCTGATGCACCCGTGTTGAGGGAAACGCCTGTGCGCGCTACGTCACAGACGCACTTATGCGCTAAGAGCCTTTCCTCAAATTGCACACTGACGTGCACTTTTTCACGTGCCAAATCACTCCGTATCAAGCTGGCCACGTGAAAACACACAGAAGACCATGCTCCTGCCCAAAAGACCATTTTCCTGCCCCCAAGAGCCCCGAGCATGCTCCCACCTGCCATATGCTTGCTGCCTGCCTGCTGCACACGTGTCCTGCTATTTGGTGCCTGCACGTCAGCCATCTGCAGGGGTCCAGTTGCTGTGTCTACCCCTGCTGGAACAGAAGACTCCCGACTGGGATACTATCGCTCCACAGCCCAGCCCCAGGACCCAGTTGCCCACCAACGCCTGCTTCGGGGGTCGCCATGTTGGGGCAAACACCATCTAAAAACACTGGTGACCCCCAGCCAGAGAGGCAGAGGGCCACAAGCTTCAGTGAGAAGGAAGTTGGTGTTCTGGTGGAGCATGTCCTGGCGCATTATGAGGCCCTCTTCCCACCATCGCGCGCCGACAAGGAAGGACGGAGGAGGATCTGGACGGACATCGTGGGTGCCATCAATGCGGAGGGGGTGGCAACCCGAGACCTGAAACACGTCCAGAAGCGCTGGGAGGACTACAAGTCCAGGACCCTCAGTAAGGCCCGGTGCCTCTTAGAGGCAGAAGATGCAGTGGGGCGCCGGGGGGCAGCTTACCAACCAGCAGATGAGGGTCCTGGAGCGCATTCGCCCAGTGCTTTGCCACCAGATCCTCAGGATGCAGGCCCGTTTGGAATCGAGCGGTAAGTGGCCATGCATTGCTGTGTGAAACAGGGCATGTTGCAGTGTGCTGGTAGTCAGCTACTTTCCTGTATGTGTAACATAGGCCATGTATGGATGTGTGTGCGCTGGGACATCATGGTAATGCATGTGAGACCTGTAATGCGTGAACCACGTGGATGGTGCATGTGTTCCAATGAGACATGGGGAGCTGCATGCGGAATGCACACATGAATGCATGCCAGTCCCTGTTCTTGGACATCGGTGGGGGGTGAGAGATGGGTGCTGCTCTAATGTACATGTATGGTGTGCATGTCTGTGTGTCTGAGAAGTGTGTGTGACTTTGAAACGCCATGGATGCATGACACATGTACGTGACGATGTGTAGATTCACTCATGCAGTCTGGTCACCGTTGTATCCACTGTGTCTGTGGTGTACGAGCCATGATGCATGACCCTCCGGTGATGTGTGTGCATGGGATCAGTATGAGCCATGATGCATGTGAGTTTGAAGGCAACATTTATGTCCATGGAGGGCCTTGTACATGGATGCTGATGTTGATTGCATGCGCCGTGCCTGTTTCTGCATGTGTGTTGCATGCTTGACCCATGTGTTCTGGAGGGACAGGATGGAAGTGACGTTTGACAGTGCCACTCATGTGTTATTGCTTCCTGTCTAGGGGACTATTGTACAGTGCCCTGATGCTTGTGTTCTATGTCTCCCTCTACGCAGCGTCAAGTGAAGAAGAGGGTGGAGATGGCGCTGTGGAGCCAAGCAGCTGGGATGCCTCCACTGGTGGCGACGCAAGGCCCAGCCACCCTCCCAGGAATTGCCATCATCCGGGAGCGAGGGGACTGGTGCCGTGTCTGCCACTACGGCTGTAGCGGAAGGGCCGGGTGAGCCCCCACAGGGACTTGCAATGGCGGAAGACGGTGCGGAGACATCCAGGTTGGTGGTCTCCACACAGGAGGAGGAGCCCGCTACTGAGCCGCACATGGGGCCTGGTGGGGGTAGTACCACTGGTGCAAGTGGTGCAGTCCAGGGCCAGGGTCAGGAGGCAGCACAGGTCACCGCGGAGGGGCCTGTGCATGTCGCTGTCCCTTACCCTGTGACTGAACCACCATGCACCAGCAAGGATGCCCTGTCCCAGGCCCATCCGCAGGTATGGGGGAGGCCCACATCATCTGGCTCTCCACAAGGGGTCCCATGAACCTATGGGCTCCGTCCTGATTGGTGTTGTGTTGCACATGCGTGACATTCGTGATGAAGTGCGTGCTTCCTGGGGGAGCACGCACACCATCACAAAGAGCTGCTTGGCAACTTGGCACTGTTGGGAGGGGCCCTGGTCGGTGGGTTCCTACATGTGTCACGCACACTGGTGGACCTCTCCTCCTCTGTGAAGACTATGCGCCAGTCGTTCTCCCTGCCGTCTTCCGGCCCAGATTCCACCAGCGCCCCCTGTGGACCTGGCCCAACCAGCACAGCCAGCTTGGTGGAGATCCCATTCCTGCCAGAGTCGGGAGTCGGCGGTCCAGCAGGGGTGGATACGCCAACAACTGGAGACCAGCAGATGGAGGATGTGCAGGCATCATCGGACAGGCCACATGGACAGCAGCAGCAGCAGGCTCTAGGTGGGAGCCATGATGGCTTGGGGCCATCAACATCAGAGGGGCAGGCATTAGCCAGAGGGCAGGAGAACCCTGGAATGGGAGTGTCTTCCGTGTGCCTGCGGTTGGGCCAGCGTATAGATGCGGAGCAGCGGCGGGCGGAAGAGGCACGGCTCACCAGGGTCAGGGCGGAGTTCTCCATGCGTCAGGCGTTGTGGCGGGCTGAGTGCCTCGAGGCAACTCGCAGGGAGTTGGAACAGGCCATGAGTGCATCCCTGCGAGACCTCGGGGCCAGGACACAGTCCCGCCTCCAGGAGATAGACATGGAGTTCGATGATGCCCTGGCCCACAACATCACAGACTGAGCCGCAGGACTTGCCCGCCGCCATTGTATATAGTTAGTTAGTGATAGGTTTCCTTTCTTTTAATTTTTATTTTGGGACGCTTGGACAATGCCCCACATTTTTGTATATAGTTGTAAATTAGGTAGGGTTTTGTATATGGGTTTCATTTCATTTGTTGGGCTCATGGACCCTTGTTGCAATATTTGTACATAGTTGGACAGTGGATTTTTTTTATTACATCATTTACCCTCACCATGGATCAATGGATTTTTTGGATTTTGGTTTCCTTTGGATTTACTTTGGTGGTCAAGGATTTCTGACAAACTTTATTTTGGATTCATTTGGATTGTGGCATCATTATTATTTTTTTTGTTTTGGACATGCCTTTTTTCTGGTTTATGATTATTTACATGCTTTGAATCATTTTTATTATTTTTGTGCACAATACATTTTCATTTCTTACTTCCATGTGTGGTATTTGCTCTTTGGTTTACTGCATGTCACAATGTGGGTTTACACAATCACTCGCACCCAGTGTGTGTGTGTGTGACGGACATGTGTTGATGTGCATATTTAACTTTTGGTTAGTGATAAGTAATAGGCCTTTCAGTGTGGGGTGGATGGGAAACTTGATTGTGTCTAAAGACTGGGGTGGCGTGCAGTGGGATTTTGGTGGACATGAGGCCCATGAATGTGCATCTTCATGACATGTTGGATGGGGACATGAGTCGGGGCCTGACTCTCAATGCTGGGTGGATGGGGGTGCTGGGGAACATGAGTCGGGGCCTGACCCTCAATGCTGGGTGGATGGGGGTGCTGGGGGACATGAGTCGGGGCCTGACCCTCAATGCTGGGTGGATGGAGGTGCTGGGGGACATGAGTCGGGGCCTGCTGGTAGGTGCCCGTCAATGCTGGGAGGATGGGGGTGCTGGGGGACATGAGTCGGGGCCTGCTGGCTGGTGCCCGTCAATGCTGGGTCGATGGGGTTGGCGCGCACCCCTGTAATACACGTACCCCGCTCACACAGAGCCAATCGCGGGTAAAACTTCCTGCGCACCCCCGAAATACACGTACCCTGCTCGCACAGGGCCAATCATGTGTGATTCTCCCCGCGCACCCACGTAATACACGTACCCGCTCGCACAGGGCCAATCACGGGTAAAACTTCCCACGCACCACCAAAATACACGTACCCTGCTGGCACAGGGGCAATCACATGTGATTCTCCCTGCGCACCCCCGTAATACACGTACCCCGCTCACACAGGGCCAATCATGGGTAAAACTTCCTGCGCTCCCCCGAAATACACATACCCCGCTCGCACACGGCCAATCGCGTGTGATTCTCGCTGCGCACCCCCGTAATACATGTACCCCGCTCACACAGGGCCAATCATGGGTAAAACTTCCTGCGCACCCCCGAAATACACGTACCCCGCTCGCACACGGCCAATCGCGTGTGATTCTCGCTGCGCACCCCGGAAATACATGTACCCCGCTCGCACATGGCCAATCGCATATGATTCTTCCCGCGCACCCCCAAAATACACATACCCCGCTTGCACAGGGCCAATCACGGGTAAAGATTCCCGCGCACCCCGGAAATACACATACCTCGCTCGCACAGGGCCAATCGTGTGTAAAACTGCCCGTGCAACCCCGAAATAGACGTACCCTGCTCGCACAGGGCCAATCGTGTGTAAAACGTCCTGCGCACCCTCGAAATACACGTACCCTGCTCGTACAGGGCATATTGCGTGTAAAACTTCCCGTGCACCCCCAAAATACATGTACCCCGCTCACACAGGGCTTATCGCGTGTGAAACTTCCCACGCACCCCCAAAATACACATACCCCGCTCGCACAGGGCCAATCGCGGGTAAAACTTCCCGCGCACCCACGAAATACACGTACCCCACTCACACAGGCCCTGTCGCGTGTAAAACTGCCTGCGCACCCCCGAAATACACGTACCGTGCTCCTGCTCGCACAGGGCCTATCGCGTGTGAAACTTCCTGCGCACCCCCGTAATACACGTACCCCACTCGCGCAGGGGCCAATCGCTTGTGATTCTCCCCACCCAGCGGGGTACGTGTATTCGGAGGGGTGCGCGGGGAGTTTTACAGGCGTATTCATGGTTGGGGGGGCTGTATGCTGGTCCATTGGCCTGTGCGCCATGTACGGGATGTGTGCGCTGTTCATGGCGCACGGGGAGGGGTTGGGGGCGTAGCTGGCGCTGCTGCAGGGTCGCTGCGCCACTCTGCGCCACTGCTGGTTATGGATGTTTAAATCCATAAATACGCTGTGCGCGGAAATGGATTTTGGCGCACGCGGCTTGCGCAGACTGCCGCACGCGCACCCTGTGCGCCAGCCGCGTGTGACACTTGTGCACTGAATTCTATGAATTACCCCCTGAATGTTATCCTATTTTCCAAATTTTCATTCTGTAAGTCTCGTGAAATCAACCACTTCTTCTGTGACTTCACAGCCCTGCTGAAGCTCTCTTGCACCAGCAGCAGCATCACTGAAATAATCACTATTGCTCTAGGGTCAATAGTTGTAACGTGTTCATGTGTCCCGGTCTTCTCGTCATATGTCAAAATCATCTCATCGATTCTCAAAATCCAGACCAGAACTCAGAGAAGTAAGGCGTTTTCCACATGCAGCTCGCACCTCACAGTAGTGGTCCTGTTCTACGGAGTACTCATGTTTGTCTACTTGCGACCAGCTTCGACGTACTCAGTGAGCCAGAGCAAAATATTCTCCTTATTCTACAGCGGGATGCTCCCGATGTGTAACCCCATCATCTACACTCTTAAAAACAAAGAATTCAAAGGAGCCTTGCAAAGGATAAAATGTAGGAAATGTTAGAGTCAACATCTACCACACAATGAGTTACAATGTGCAATGATTTTCCTTCTGTAAGTGGTCAATTGTTAAAAGAGAACCATGTGTAACCTTATAACACATTAGTACAGAAGCAACCTAACTATCTGATGACACAGTACTTCTGCAGCCAATTCTATACATGTCATCAATAAAATAGATTTTTCCAACGCAGCACTCTTTGATTTCTCACAGCAATCTTGTTATCAGCCATTTTGTATACTGTCTGATTCAACAAGGTAATGTCTGCACAAAGGGGTTCAGAATTAATTTTATGTTGCAGCATTTAGTGTTAGCCTGATGTTAAGACTAAATTATATATTATCTACACAAACACTTTCGTGTGTCTGCTCCTAGTACCTTAGGGTCTTGAATAGAAAAAAGGGTGTGTGACTGAGTGACCTCAAAGTCATTATCACAAGTACATGGAAGTGGTAGATACTAGTCTACGAGGCATAAAATAGCCATACAAATATATCCCAGGGACTTGTTTCTCAGAGCACTAGGAAGGGTCAACTAAACAAGGACAACAAGCCCAGAATGCCCCTCTTTCAGAAAGGAGAAACCTAGAGAGATCTGGGATTCCCTTTTGGGTTAAGACCAGAGAAATTTGTTCACCACCCTGAAGAGGACAATTATGGAGGACCGGCACATGATATGATATATGATATGATAACGCGCCTGTACACAGGTGTTTCTAGGCGCGACAAGACAATGAAGGGGTACAGAGGGAGGACAAAACAATGATCTTACTAGGCCTTGTGTCAATCAGATTGCGCAAGTGCACGGAAGAGGGAAGGGGAGAAGTGACGGTGGGCGGAGAAGGAAGAAGTTCACTAAACACAGAGGGTGATGCAGACAGGTAGTACTGCCACCTCTGAAAATGAAACAGACTCTCCAAGATGTTAACTATCCTTGCTCAGGCTACAAAGAGCCTTGAGGAAAGAGAAGCTCATGTTTCTCTACAGATTAAATCCAGACAGGAAGACAGTCTTCTACAGCAAATAACTTCATTGAAATGAACAGAAGAAACACCAACACACACTAGCAGCCTTGACGGATGCGTCAGCCTATCATGTTGCTCCAAATCCATGTTTAATTTAGCGATGCAAGCCTGGGTTCGGAGCAACCCGAGTGCTCTGTGCAGCCACTCTCCACCTCTGCCTCCGGCCCCATATCCAACCCCTCAACAACCTCCACTCCGCTCTCCTTACCTGCACAGGGCTCCTCCTCCTGGGCTGCACTGCCAGGCTTCCTGTTTATGCTATGTAAATGTAAGAGGGGTTCCGAGCGGAGCCACACCTTCCATTTCCATGGTAGACCTGACTCTGCCTGGCCGCTGCTGCGTATAGAGCAGCACAGAAGTTTTTTGTTTGTTTTTTAAATTGCTATTATCTCCTGGAGGGGTTGCTTTGCTCAGGCCTATAACGTGGGCACTGGGCCGTTACCACCTGCTGAAGGCCACCAAACTCTTTATTATTGCCATGATAGAGCAGAACGAGTTTTCAGTCTCACAGTTCCAGAAAAAGGGTTTCATAATCCAAAAATTAACCTGCAGAGTTTACGAGACAGCCAGATTGGGCTCCTTGAAGTTAAAGTCCTGCAGCCAGAAGGGTAGAGTCAAAACAGCAGCAGCAATCAAGCTGCCCATAGCACTACAAAACAAACACATCCAAAATGGAAGCTGAACTACTTAAAAGTCAGAATAGCTGGAATCCAAGACTGCAAACTATAGAGCATCCCTGCCTTTAAGCATGCTCGGACTGGACAAGTGTCTTTTCCAGGCACTCAAGAAAAAGTTATTCAGTCCAAGCCAAATACAAGGGACAGCTTGCATGACAGTGTTTTGGAGTACATGCCTTGCACATTGCTTTTACACTTTTCTTTTTGCACCAAATCACCACAATAGAGTATAAGGTTTCCTAGGCTGATCAGTGAAGTGGTGCATCGTCCAGATTTTATTTTCCTGGAAGAAAGTACATGAGTATGGCAATGTCCTGAAAACAGCTAGAGTGTGCAAAACACAGTTTTTATATATTACTGACCCTGCCCTCCAATTATATGTTTGTAAACATTGTATTGCAATATGTTTTTTATACATCGTTAATTTTAGAAAATTACTGGGGCCAACATTATTTCTGCCTGATTGAAAGTTTGAAAACATATCACATTCAATAGTTACATGTGAACAAGATTGGTTTTCTTAAAATGCAACTGTCAACTAGAAATGTGGACGGCTTTCAAACAGTTATATTTGCCCTCTGCTTTCAGGAGTTGTATAACCTTTTAGATAAGGCAGACGTTGCTGATCTGCATACCATAATTCATATTTCTTCAGCAAATGAAGTTTAAAATTATCTTTTATTTTCTTTGAGAATGAACTTTCCTCTGGCCTTTTGTATACCACACATTTCACTCTGCACCATCTGATGAAAACATCTCTGTGTGTAATTTGTCTAATTACAGGCATTAACACTATTGTGTGTGTTTTTAGAACTGTACTACCATGGTGCTGAACTCTGCTTTGCACTACAAATTGTATTGCAAACCTATTGTACATGCTGCATCCAGAGTGGTTCCTATGCTTTAGGAATGCACAGTAGGAAACCTCCATGCCATGCATTAGAATTGTGATTGTTCCTAGTAAGTTTATGTCAGACAAGGAGGATTTGTATCAATGTTACATAGGCGAGTATTGACCCACCTGTACATTCCCAGAATCATTGTTTGTGTCTTATTTGTTTCATGGCCACCTACTTTAGTGGAGCTCAACAGTTCTTCTGAGCTCGGACGGTGGTTCCTTTTTGTATGCCTAGTTTTCTTTCCCAAACTGGTGATTTTGGACAAGGGCAGTGGATCATGAACAAAGACACGTTGATGGAACATGGACTCTTATGGGCAATGGAATTAGGCAGTTGGTGGTTTGCTCAGGATTCAGAACAACAGGAATCTTTGACACAATTTTGTTACATTACAGGATCTTTGGCTAAACACCAACACCAACAAGCACACACCATTTTCTTGTAACACTGGAAACCAAGAACTAGACAGGCTGCACAAAAAAAACCAGACACAATAATATCCACCACATGTTTTCACATTTATGCACTTCGGCGCTTTAATATTCATTCAATCAGAGAGAGAAAGAGTGCATATGTAGTCAATCAAACTATCTCGAATTTGGTAAAGTGTTGAGCATAGAAACATTGGAAATAAACGTTGAATGAATACATGACAAAAAACAGGAATACACTTTGCATTCGTTCAGTACAGCACTTAGAACCACTGGCTAGTACTTGCTATGAAAGTAATGCCGAAAAAGATTTAAGAACGAGTTCCTGTTCAGCTGCAGACTGTACACAGTACATGTATGTAATACTGATATCAACATTCTATGTACATCTTCATGCTGGATTCCTCCTGTGTTTTTATAAAAAGGTGGCACTATTAACCAATTAATGGATACTCAAAGTTTGTCGATGATAGGATGAAGGGTTGAGCTGGCCCAGTCAGGATTTGAATATACCATCCTGCCATCCTGCTCAATCGTCTCCGTGATAACCTGGGTATCACCGGTCAGGCCCTGGCGTGGCTGACTTCTTTCCTCTCTGATCGACCCTCTCTGGTTCAACTTGGGTCCTTCCTCTCCTCTATCTCTATCTCCACCTGTGGTGTTTTCCAGGGGTCTAACCTCTCTCCCTGGGTGTTTAACCAATAACTGGCACTTCTTGCCCACTGCATCGCTGCGCTCTGCTCCAACTTCCAGTGCTATGCGGATGACATTCAGCTATTTTTCAGGCTACCCTCAGCCACCTCTTCTCCCTCTCTCATCTCTCACTGTCTGTTCACCATCCAGGAGTGGTGTGCCACCAATAATCTCTGCCTTAATGCCAGTAAGACTGAGATTCTCCTCATCGGCACACCTGCTCCCTCCTCTCCTGTCACTCTCTGACCGGCCTCTATTGGCCCTCTTCCTGCACCCACCTGTGAGGCTAAAAACCTCAGGGTCATCTTCGACTCCACACTCTCCTCACCTCCTCACATCTCTGACGTCTCTAAGAAATCACACTACCATTGTCCACAAGGCCTTCTGGGGCCTAGGGCCTCAATACCTTCAACTCTCCCTTCTTGAGCTCTTCGCTCATCTGCCTCCAACTACCTCAGGGTCAGTCACTTCTCCAAGCAATGAGTTGGTGGTAGATCACTCTCTTCGGCTGGGTCCGCTCTCTGGAACAGCCTTCCTGCCTCACTGAAACTTGAGGAGAATCATCTCCAGTTCCGGAAGCACCTCAAAACCTTTCTCTTTGCTTCTGCTTTTTCTGAATTCCTGGCTGAAACTGCACTGGTTACCTGGCCACCCTCTGATCTCGGGCCCAGGTCCCCTCCACCGCCAGTCGCACACCTGAACTGCCTTCCCGGCAACCCCTGCTCTCAGGACTGTCTCTGTATCCTTACAATCCCACTACCAGCACTTGACACCTGATATCTGCACTTACCCTTGCACTTGGCTGTACTTTACTTATTGTTATTAGTCTATTATCTCATGTACTGCACTTTCCCTCCCCCTCTCCTTTGCACTTTCCCTCTTTCCCCTTCTCATGCACTTGCATGATCTGAACGGTACCTGGCCTAGTAGGATCGCTGTCTGTCTTACCTCTGTTATCCCTCCCTTGCCTCGTCGCGCATTGAAATACTTGTGAATAGGGTGTTATAAATGCCATATCATATCATATAATACCTTCCGAAGGCTAGACTCTTGTGGGAGGCCAGTGCTTAAGAAGCTGAGTGTAGCACACAAGTTATGTGGGGTACACAAGAGCAAATGCCCTAACAAAGTTCAACAGATTTGTGGAACAAAAATGAAGAGAGAGGGGTTCTCCCCCCATTAAATTATGCTACTTAGCTTTCGTTTTAAAGACATTAAGAGGCTAATGGTACCACCAGTGTCACCCTGCTGAAGGATTATGGGTTTGAACATTGAAGTGGTTAGAGGAGGTATCACCTCCACTTGCAATGTGGGCAAAATTATTACCTACAGTAATTTCCCCTAACCCCACTTCCAGCACCCACTCACTCAACGCAAAGATGATGTTTTCTGTGTGGGGATTTGACACATAGAAAGTGAGATGCAGCCTACAAGGTGAACTCCAAAAATGCCATTGTGGTTGCTGTTCTCATAGATGAGGCCATATTCGGTGTGGGCATCGTAGCAGACAATGGGCCTCATTACAAGTTTGGCGGAAGCCATGCCGGTTAAACTGGCAGGCTGTTGCCAAACTTGCAATATTTTCCAACACCCGCGAATGGGCAATTACCGGGTCATTACGACCCAGCCGGACCCGGTAATTGCCCATTCGCGGGCTACGGATAAAAGATGCTCTCCTTTCCCATTCTGCCCCATAGGGCCAAATGGGAATGGGGAAGGCTGTTGCACCGGGATAATAACGGTGCCGGTGCAACCGACATGCTGTGCTCGGGGGTGCCGCTCTGCCCTGGCGGGCGGAAAGGCACCCGCGATCATAATTTGTAGTTTGCCAGTCCAGGAAGTACGGTACCGGCATGCTTACCGGTACCGTACTTCCCAGACCGGCAAACTTGAAGTCAAGTAGTGGCCAAATGTTACATAACGCATTTAAGTGGGATCAGTACCAAGAGAAGGCCCCAGTTCCTGCCAATTCTCAAATGTTTTGGGACCACGACTCCATAAAAGGGGAAACAGATCTCCTGTTTTCATGACACTGCTGGTAGCATCACTGCTACCACACAATGGGTGAAGGAAGGACAGTATATTACAGGACAAAACAAGCCGGTAAGGGGGTTTGATGGTTTTAGCTACTTTCCCATGGTAATGTCAGACCTCAAACAGATGGGTGAAACTGCCCTACACTGCGTTGCAAATACTCCATATCAGTTGCGTGTCTGTTGGGTAATGACCTCCCTGACCCAGGCTTAGTTGAGGGAGTTACCAAGCCATGATTGTGGAAGCGCTTGAAGACCAAGTCCCTGAAGCACTTCATGCTGGAGTGTGCAAGTAGCCGGTATCACCAGTAACTCCCAGTCCTAACCTGAAGCTCCATGAGGCACCAACCACTGTGGGATTGGGCCATGTGGCCACTGATGTGTTTACGGATGTAGCACAGGATTCAGTGATCTCAGAGTTGCATAATGGCATAGAAAAGGCACCTGAGATAGTGGGCATGGTAGTTTCAGCCCTGAGGGGCCTGCCAGAACTGAGCGAGTTGTCCTGAGCTGGAGGTCAAGGTCAGGTTGACTTTTGCCCGGAACAGTGGACCTGTCCCACTCTGGCAGGCCTGTGGAAGCAGACAGGGAAACAGGTGCCGGATGAGAGCCCTGGCCTATTGCAACAAGAGGAGTAGGAAATGAGCGAGAGCCTTGGCCTATAACAAACCAGGAGCAGTGGCAAGGCAACAGCCCTGACATGTTCGTTGACAGTGGGGCCAAGAATTCTGATGCAGGTTACAGTGAAGCGTTGGTTGTGCACCCAGACCAAAGGAGATTCCTACTGGACATTGCTCCTGGTGCACTTGTGGTCACTAATAGGTAACTGGGGCATCTGACAGCGTATTGGAAAATTCCTACACACCTCTGGTGCATTTTTAAATGGGAAAATCAGTGTACTCCTTCCCACCTTATCAAAGTACTGGCAATAGAGGAGATTAAACCTAAGACCCTGCTAAATCCACTACCTGTGGTTATGATATGATATGATATGATGTGGAATGTATAACGCACATTCAGATCACGCAAGGGCGGGGAAGATGGAAGGGGAAAAGTGCCAGGGGGAGGGGAAGGTGGAAGTGCAGTTAACTCACAAGTGCAGTCAGCGGGTGCCTCATAAGTGCAGAGAGCAGGGACTGTAGGGTTGCAGATACAGAACCTTAAGTGCTGGAGAGCCCGGAGGCAGTGCAAGGGCAACTGGACATGCAGGATCCAGGGCCCGGGTTCAGAGGGTGACCAGTGCGCAGAGCAGTCAGGTGCATAAGCAGGGGAGAGGAAGAGATATGATATGATATGATAGTTTATTTATATAGCGCCTATACACAATGTGTTTCAAAGCGCTTCAAGGCAAAGGAGGGAACAAGGGAAAATACAATGACATTCTTACAGGCCATGAACAGTAAGGATGTGAAATTTACTATCTTACTCGGCCTGACGACATTTCAAATAGTGCAAGAACTAAGACATAGATAAGGAAGGGAGGGGAGTGTGGGAAGGAAATGGAAACAGACAGGCGACTACCGTACTAGGCCTGACAACATTTCTGGTAGAGCTGGAGAAAAACAAAAGGTGAGGGACACGGGTGCAGAAAGGGAGGGGAGGAACAAAACAAGTGACTATCGTACTAGGCCTGACAACGTTTCAGATAGTGCTGGAGGGAGGGGGGCGGATACAGTAAGGGGATGGGTGAGCGACAGACGAGGTGCTATCATACTAGGTCCAGGGACAATTCTGATAGAGTAAGGCGTAAAAGAAAGTAAGGGGAGGAGATAGGAAAAGGGAGAAATGGAGAGGAGGAGAGAACAGAGAGTAAGCAGTCAAAAAGAGTGGAGAAGCAAGAGGGGAGAGCGAATACAACTGCAGAAGTCAGTAGTAACAAATAATGTTGCAAGCCAGGATACAAGATGAAGAATGGGAACAGCATGATTCAGGGTCACCATGAGTACAAGATGCAAAGGAAGTCCAGCATGAGAGTTCAGAAAGGGTAATGCACCGTGAATCAATGAAGTCCATAAAAGTAAAATCCAGCATTGGCCACAAGATGGTGATGGTGAGGCAGGGCTAAGAAGGTGGGTGGTGCTTAGGCCAGGTTACCTAGATCAACTTACACCTGCTCCCCAGCTGCAAATGAAAAGAGGCTGGAGGGCTCCTTAAGTAGGGAAAAGACTGGCAAACAGGAAGGCACCAGGTGGGCGGAGCTTGCTTAGTGGTGAAAAAGAGCGGCAACCAGGAAGGCACCAGGTGGGTGGGGCTTAGGCCAGGTGACCTAGATCCACTTACACCTGCTCCCCAGCTGCAAAGGAAAAGAGGCCAGAGGGCTCCTCAAGTAGGGAAAAGAGCGGCAAGCAGGAAGGCAGAAGCGGGGCGGGTCTTGCTAAGTGGTGAAAAAGAGCGGCAACCAGGAAGGCACCAGGTGGGCGGGGCATAGGCCAGGTGACCTAGATCCACTTACACCTGCTCCCCAGCTGCAAAGGAAAAGAGGCCGGAGGGCTCCTTAAGTAGGGAAAAGAGCGGCAAGCAGGAAGGCACAGGTGGGCGGGGCTTTCTAAGTGGTGAAAAAGAGCAGCAACCAGGAAGGCACCAGGTGGGCGGGGCTTAGGCCAGGTGACCTAGATCCACTTACACCTGCTCCCCAGCTGCAAAGAAAAAGAGGCTGGGGCTCCTTAAGTAGGGAAAAGAGTGGCAAGCAGGAAGGCACCAGGTGGGCGGGGCTTGCTAAGTGGTGAAAAAGAGCAGCAACCAGGAAGGCACCAGGTGGGCAGGGCTTAGGCCAGGTTACCTAGATCCACTTACACCTGCTCCCCAGCTGCAAAGGAAAAGAGGCTGGAGAGCTCCTTAAGTAGGGAAAAGAGCGGCAAGCAGGAAGGCACCAGGTGGGCGGGGCTTGCTAAGTGTTGAAAAAGAGCGGCAACCAGGAAGGCACCAGGGGGGCGGGGCTAAGGCCAGGTGACCTAGATCCACTTACACCTGCTCCCCAGCTGCGGGAGAGAAAGAGAGAAAGCCGAAGTGCAATGGAAGGTCTTGAGTTGCTTCCAGAACCAGATGTGGTTCTGCTCAAGTTTGAGGAAAGCAGAGAGGCTGTTTCAGAGGGAGGCCCCAGCCGAGGAGATAGATCTGCCCCCAACTCTCTGCTTAGAGAACCGTCTGAACCGGAGGATGAGCAGAGTGCTTGAGATGGGAAATGTTTTGGAAGAGAAAGTGGGAGGGAGAGTGGTCCCAGGCCCCAGAAAGCCTTCTGGACAATGCAGAGGGTCTTGGACTTGATCCTTGCAGCTGCCGGGATCCAGAGGAGAGATTTCAGGGCTGGAGTGGTATGATCCCTGGGCCTGTGGCCAAGGACAAGTTTCACAATCCTGTTCTGGATTAGTTGTAAAGGGCGAAGAGTAGAGGCAGGCAGATTAAGAATGAGGCTTTTGCAGTAGAGAAGAAATATCATATCAGTCTTTGTCCTGTCCAGCGGCAATCCAGCACCAAAATGCTAGGCCATTCTCCTCTGAACAAGAGTACAAACAGCAACCCCATACACATGTTTCAGCCTTGTGTGCATCATCAGTGAGGTGGAGCTGTGTCTCTCTAAGAACAGTGAGCAAGGGGTCCACGTCTGGATCGCCCTGGTAACTTAGGGTGAGACCCAAAGTTAATTTATGCAAAACAAAGGGGGGTCTGGGAATCTCTCTACCAGCACAAACACAGCCCAATGACCTGTCCTTGGGAGAATAACCCCTGGGAGAGACTCTACCAAGTCTTTAGCTCACTGTCCCTTCCACAGAGAAGACATTTCCCCACATTTCAGTCTGTATCCTGCCCAGGGGCAATCCAGCACCGAAATGTTAGGCAATTCTCCTCTGAACAAGAGTTCCAACAGAAACCCCATACACGTGTTTCAGCCTTGTTGGGCATCATTAGTGAGGTGGAGCTGTGTCTCTCTAAGAACAGTGAGCAAGGGGTCCATGTCTGGATCGCCCTGGTAACTTAGCGTGATACTCAAAGTTAATTTATGCAAAACAAAGGGGGGTCTGGGAATCTGTCTACCAGCATGAATACAGTCCAATGACCTGTTCTTGGGTGAATAACCCCTGGGATAGACTCTACCAAGTCTTTAGCTAACTGTCCCTTTCACAGAGAAGAAATTTCCCTGTGTAGCAGTCTTTGTCCTGCCCAGCGGCAATCCAGCACCGAAATGCTAGGCCATTCTCCTCTGAACAATTGTACCTACAGCAACCCCATACAGGTGTTTCAGCCTTGTTGGGCATCATCAGTGAGGTGGAGCTGTTTCTCTCTAAGAACAGTGAGCATGGGGTCCACCTCTGGATCGCCCTGGTAACTTAGGGTGAGACCCAAAGTTCATGTATGCAAAACAAAGGGGGGTCTGGGAATCTCTCTACCAGCACAAACACAGCCCAATTACCTGTTCTTGGGTGAATAACCCCTGGGAGAGACTCTACCAAGTCTTTAGCTCACTGTCCCTTTCACAGAGAAGAAATGTCCCTGCATATCAGTCTTTGTCCTGCCCAGGGGCAGTCCAGCACCGAAATGCTAGGCAATTCTCCTCTGAACAAGCTGATCCCGTTAAACCTGAACGACAAGAGGGATTAATGTGTCCAATAACATTTTACAGAATATGTCACACAATCCAAGCAAAGGAGGGTTCCACCAATGGGTCTGGAACTGGGTAAATGCATGCAACATCAGGGACATCCTAGTAAAATCATTACTAGTACAGAAAGACACAAACGTGGCACCTCCCTGTGCCTGAATTGCCCAAAATATGACAGTGCAAAACATGTGGCACACTGACCCATCCAAGAACCAGACCAGAGATTAAACTATGTGATTATGCAATGCATAGGAGTCCATGTGGGCCTCATTATAAGTTGCCCGGTACACAGTAAACATGCAGGTAATAATGTTTTACTGCACTTTTACCGGACCGGCCAACTACAACTTTGCTGGTAGGGATGGAGAATTGAGCTCCAGCTAAAAGCTAGAGGTTAACCTGACCCCTACCAGCAAAAAACTGCTGGTATTACTGGCACAATAATACCCTTGCCGGTGATACTGGCAAAATCCCCCCATGGAGTCATGGAATGGGTATTTACCATTTAAGCCGACACTTGTAATCTGTCAGTAATACCAGCAGTCCTGGTAACGATATCAGCGTTTGCCGGTATCCCGCCGGAATTACTGGTCGGATACTGACACATTAGTAATGAGGGTCAATATGTTGTTTATTTAATCCAATATCTGTGTCCCTCGAATTTGCAGGTGTTACTGCAAGATCACCAGTGAGATGATCATGGAGCTCACATCCGGCATCAGAAGTTCATCAGGTTAATGCTCTGAAACACACTACTGTTCAACTGAAATATATTTTACTCAGACATTGAAATGTCGTTCACTTGGGGGGGAGCAGACATTAAGAGTGACCTTTTTGGATTTGGTCCCTTTGCTTCTTTGAGAGGAGGGGCACTCCCACAGCCAACATGCACAGAGGATTGTGTGGTCAGGATGGAGGGTCCTCATTGGTTGAATTTAAATTGGATGTGCAGGGTTGGCACACTTGAGAGATTGGTTTTGGGGACAAGAGTGGATGCTCTCCCTCAACTATTATCCAACCAGCAAGTGGCATAAGTGGCACTGGGGCCTCATTTGAGTGAAGAACACGTTTTAAGGGTTCCGCATGAGCAAGGCAATGGGAATGAAACATGTTGATGTTTGTCTTGCTTGGCTTTATGTTTTCAGAGACACTTGAAAAAGGGGTGGTCTTGGATGTGGAATTAAACATATCATGATCTGCAGCTCACAAAAATAGAATAAACATTGGAAGCAAGCTGTAAAACAAAACTGATTATTTATTTATTTGTTCGTTTTAGTTGTACAATGTATAGTGCTTATGAGATGGGGAATACATCATTGCCAAAGAATGCCATTGATACATTGATTTCACAACTTGAGTCCCTAGCGCATGGTCACTCGAGGAGCACACGCAAATGTGTTTTTGAAGTGAAAGTGCAGATGATTTCAATAATAAGCATCAAAGATGGAGAAACACACTTCGGTTAGAAGGCCTTTGCTTTTGGCCCACATATTCAAGTTCAGAGGCTGGAGAACTCTTGCTCAATTTCTGAATGAGCTTCAGGAAAGAGGACTATGGGTGTATGTTACAATCAATTTCTCATTTAACTTAGTCAAGCATAGAACTAGAAGTTTCTGCGCAACTAGTTAGTAATTGGGGTAGATTAAATATGCTTTGACAAACTGAAAAATTGATCGAATGATTTTGAGACAGTCATAATGTGTAAGGAGTGCTAATTGAGGTATCCTTTGTCAGAAATGTGTAGGACAGAGTGGCTGGTCACATCCAGTAGGCCTGGAGTCAGGCTAAACAGAGACAGACATCCCATTGGTTTATCAGTTTTCCGCTGTAGAGTAGACAGGGAGTCATTTTCCACCTGGACTGCACTGGTCACGATGAACATTATCTGAGAGAGGTGAGGGTGACACTTATGACTCACTCCCATGTCGCAGCCTCAACAGTGTATATTTATTATGATCTCGTACTGATAACCTCGTCACTAGTGTTAACGGCAAATCAGCACACAAACACACATGATCGGCCATGACCTAATTGGCTGCTCTGTACGTTTATTAACATGTGCCTGTGGAAGAAAGCATAATAACATGTGTACATTCACCTGATCCCCAAATGCTAAACGCTTGTGATTTTCGAAGGACTCAACAGGCATGTGTCGAGCATTCAGTAGCCAGCAGAAAGCACTTTACATGCAGAGAGCACTTTACATGCATGGTGAATACACTTGCAAACCTGGTACATAACTTGGGGAAGATAGTTGCTGGCCTGCTTTAATTCACCAAGCAGGTCTGAGCAGAATAAGAAATCACACTTCATGTTCCACATGTTAAAACACTATGCATCTGCTTGTGGGCCGCCGTAGTATCAACAAAGTAGTTCACCTCATTGATCTTCTCCAGAACCACATAGACTCCAGGCAACATATCTTGTAGTAGACTGTGTTTGCCAGTTTCAATAATCCAGACTATCTGTCCTGGAGAGTAGCTACGGACTTGACTTCTAGTCATGCTAGCATTTCATCAACTCCTGGGCCGGGCTTTCAGATTGTCTTTAGACCTGTCCATGTACTGTGAAAATCTGCATCTTAACCCAAGAACATAATCCACTATATTGTGGGAAAACAAACTGGGTTACACTCCCATTCTTCTTGCACCAGAATTAGGGGATCCCGCACAGGATGGGCAAACAGAAGAACAAATACAATAAACTCTACTCTGTTCCGTGGCACTTATCTGTAGGTGACCATCAGGCTGAGTAGGAGAACATCCCATGTTCTCCTCGGGTGCTTTTACAAGTCACCTTTCTTGACTTGGACCGATTGGGGCCAGTCAAAATTAGCAGTCCACCTGCCTTAATCACTCCTAAGTGACCTGCCTAAGGAAAGTCAAAAGCCAAGAATAGGAGAACCCTCCTGTGCCACTGGGGAACAACCAATCTCTGGTTGCCTCAGAATCTGTGGGCTCAATATACACAAGACCATTCCCCCAGTTAACCTTGAGCAATACAGGTTACTCATCAAAAGCCTGTTCCCCTGTCTGCTTCCCCAGACCTGCTGCAGCGCGACAGTCTCTCTGTGCCTTGCAAACAGTCAGCCTAACTTGGGGGTTTAGCTGAGGACAACTCACTAAGTTCTGGGAGGTCCACTTTGCCTGATGCTGTCTTGTCCTACATCTCAGGTTGCTTTGTTGTGCAACTAGGCAACCCTGCGATCACTGAACCAAATGCTATCACAGAAGGCAGAATAATGGCACTGTCCCATATGAGCAGGTGCCTCAGTGGGATTGGGATCTGGACTAGGCACTACCGGAGTCTCATGCACTCTCCAGAAGGAAGAACCGCTGGGCCCATATTCTCAAGTGCTTCTCCTCTGGCTGTTTCCTTAGTCGTACATCTGGTGACAACTTTGGGATTAGAATGGTCTTTCCTAACACACAATCCACTGGAATGGAGTCTGTTGCCGCTATGCATTTGTTGGAGGTTTCTCTCCTTCAGCAGGATTCTATCATTGCCAGTGGTCATTGGCTGGGACCATCAAACCCTCTGAGCTTTCAATCTGGGCTGGTGTCATAGAGTGCACCCTACATCCCCTTAAAGCGGCGTGATACCTTTCCCAGTCAGAGTAAAAAGGACACATTGAGCCACTTTCTGGCCTAGTGGAAATCCACCAGGAAGCCCACATGATGATGGCGTATTCCATGATGGCAGCTCAGACTATTGCCTGTCTGGCTCTGCCCTTACAGACTGCATCGTCTTTCCTATCGATCATGTCCCCACATGGAAGACAGCCCATGTACATTGAGGGTGTTGATGTCTCAGTCTTAGAAGTACCATCACTCTTCTTTTCTGTGGGTGCTGATGAGCCATGAAGCTAAGATTTCCTATCGTATTTTTGGGGTTTTTCTTTGAAGAAACCAAATAACCTTTGACCTTTATCAGAAGCTTTTTCTTCTAGTTTGGGTATACTCACATGAGCCTTTTTCTGGATACAAGTACTCTCCTACCGATCAGCAGCCTTTACACTCTAGTATCTGTGATATTTGTGTCCACTAGATATTGTTGTGATAATGCCTCACAAATGTCAATCCTTGTGTGCAACCAAAATGATACATTCCCTCCAATCTGTCAAATGTGTTACAAGTGATGCAGCCACACAGATACTTCAAGGGCAAATTAGTAAATGCTTCACACGTGTGGTTGTGTATTTTGGTGCTGCTTTAAAACTCTTATGTAGTGTGCTCTGTTCTTTCAGAACCCTAATGATGGTGGCCTTCATATATGGGCCTCTCCTGAGGGGCTAACTGAATGATGATAACAGTATGCTGTGCCGGTAAGTAACTCATCAGAGCTGTACCCCACAATCCTTCTTCCACATCCTTTAGCTTGAAGACTAACTCCAGGGCTACAAGCCAATTATAGTTGTTTTTCCCACCTCATCTGGCAGGACTAAGCCCTAGACGATGTGTCACCTAGGTTTTCCATGGGTGACACTGCTTGAAATTCTCCCCTCCCCTCTAGAAGTCTGTTTGCAGGACTCACTCTGGTCCTCAAGTTCTAACTTGTGCAGCATCGCTCAATCCTTCTGTTTCTGTCTCTCAATTATTTTCTTTTGCTGTGATGGGACCAAACTACTTTACTCTAGAAGGAGCCTTCTTGTCACCAGCTCTAGTGAGACTACCCTGGGACCTGGATGAGACATGGTACCTAAATGAAGCTCAGAACTTAACTAAGGCTTTTCATCTTGGGACACCATGCTACCCACAATTTGGGAAGAATGGGCCACATTCTAAGCTTGCTGGTATCCTGGCAGTAGATTCGCCAGGATTCCGGCAAATGTAGTTACCATTGCTGCTCGATTACAGGTGCCGGAGTGATGCTGTAAATCCCCATTCATGTAGTCTCAGAGAACTGCATGAGGGGATTTGCCATCATTACCGGAACCGGCAATACCATTGCTGACAATGAGGGATTTCTTGGCCGGTAGGCCACCTGGCTTACCTACAGCTGGACCTCTCTGTGACTCCTTAGGCAATTCCTCCCTTTATTCCTGCTTTGAAACAGTTTTTGCTAATTGTATAAGCGCCTAACAAATTACCAATAAATTAAAAATAAAATAAAAAGGGGAGGTGGCAAACCTTTCCCATGGAAGGCAGTCTTTGCTAGGACCAAGCCCAACTGGCTTGCTTTGGTTGGGACTCAGCCCCATGCAGTGAACACACCAGAAGCCCTCACCAGGAAGGTCACACGTAACCTGGCTAGTAATAAAACAACATCAATAGGTTTTGGCCACAATAATTTTGAAGTCCTAGAGAGCACCCTGTCATAAGCATACATGGCTTAATTTTATATGTGCCACCTACCAGCAGCTCCTGGGGCCCTCAATTACATAATTCAATTTAGGCTCAGGTTTGTCCATAATTAAAGGAATATCTTAACATGCAGGATGCTTGGTTGCAACAGTTGCTGGAAGGAATGCACATATCACTTTGGGAGCGTCATTCTACCAAAACACAAGGCAGCTGCTGAGAGGTGTCAGTAGACACCTCAGCAAGGTCACATGCGTGAATGATGCTTTTCTACTATGGAACAATACGAAAGGAGGGGTCTGATTAGCAGACCTTGCATTCAGAGACAAAAAGCTACCTGTGTCATTTTATTAATACAGGTCAACGAAGCTCAGGCTAGTTAGTCTTCTCTCAATAATGGTATTGAAGATGTCCACAAAGATGATGTGGCAGAGATCCGTATGCCAGAAGGGGTCTCCCCTGAGAGGAAGTGGCTGGTGGCTGTTATCTGTGAAATGCAGAAGACTCAAGACGCCAGGTCTGGAGACAGACCAGGAAAAGGTGATCTGCAGATGGTCGACATTCTGACTGAACTTTTAAACTCTGATCAACTTTCTCATCTCAGAATCATCCTATTCAACCTTCCAAACTTAGCAAATTAATTCACAGTAAGCATGCTGGAGGTAAGATGGGAGTAAATGACCATCCTGAAAAACAAAAATCTATTTTGGAAGAGTTTGGTTTACATTTACTAAATGTGGAAAAGACAGTCCTTATTATCCATGGGATGGACATTAAAGAAAACGAGATCATGGGATCTTTCTTGAAAACCTTCTAGTTCTAAGTATATATGATTCACTGGTTAGTGCACATATTGAGACGATCACATCTAAATTCAAACAGAAAACGGACAGAGTTGAACTGTGGGCCTTCATGTCCAAGTTTACCGTTGGCCATTGAATTATCTGACAAATCACCTGCGCCAGCAAACCCCAAAAGGCTTTATGCCCATGTCTGTGAGGCGGAATGTGCTCAAACAATTGTGCAATCTAGACATAACTGACCTGTTAGAACCAGAACATGCACTGTTGTATTATGGAATCACAGCTCGACATACTAGTAGTCACAGAGTCCTGGCTCCATCAAGCATCAGGTCCACTACTAACTCTGGCAATCCCATCTGACTACACCATATTTAGAACAGATAGGACCCACTCACAAGGAGGCGGTGTTGCTATAATAGCCAAGACTAAATTACAGCTTAGATCTTGTCCCATCGAAAGTATTGAAGGGTATGAAACATTACTCGTAAAATTTCCCATAAATGCTAAAACTACGATTAATTTAATAGTAATTTATAGAGCACCTAGCCCCAACAACCACCCAGAGACTGAAATTCCGCTGCTATTAGCTCCATTAATAAAAACTAGCTCGAAATACATCATCCTGGGTGACCTTAACCTAGGTTTCAATGACAGCCAAGATGCCAAAGCAGAATCACTTCACTCCGCCCTGAAGGACATGGGCTTCAGCCAACTAGTTAATGCACCCACACATATCAAAGGCAGGACTCTTGACTGGATCCTCTCCCTTAATACCCCCATAACCATTGAGGCCATCTCCCCTCTTACTTGGACCGATCACCATAACATTGTCTTTACAATCAATCCCTCCGAACCCACACAAAAGAAACCTAAAACCATGACTACCTATGAAACTAGAAACGCCCGCAAACTCACGCCAGAAAACCTCACGCCTCCTCTATCAAAAATCCTAGATTCTACCTCGATCACTAGTGACAACCCCTGTCTCTTAGCAGACATATATCACAACTGCCTCACTGCAACTATTAATGCTATAGCACCGCTCACCACCAAGGCAAAATGCTCAGACAAGCGATCTAGCTTCTGGTTTAATGATGATCTTATCGCCCTCAGAAGAACCAAACGCGCGTGTGAACATGCCTACAGAAAGCATCCTACTGCAGAGGCAGAAAAAGCCTACCAAGAAATAAACAAAACCTATAAAACAGCCACTATTACCTACAAATCTAATGCGTATAATAATAGGATCAGTAATGCGACCTCAGATACCAAGGAACTATTTGCCATTCTAAAAGAATTGGAAAACCCTACCCCAGCCATAAACCCAACCATCCTCAGCAAGGAATGGTGCACCACTATTCAAGACGCACTAACAGCCAAAATTGAACTACTCCAAGTAAAAATCACATCCAAAAAACAATCACTAGCCAACAAACCTGTTCTCCTTAATCTAAATCGACCACATCAGGAATTCACCAGCTCCCCATTCCACTTCACACCAGTATCCCAAAATGTAGTGTTTGACACCATCACCAAACTTAAAGCCTCCAACTGCAAAGGAGATTCCGTCCCCGCATCAGTAGTCAAATCCTGCGCCCACACCCTCACCCCCATTATCACCAACTTCGTGAATGCATCCTTCAATACTAACCTAGTACCAGCTAGCATCAAAGAAGCCTGGGTCACCCCTCTCCTGAAAAAACCTACCCTAGACCCTACTGTGCCCACTAATTACAGGCCAATAACAACTGTCCCATTTCTCCTCAAAATATTGGATAAATTAGCATACAACCAAGTCCAAACTCACCTTGAACAAAACCACCTCCTTGGGACGAGGCAATCAGGCTTCCGCTCCAACCATAGCACAGAAACGGCACTCCTTCACTTAAAAATCCAGATGGATACCATCAGAGACTCAGGAAAACTCTGCATCCTTCTCCTACTCGATCTCTCCGCAGCGTTTGATTTAGTAGACCATAATAAACTGTGCGCCACACTAGCGAAAGACTTCAACTTCTCCACCGAAGCTACTACCTGGATCAAATCTTTTCTTGCTGACCGCACCTCCAGGGTCGCCATAGGTAAAGAAGTCGCCAACCCCATCATAGTACCCATTGGTGTCCCCCAAGGTTCCTGTCTCGCACCAACATTATACAATGCATACACTAAACTCCTCTTCTCAGCGCTAGACGACATGGGTGTCATCTACACCAACTTTGCAGACGACACCCAGATCCTCATCCCTTTATCGGGAGACTACACTCAAGACACCGACACTATCAACAAAATATATGCCATAATCCAAAATTGGATGGCACTAAATAGCCTCTGTCTCAATGATGAGAAGACTGAGGTTCTCATTGTGGGCTCCCAATCCAAAATAGAAGCATTACATGCTGATTACTCATCCATCAACATCGATGGCACAAACATATCAGTACTCAAACAAGTAAAAACACTAGGTGTCTACCTAGATGCCAACCTCACCATGACCAAGCACATTAACGCCCTCTCTACCTCTACCTCCTACACCGCAAAACTTATTGCTCTCAGTCGCCAATTCTTGACACCCACCAACTGTATCACGCTGGCAAGAGCTTTAATCCTATCCAGGCTCGACTACTGCAACGCACTCTACCTGGGTACCTCAAAAGCCAATCTAAACAAACTACAGCTTATTCAAAATAAAGCCCTTCGGGCGGCCCTTGGATTAAGGAAGTCAGATCACATCTCAAATATTAGAAGAAACCATCACTGGCTGCCCATCAAAGCCAGGGTCATATTCAAAGCCCTGTGCGTCACATTCAAATGCATCCACTCTTGCGCCCCCATCTACCTCAACCACGCCATCACCAAAAAAGTATCAAAGAGGCCCCTCCGATCCAACAATCAACTACTCATAGCCATCCCCCGCTACAAGACAACCAAGGCAGGAGGCAGTAGTTTCCAATACCTCGCACCCACATATTGGAAGACTCTTCCCCTCCCCATCAAAAATGAGCAAACTTTCTCAGGTTTCAAGAAATCCCTGAAAACGTGGCTATTTAACCAAGACTAAGGAAATATCATTGTACTGAAGCCCTGCATTAAATGTCTCGTGTATGATTATTTTGTATTCACTTGCACTGCGCCCGATTGGCAATTTCTAAGAAATGTTTTAACCAAGCTGTCTGTAACATCGCCGTGGTACCCAAGGGTTTGGGCGAGTAATAAATGCAATAAATAAATAAAATAAAAAGGGACACATGATTGATCAATATGCATTGTTTCCAGGTGACTTCTCTTGCCAGCTTGTCTATCCAAGAAGACGTTTTCATACATGTTATGGACAACTGCATTTATTGAATGTGACTACTCATATTTTCCTGTTGCTGTAAAAGAGTACAATTGATTTTGGATACAAGACACACACTTCTTAAAGACTCACTGTAAGGTGCCTGCCAGATGCACATTTGCCCATTATCAAAGATGCTGAATTCTCAAAGGTTCGAGTCCCAGACTTAGATCATCTGGCAGCTGGCCTAGGAGTACTCTTAAGCATCTGGCAGCTGAAATAGGTGTACTCTTAAGCATCTGGGAGCTGAAATAGACGTTCCTTCAAAACAAGAAGTCTCCAATTAAAGACCAAAGAGTGAAGAGCGTGCCAGAAGCAGAACGCTTCAGGGCCTGAGAAGATGGGACCGTGTCTACACTGTCATCACTGGGCACATTGGGAACCCTTCTGCCTTCCATTCGCAATCTCCCACAATAGTGTGTTCTGAAACGTCAGAGACTGCCACGATTTTCAAATAAGGCCCATGCTCATTACTTTTCCCACTTTAACCCTGCCCATACAAACATTTTCAATGAGCATTCACCAATCAAGTATTCAATGCAAGTTGAACACCACCATTAGTCCCAGTGAAATTGTCAAACACGTTGAGCACTCACAGTTGAGCACTTTCACTAAACCAATGTTCAACAAACCCTCAATTTGTTAAGTTGAGGACTTGTTGAGGTGGAGTTGAGCTTAGATTGAGCACTTACAAGGATTGCTTGGAGTTGAGCAATCTAATTTGCATGTGAAAATCTCAACCAGTGCTCAACTTCCGTTCAGTTGAGCAGTAGTTGAAAGCTCCTGGTTGAGTGCTCTATAGATTTTTTGGTAAGGGTGGGCAAGGGGTTTTGAGTCAAGCAGTTAGAGTTCCAATTTTTCATTAACTGAAATGCTTATTAGCCCCACACCCATGTACAGCAATGAACATCTTGCATACATGTTGCTACTTGACACTTCATTTGCTCTCCTACTTCTTTCTTTTCTTTTTTACTTAATCAACACCCTCAGTGAACATCTCTTTCACTTTGAGATACTCCTCTTCAACTTGTATTCATGAACTAGATGCTTCTAGGAAATATTTTATCACAAGAGAGAAATAGACATGATAATTTATTGTACATGTGAGCAGGACATTATTTACAAGGTAGCAGAACCATGCTCCCATTTGCCTCACAATAAAATGGTCAATTGATGCTTTAAAATATTATTTAAAGGGTCATCGATTCAGGTATATAACTGGCCATGCGACATGTACAATGTTAGCAAAACATACAGATATATATACCCATTTTAGAGGGTGGAACATTGGAAAGGAAAACTTGGGCCGATTGCTGATTTTTTGAGTCTTCACCCCTTCTCACACCCTGAAGAAAGGAAAGATTAAGGGAGTTTCTCGCCCGGAGTTACAAAGCGAAGGACTGACGAATAAAAGGGCAATTCCTGTTTGGACCTGTTCAGGCCAGAAGGACCCAAGGCCCGAAACCCTGCTCAGGCAGCAGGCAATCTTGCACCAACATGTGTTTACACCCTCTGTCCCCACAGGCCATCCCCACCCCCTTTTGTCCCCCTGTGATGTTCCCTTGTGCCCCCTCCCTTCTCACACACAGGTGTTGCCTGTTTTGCTTGATTCTTCTTGGGGCCAATGCTGGATTTGACTTTTATGGACTTCATTGATTCATGGTGCGTCGCCCTTTCTCAACTCTCATGCTGGATTTCCTACATCCTGTACTCATGGTGGCCCTGAATCATGCTGTTCCCATCTTCATCTTTGGACTAGGACTCACTGTGATAATACAAAAAGGCTTCTCTCCCCTCTGCAGCGCCGCACACACCGCGCTCATGGACCTCTCTCACTGTGCCTGAAAGCTTTGCAGCTCCATTCTCACGGATGAGCCGGAGGCAATTGAAACAAATACACAAATGTAACATTTTCAGTCTTCCTCTGAGATCACTGTCCCATGTGTGAACCGGCCTGGAACATGACTTTTAGTCCATCCATCTCCACAAACCTGCCGTGCCCTCTTACCCCCGCTGTTGGAAAATGACTGCCACTATGACCCTGTCTCCCGCAAGGTATTCTCTTGATGTACCAGGCATGTGACCCTGCTGTGAAGCCCACCCCAGTGTGCCCCCAACTGTCACAGTATATTGCACCCTATAACTAACAAATGTCAGAATGTCTTGTAGCCTCATTGATGCGCCTGGACCCACCCCACAGCCAATGTTATCTTTCTGACCAAGACCCTAAGCTCGGTACTTCATATAAGTCCCAATGAATAATGCTGTGATTATATGGGCACGATTTATAGATTTATGATGATATACTCAAAGGAACTGTAGTGACTATTACTTAGTGCATGTCTAATGGTAGTATCTCACGTTAGCTTAGTTAGGGCGCCCCTACCTCACTGCGACCTTACACTCACCCCGTCATGAACACAGACAGATGGACCTTGTGACGCTCACCTTCCCGCCAACCAAGCAGCCAACCACAGAGGAGCAGCGCCTACATGCACCGATACATTCTGGTCTTGTGTCCAATCATAATGAACTTTTGTAACATTCATATCTGACATCACGGTTGACGTTTTTTACCCTTTTAATCAATTATAAGTGTGTTGTTTGCCAGAGCGCTCTCGGGCAGCAGAGTTCTCTGGATGCAAATTTTACATAAGCAAAACTTAACTCTCGCAGCCTGTTCTCTTAGTCTCATTCCCCATTGGGGTGTGTCACATTTATTGGTATTGCACGTGCTTGTCGGGGATTGGGCCTTTACAAGACCTAGAGGTGAGAGTCAAGGAGCTAGAAAGACAGAACGCTATGCTGGAAATACGTGCTGAGGATGCCGAAGCAGATCACGTAGGAACAACATACGTGTGCTTGGGGTACCAGAGGGAAATGAAGGTCCGGACCCAACCTCCTACGTTAAAAACCTATTACTACAAGAGATTGGCCCAGGTAAAGTGTTCCAGGGTTTTGCAGTTGAACGAGCCAACCGATCCCTCGAAAAAGAGGCAACTCCCCGGATCCCACCCTAGACCAGTGATTGCTAGGATCCTTAACTTCCGAGACAGGTAGGTAATCTTACGACACTCCAAGGAAGGGACAGCTGATAATATGACTGGCCTGCAGGGCATCACTCCAATCTTCCACACCTTGGACGATGTGGAATACCTTTGTGCAGATGATTGAGTCTGTAAGTTCCCTTGATTAGTGCTACTGGGTCTTAGACCACATGCCGCTACAAATACCTCTATACAATGGTGGTGAAATCCAGTTGCCCACTGTTGGTCTTACTCACCCGCTCACGAGTTGACACTGGGTACCGGCCTGTTGCTGGTCTGGCTAGCTGGTACAAAACGGCCTCTCCAGGCCCTGTTGGTACCGAAATGCCTGAACAAAGTGTTTTTTTTGGGCAATATTTTAAAGTTCTGTTGTTAATGTTACATTTTTGTTTACTCCATGCAGTACGGCACACAGGGGTGGATGTCTGGGATAACTGGTGAACGCTGGGGTGGCTGTTTTGTGAAGTCTGGGATAACATGTTACGCATTACAAACCATGCTTACACACTCTTTGCTCTGTGGGGGTCAGGATTGAGTGGAAATTCGTCCTGAACAAGAAGGGGAGCCCCCTAGGACTTGTCGGCACTCACCGACACATGGCAATACCATGGCTACACTTCACTTTATGGGGAGGTGTCTTTAACTGTGGCGAGATATAACGCTCAACAGACAATTTCCCCCCACAACAACCACCCCAGCTACCACAGCGCTAAACTGAATTATGCAGTGTGGAACACATGGGCCTCACAATGTCGGATCAATCTCCCCTCATGGTTGATTGGAAATGTATTAGCTCCAGACCCCCTACTCGTGCGTTGACCGACAAGTTTTTCAGGAGAGAGCTACTAACATCCTGGACTAACTTTTTTTATCATAATGTCGGAAGCGTGGACAGCTAGGGCACCATCTGGGAAACAATGAAAGAAGTAACCAGAGGGGAGGCCATAGCAAGTGCCTGTGACATTCACCAAAACTAAAGGAAGAGCTGGGGGCCATTGAGGAGAAGATTAAATTGCTAGAAGCCAAATACCAGAACTGTCAAGCGACAGGGGGTAAACTGGCTGAGATCCGTTCTGAGTGTCATGAGGCATGGGGGAGACTGTCTAAATTCGACTATGCCGCGAAGACGGCTCGGGCACACATGGAATGATATAAACCTGGGAGACTATTGGCATGGTTCTGTAAACATAACCCCCAACCACGACGATTGTGGGGCTCTGTGGAGATCCCAACAGGTGTTCAATTATATCTTCACTACTTACTATATGCAATTGTACAGCCAGATAACATAGTTCCCCAAGAAGATCTAAGGGAAGCTCTCTCACTGATTTGGCTCCCGAGACATGCTGCTGACCAGCAATCCTCCCACGATCAGCCCATCACTGTGGAAGAAGTAGGTGAAGCAATCACACCCCTTGCTACCTGTAAGATGCTGGGTAGTGATGGACTCCATCTGGAGTTCTACAAGTCATATGGCCCTACTCTAGCACCAATACTAAAGGTCTTCGAAGAGGCATTCGAGAAGGGCATAATACCGGCTAGCATGAGGGAGACCCTGGTGATACCCATTCCCAAACCTGGGAAACCAATGGACAGGTGCGACTCTTATCGCCCTCTTGCGATGTTGAACTATGATGTCAAGATACTCAAAATGGTTCTGGTGGTGCACCTTCGCAAGTTCATTTACTCCCTGATACACATAGACCAAACTGGTTTTGTGCCGGGTTGCAGTACCGGCCTAAATCTCTGCAGACTACGGCATATTCTTAAGCAAACAAACTCTCGAGAGGAACTCTATGTGGTGGCGTCCCTAGATGCCATCAATGCTTTTGACTCAATATTTTGGGAATGGTTGCTTGCCTCGTTGAGGAGTTTTGGGCTGGGAGAGAGCTTCACCAGATGGGTAGTGTTGTTGTACACCTCACCAACTGCATGAGTGAAATCTGACTGCCAGATTTCTGGGGTATGGAACATATTTCGAGGGACCCGTCAGGGTGGCCCACTTTCACCCATGCTATACATACTAGCTCTGGAAGTCCTTGCAGCATTCTTGCACCAGGAATACGTGGATGCGGACATCATGTGTCGATGGGTCCAGACACTTGATATCACTGTTTGCAGATGATATTCTGCTCTAGCTATGTGAGCCGCACCACAATCTCCCCATGATCCTAGATGTGCAGGATAGAATTACGGAATTATTGCGGCTCTACTACAATAGGCGGAAATCCTATCTCTTCCATTTCAGCGGGCTTGGCTGCCCTGCCTGACTCGGGCCTCCTCTGAGTGATGTATTTTTTGGGAATACAGATCACCCATACACCAGAGGACACACATAAACATAATACACTCAAAGAGGTGGGTGGCCTCACAAAATCCATGTCCTTCTGGTCTCGGTTGCCACTGTCGCTCATGGGCAGAATTGCCATACTCATAGAGGTAGCCTTTTTTCCCCTTTGATACTCTTTCACCAGAGATTTTTTGTGGGGCTCTGGCCATCACAGACTGTCCATTGCTACTCTGTGCCTACCCTACATAGACGGTGGGGCGCAGCTGCCAATGCTTGAGTGATATTATCTAGCTGCCCAATTGAACTTTGTTGTGAAATGGCTATCGGATGGCCCTACATCAGAATCAGCACTGCTCTGACACTTAGTGGCACCAGCAAAGCTTAAAGAGATACTGTGACTTTCAGAATCTTGCATGACATCCCTGCCTCTACTTGTCAGGCTAGGTAGGCGAGTTTGGTCTAGGACTCTGAAGGTGCTTAAGATGGGCCTCCCTTACTTCCCTAATTTACCAATAGTGGCTTATGTGTGTGCAAACAGAGAAGACCTGTGTGCCTCTAGATGCTGGGAGGAATATGACATATACACCTGGGGGGACCTGTATGATAATGGTATGTTCAAGGACCTGACGGATTTGAATCTCCAGTTAGGCCTGCCCAAGGGACACTGTTTTAGGTACATGAAGGTGAGGGGGGTATCAACACTTAGATGGAGTGGGTTACCTGAGGAACCAGCAGAATGAACATTCCTGGCCCTGGTCTACTCACTGAAAGATGGCTGGAGGCCTGTAACGTGGTTATACAGCTGCTTACTGGATGGCTCCAGCATGAGAAACTCAGGTCTGAGACTTAGATGGGAGACTGGCACCGCACTCACTGACAAGGAGTGGGAGCGTGTGCTAGGTTTCCCCAAAAACATATCACGGAATGGTAGGTTCAGGCTGCTGCAGATTAATGTCCTTCACTATATGACCCCTAGCAGGGTCAACAAATTCAACAAAAACATTCTGTCTGTCTGCCCCTGGTGCCACCAGGATAACACAGACCGTATACACATGTTCTGGAAATGCATGAAAGTACAGGCTTTATGGTCCCGAATCGAACTGCCTTGCAAAGGGGTGGTGGTGTCTAGATATAACTGGACCCCGGTGCAGTGCCTGTTGGGTAAATATTCTAGACAGGGCAGACACAAGCATGTCATCAGATTTATGGACATATTTATATTTGGAAAGAGGAGAATTGGCGTGTCTTGGAGATCCTCGAGAGGCCCCCAAATCAAATTGTGGTTGTATGACTTTGAAACCTGGTGTGAAGCTGAAACGAGAGCATGACTAAATACCAGCCTGACTTCCATATGGCGATCCAACGTTTTTTGCACTCTTGTCATTGAGCCATGATTCAGCCAATCAGTGAAGTATACACTTTCAGGGGTCCAATCAGGCCCTTGTCAATGGGAAGGCCCACAATGTCTCCATCATTACTCCAATTAAAACCTAGAGGAAGGAGAAAAAAGGACGTGTGAGAAATTGGAGGCGGGTGTAGAGTGGAGGCCAGAAAACAGGAAGCAGTTAGAAAGTGGAAACAGGGAAAGGAACACGATGGAAGATGGTATGAAGAGGAGGAAGGCCCGCAAGGAGAAGTGATGGAAAAGGGTTGGGGGAAGGAATAGGGCTTAGTCGCTGATGGGAACGCAATATATGAAGTGTAGGAGAACGGCAGTGGAGGCATGAGGAGAAGAAGGTAAGCCTAAAGAGGGTAATTTATTGGGAGGGAGTAGCGAAAAACAGATCAGGGGTGTTGCCAAGTACGAATGACTAGACCATGTGTGTGGAAAGCCTGGTTAGCCTGTGTCTGGAAGCTGTAGGGATCCATGTTCATTCACCCCTTATCCTCCAGTAATAGATATAAAGAAATATCAGTAGCAATCAGGCTGGGCCTAGTGGGGTTGTTAAGACTTCCAGGGAGTCAGGAAGCAAATGTGCGGTGGTAGATAGGGATGTCCCTTGCGGGGGCTCATAATGATAGGCCTTATCAATAGACTCATGACCAATAGGAATCATTGGACATTTCTTCACAGACCCAAACTCGCCAGAGCTGGAGCGCTGATCAAGACCAGTGCTTGATGTTTTCATGCTCAGAACATTGATTCTGGCTTCAAGACTTGATTGGAATCTTCTGATCAATATAGCTTGACCTTAGAGAGCCTTTTTTAGAAAGTGACAGCATCTTTGTGAAATGTATCCACACTATTAGTTCTTTGCCCCTCCACACTTTTATCAGATGCATGCAAGCACAGTTTGCCCTTTTGCTCCTTTTCAGCAGGTTTATGTGCAAATACATCTTTTATTTTACACTATCCCCTTGTTTCAAGACTTTTGTTTATATTCCTGGTTACAATTTTCAGGACCAAACTGAACTCTCATGAGCTTGCATATCTCGCAGTGTCATATGTGACAACAGATGCAGAACACTGTGTTTGCTGTCCCCCGCGGGCCAGCCCCCTAAGCCACTGCACAATTCACCTAGCCAACTTTAACTTTTAATCATGAAAGTTCTGGACGCTAAAACTTTTAATCATGGATTAACTCGAGCTGCAGTTAATGAAAACAACTTGTACTCAAGCATGTCCTCGAAATACTCTCCTTGACTAAAACTTTTAATAAGGCATGGGCTCCAGGTGCAGGTGATGTCTAAACCCTTTCCCAGGTCTTGGTCTCCTGCTGTTTATGGCTAACTTTTACATCGGGCAAAATCTGCAGGTGTTGGCTGGATGTGCCCTAAACCCCAGAGACGAAGCTCCCTAAATTATGTGTCCGCCGTCTCTATATTACCATGGCCGAAAGAAAGGCGGTCTCATAGAGCAGGACGTGCTCAATTTCATCTGAGCAGCTTCCTTCCTGCGCTGGGATCCTGATGTGAATTCTGATATCTAATATCCACCAATGCTGAGCGCTTTCTTATTAGGAGGTGAAGCTGCTGCTCTACCATCGCATGAGGCTCCTTGTGCTGTAAGTTATAACATGTTCAGACTGACCAATTACTGAGGTGAAGCAAATGTGTATTGTACTGGTTCTCCATCCATGGAGTAGTGGGGTGGGTATGATATGGCCCCCATCATGCATAACTTTGAATAGGAATAGAACCTTTAACCCCAAGCCCTACATATCCTACCGACACCCCTCCACCCCGTCCCAATCTGGACCCTTACTGTAAATCGTTCCTTGTATTTACAGGCTACTCACTGTAGGATAAATCTCGCCTTTAGTGAGCCTGTCTCCATCCATCATTGGTGTCTCTCCTCCTATGGTGCACTTCTCGCACTGCAGGTCTTTGTGCTACACCTTTCTTTTTAAGTAAATAGCAGAGGAATGATTTAGTTTTGATCTTTGTAATTCTTTAGTTCTCCTACATATTTCTCTGTTAGTTACAATTTTTCCAGAATGTTCTGTTTGAAGTTACATCTTCCAAGACAATGTGAAAGGCAAGGGGAAGGATTAAGGTTGTGGTGTTGAAAGCTGACACGTAGCTCAGTGGGTTAGCCTCCCTGTTGCTGTGATCAGTAGTAATACATGCCTACTACACTTTTTTCCATGAAACCTGACACAGCGATTCACACCAGTTATTACAACACAAAGGTAAGTTAATTTGCAGATTGGTCGATATTATGCCTTTCATATTTGCATGTGTGTGTTTTACACTTCTGACAGTGCTCCACATGTTCCAGTTAAACAGCATATGATCTTACATGGTAGACAGAGCCTAATATGACAGAGATCTTATGTAAAACACACACACATCACAGCTCTGCATCCTACAGCTCCAGTCGGCTCAGCTGCTGCAGACACACACATGTAAAAAGGCATGGCCAGATGGCATGACACATGACCACTTAGTCTGTGGCACAGCCTTCCTATCACTCGTGAAGGTGGCAGTTGATGACCATTGTGGCTTTAGGACCTGCCTTTTAGCCAAGTGAGCTGGGTGGAAGTGATGCCGTGATGCCTTTGCAGAGGAAATAGCTCCAAGAAGCCAATTCGCAGGCACTTGACACATGAGTAATAACGTAACAGCTGCTGTACTTAACTGGTCTCTCAGAGCCATTGGTACCCGAATAACTGTAATAAGTAGATGCAAGAGATTCAGACCTGTCAGTGCTGCAGCTTCTACCCATGTGACCCTCCTCCTACACCTTCATTACAAGCCCTGGAGTGAGCGGCTTTGCATGCCTGACATTTTATAAACTGCCTATAAAAACTAAACAAATCACATGTAGGTATTGAATTGATCTGATGCAGCACCAACATGCTGTGTGGACAGCGACGCTGCAGGAAACTCAGACAATAAAACGTAGCTTGGAGTAATCACATGTCACTATGTGTAGAACACGGTCGAAGGACATGCCCTTTCACTGTCCTGCAGGCAACAGGGCTGACTTATCTGGGACCACCTGTTCACCAGAAGGTGATCAGGACATCATTATGTTCACATGGTTCTGCAATCACTGTGGCAATAGTTGAAGGCAGCTCATTATTCTGCAAATGAATGAAGTGCCTCGGTATGAGGCACTTAAAGATGAAAGTTAGAGTAGCCCTAAGAGTTCACTCTTCCATTATAACACTGGAAAGTCGGGGAGCCGCTGTAAACAGTGGGTCAGTGCAGGGCCTGGCAGCAGCTGAGCTAGGGATGAGTTGCAAGAATGAGGGTTGACGCTGGAGCTCCAGGGGTATTAGTCAGGGTGGTACAGTCCTGTTTTTAATGGTTGAACTGTTAATAATGGAACAGCAGCTACATAGCGCTATAGCTGGCCAATCAGATGGCTAGGAACGCAGGCTTGAACCGCCAGTACAAGCAGCATTCCAAGACGCCTGACGATCGGATCACCCGCCGCCCTCTTTCCCCCACACTCTGTTCCTTTTTTTTAATCCTTCCCCATTACCCTTTTTGGCGTTAACATACCCGATCCGGCGGGCCAGATCGGCGTTTTCGGCATGGGACCCGAGTTAAAGGCCCTAACCGAGCAAGGGTGTTTAAAGAGGGGCCCGGGATCATAACACCTAATCCGTACAGAGCTCCTCTTCCCTTTCCAATGGTGGCCTTCAAGACGTATGGAGAAGGAGCTGATGTGGTGGCGGTACTCGCCTCTGCTGAAAAAGGGTAATGGGGAAGGATTAAAAAAAAAGGAACAGAGTGTGGGGGAAAGATGGCGGCGGGCGATCCGATCGTCAGGCGTCTTGGAACACGGCTTGTACTGGCGGTTCAAGCCTGCGTTCCTAGCCATCTGATTGGCTGGGTCCCGCACCTTGGTGATAATGTAGATTTATGTGATGATGCAAGAAGAATCCGACGGGCGCTGCTGTAATTCTAATTCCATTTATGGCCCTCTCTAAGGCAACGGACTGTTCACAAAGGTGGGACCTTGTAGTGGCAAAGACATGTGCAGGAATGTTGAGAAATGAGAGTTTAAGAAGAGTGAAAGTTATACTTAAGAGGTTTTCCTTTAAATGTGGTGCCTTTCATAGGGGGGTGAGGTTGTGCTGCTTCAGGGGGATTGGCGGGGGGCACTGTCTTTATCATATGAGCAAAGAGTCTTTCTTGTGGTATTGTGTAACATGACCCGTATCAGTCATCTGTTGTTGCTGGGTGTGGCTCCTATGCTTCCCTTTGGTTGTGAAATGGTTTATTTCATGGAAGTTGGGGGGAGTAGGGAAGTGTTCTTTCTTTTAATTGTGGTGTCTTTCCCCAAACAATTAAGTAAAAAAAAACTGCAGACCCGCCAAATAACGGGCGGTGCATCCATAATGGCTGAGGGGGTGCTGACCCACGTAAGAACCATCCTATTATGGACGAGCTGCACGAGCCCAGAACTCCTGGGTTTCGCTTTGAAAGTTTAGTTCCCCAGCGCTTGCTCAGTGAGCGTTGCAATGCCAGGGAGGTGGCATTTTGCTTCACCAGCCTTGAATTCTCCATATGGGATGCCGGCTGGGGAACTGCACGTGTGTGTGTGTGATGTGATGCTCCTGCACCTCTCCAAACATAGAAACAGACATGGGTGCCATGTTGTCAGAGCTCCGGCTTCCTGGTTTCTGTTCTTGTGTGCGGGAGCCAGAGGAGCAGGATCTGGAACCGGGCTGAGGAAAATGTAAAATGATATTTTGTATGTGTATGCTGATATGTATGTTTGTGCGTATGCTTGTGTAAATGTAGATGGCTTTAACTGAATTTTAGGGGTTTTGTAGCGTTAACTTCTCACCTTAATGTCCCTGAAACATATGTTTTTTCCTTGAATTTCAAAGGTTTTGTTACAATGTATTTCTCACCTTAACGTCCCTGCAACTAATGTTTTTTCTTTGAATATCAAGTGTTGTGTTATTCCATAGATTTTTTCGGCACATGGCCAGTGGCCAATCCCTACGGCCGTGCCCACTGTAAATTTTAGAACACTACCAGGCCATTAGCCATGGACTTTGGCCATGGCCGGTGGGCACGGTCACTCTATATTTGAAAACACGTACAACCCATCACTCAAAGACTTTCAACGACCTGTTTTGAAGGTGGTATTGTTATGTATACATTTTTGCTGGCTTTGAGAACTCACAATGTGTTTAGGCAGTATGCTGTGACATTCAATTCTTTGCCAAGGATCACACTCTTTAGTTAAGCAGCGTGCTCCAAGCCACTTGTTTTATGGCCTGTCTCTTGGTAACTGTTGTGATATATCACACATCCCCAACTAACTGCATTTAAGCAGCACAGAAAAGGGTAACAAATGATTGGCTGCAGGAATAGCCTATGCCCAGGTACCTCTTCCCCCTTAGCGAGAAATCAAGATCTGGCACCCATGAATATGCGCACAGTAAGTGAACATATATCTTAAAGTGAAATATACAAATGCAGTTCAATTGACCTTCTCCTTAGAATAAACTTGCAAGATAAAATAGCATTCGACTGTTAAAAACAAATGATGAACACTGGAAAAATAGCCTGAGAAAGGAAATGTTACAATAAATATGCTTGCAAAGTATAAAATGTGCTCACCTTTTTAAACCGACCAATCTGTCCAAAAAAGTTCTCTAGAAAAAAGTGCTTGTGGTCTTGTGGGTAAGCATCTGCACTGGGCGCATGGCAACCTGAGACGAATCCTGGTAGCCAAATACTTTTTTTTAAAAAACGTTTTAAATTATTTTTAACAACACACCAAAGAATACAATAACTAGGACTTCCATATTCAGGTCAACAAGATATTATTACAGACTATGTTCTTCAGTACCGTTCCCTCCCTCCCCCCCAACTTGAGCCATAATGTCCGTATCATCGGCCTGTGCATCCTCAGGCGGGTCTATTATCCTCCTCTCATCCATATCATCATCACTGTGATCAGGCATTGGAGGGCCCACCATGTCGGCCACCAATTGCCTCCATTCGATTAAGGGTCCTACCTCCTCCTCCCCACCCCTGATGATTGCTTCGAACCAAACAGCCATTTCAGCCTCGGCCCACTTCAGGAGGTCAGCCCATCACAACTCCATCCTGGGCCTGCGAGCTGCCTTCCAGCACATAGCAATCCTCCTTTTGGCCAGGATGTATGCCAAGTCCTTCATCTTGATAATATGCCTCAAATGACGTGGCCTAGGGAAACCTCCTAGCATGCATGCCCAGGCCGACTACACCTCCGGCATAATGCCTTTTTCCGACAGGCGTATCTTTAATTCAGACCAAAATCTGCCCACCTCCGGACAACCTCAGAACATATGTAGCATCCCGGCTTCCTCATCCCCACACCTGGGGCATCTCTGAATCGTCTGGCCCCCGAACTTAGCAATCTTACTAGGGGTAAAATATGCCCTGTGTGTGATGTATAATTGGACCTGTTGGAGCCTCGCATTTTGGGACACTTTCTTATGATATATCTGGGCTCTATCCCATCCGACATAGGCTCTCCCACCTCTTCTTCCCAGAGCTGTCTCAAAAGGGACAATTCCTTCCCCACCTTGGACCCCAGTAGCTCGTATATGCGGGATATCTCGTGCCCACCCTCCGAAATGTCATATATCATCTCCATGGTGGCATCCGGTTGTTCCGTGAGCACCACCGCCAGCCATTTTTCCCGCACCCGCTTAACAATCCTGGAGTGGGTTATATGTTGCCCTTTGTGCACCCCGGTGATCTCCACCAATTTCGGGAATTCTACCACCTCTCCTTCTTGCCATATGTCTCCCAGGGTGGCCAGGCACATCGGCTCCCAGTATTTACATACCCCTTGTATCAATTGGGGATCCGCTCTGCATAGCGCCGCCAACGGCACCTGCATAGAGAACGGGGCCAGGTATCCCACCATCTGACATGCTCTATGCCAAACCTCCCAACCTAGCACCACAGCCGCGCCATCTCCAGTACCTTAGGCTTAGACAGCCACACCACCTCTCTAAGGAAGTAGGGAGACGGTTCCATGCACAACAGCCTGGTTTCCGCTGTTTCTTCCCCAGACAGCCACCTGGCCACATATTGCATTTGTCCCGCTAGATAATATAACTCAAAATTTGGCAGGTTTATTCCCCCCAATCACACACATTTTGTAATTTCCAAAGAGCCACCCTGTTCCTAGAGTTGTGCCATATAAAGCCCCTGCACAAGCTGTGGAGACCAGCGAAGAAGCACCTAGGGATCACATGCGGGATATTTACGAAGAAATGTAACAGTCTGGGCAGGACTACCATCTTGATTAGAGCCGCCCTCCCCATCATGGCCAGGGGAAGTCTGGACCAGAATCCCATGCTATTTTGGATACCTTCTACTGCCTTCACCGTGTTCTGTTTATGTTCTTTCGCTGTTGTATGGTATATGTCTATTCCGAGATAACGGAACGACCCGGTCTGCCAGGGTATTGGCAATACCGGCAAATCCTCTGGTGGGACAAGTCTGTATCTCCCCAGGGGGAACATGCTAGATCTTTTGGGGTTTACCGCTATGCCGGAAAGGGCAGCATAACGATCCATCACCTCCAGGATATATTGTGTATTCTCTTATGGAAAGCGCAGATACAACAGCATGTCGTCAGCATATAATGAAATGAGATGCGGACCGCCCGCGGTGTGTATCCCAATTTCCCCGTATTGTTGTCTGAGACAGACAGCCAATGGCTCTAACGCTAATATGTACAACATGGGGAACCAGGGGCAGCCCTGTCTGGTGCCCTTGCTAAGTTCCCATTTGTCTGAGATCATGGCACCCATTTTAACACTGGCAACTGGGGAGCTGTATACCATTGTAACCCACCTAAGGTACCCGGGACCCATACCATAGGCCTCCAGCATCGCCAACAGCCAGGGCCACCTCACCGAGTCAAAAGCCTTGACCGCATCTCGCTTCCGCGTCAATCGAGACGATCGCCAGCTCACCCTGGTCTTCCCCAGTCTGATCAATAATATGATGCAGTCTCCTGTGGTTATCGGTTATATTCCTACCAGGGACGTAACCTGTCTGGTCTGGGTGTATCAGTTTGCCAACGACACGCTTAAGCCTGTTCGCCATAATTGCTGTAAGGATTTTGCTATCCTGGTTGAGCATCGATAGGGGTCTATATGACCCACAGTCTGTGCTTGGCTTTCCTGGCTTTAAAAGCAGAATGATTACCGCCTCTCGTAGGGACTTTGGCAACCCACCCTGCTCATATGCCTCATTAAACATTGTCAGCAATGGGGGAAGTGACTCTTGTTTGTAGGTTTTGTAGAATTTGCTTGGAAGCCCCTCTGACCCCGGAGCCCTACAGGTGGGCAGATGACGAATCACTAACTCAAGCTCTTTTATTGTGATTGGGGCATCTAGGTCTGCCCGTTCCAGGTCATCTAAGGTAGGCAGGCCTACGTCTCCTAGCGTATCCCGGATTTCGTGGTCTCCAGCTCCGCCTGGGTTCTCATAGAGTCCTTTGTAGTATCCTAGGAACTCATCATTCACTCCCTCCTGGGTGTTCAGGATCCGACCTCCCTCCCCACTAATTTCCCTGATCGCAGGTCTTGGTACCTCGCTCTTATATAGCCAGGCCAGCAACCTTTCAGGTTTGTCTCCTCCCGCATGCTGTCTCTCCACATATTTCTTGTAACTTAATTTACATAACCTGTCCCAATGTTCAACACTAGCTTGTTGGAGCTGTCTGTAACGCTCACCTGACTCCCACGGAGACGCTGACCAGGCCTCTTCTAAGATGATGCGCAGAACTCGGAAGACCGACTGGACAGGACCCCCAAATCTTGCTTGTCTGACTCGCAGGAGAATCCTTCTGCAGATGGAGAAAGGGGATTAACTACCTGCGGAGTAGCGAGTCGGCCTCCCACTTCCCTCTTTCACTCTCCTCAGACCACCTCCGAAATTCCCTGTTAACTCTCACCTTAAGGTTTGAAAGGACGAGCTCTCCATCCTTCTTCTGGTGCAGGGGTGCGATTATATCCAGTTACTTCACTGGTGTTCGGATTGGTGAGGATCCAAGCTTACTTGACTTTCCTGGCAAGGTGCTGTAAGTATACTGTTTTAAAAGTTCAAGAGTTGGCCTCCTTTTCTATTTGCCTTTATATTCAGTAGTCCGTCTCTTATCCCTTTTATCACAGGTGCTGAGTGAAGATTTCGCGTAGAGGAAACAATTCACCAAAGGTAAACTCAGGTGAGTTTATGATGGGTGGTTCCTTTAATGTCCTTATATTCACCCACTAATGCGTGTGTCTTTTTTCCCCATAGGGGCCGGGGTACAGTACTGCCGAAGAAGCGGCGCCGACCCGAGATGAGGAAAGATTCTCCCAACAATAATCAGGTAAGTCTTATGGCGAAAATCTGGCTTTCCTCAATATGTTCCTTTTGCTCACCTTTTGTTCTTCTCTTCCCCCTTAGGCGCAGGTATGCGGCGGATCGTGCAGATGGTCGCTAAGGAGCACGGAGATGCCTCGTGAACAGGTGAGTGGAACGCGGCGCTGCAGCGGGCAACGTGATGCGTCTTTAAAATAAATGTCTTCCCTTAGGATCGCCGGCGTGATGACTCCGGACTCCGGGTAGAAGCAGGTAATGTTCTTCTGTTCACCTTTTCCCTTCTCTTCTTTCCTTTCAGGTGTTCCAGGATGGAGGCGGGCGTGGCTGGAGTCAGGATGCAGGAGCAGACACGGTGAGCGTCCAGCTGCTAGGTGCAGAACAACGCGAAGCGTGAGCTGCTGTCTGGGCGTGGCTTAAATAGCCCCCAAAGTAGTTCCAGGTACGTATTCTTCCCCGGCCACGCCTGAGTGGCAAAATAGTCCCACAGGTAAAATAGTCCCTTTCAGGCCTCAAAGAGGTCTGGATCTGGCGGCACGGTCTGCATCAGGTAAGTTCACATAAACACTCCCCTTATGAGCCTGGCACCTATGGCGCCAGGACTGAGGTCCAAAATGAGCCTGGCGCAAAAAGGCGCCAGGACAGTGTCCAAAGGGCCCCTACTAGGGGTTGCTGGCCTTCTCCCCGGGAACATGATGTTGCTTCCGGGGACGCTGGTCCTGGACTGGTTCTCCGGGAGTAGGCATCATGACAGCACTCCCCCCCAAGGCCCCTCCCAAGATTGTTCGCTCCGGGGGTTTCGGTTTGTTTGGGAAATTCTGGTGGAATTTTTTTATTAACCGAGGTGCATGTACATGGTCACTAGGTTCCCAAGACCTTTCCTGAGGCCCGTATCCTTTCCAATTGTCACAACTGAACTTAAGGGAGGAGGATTTCAATCCCCTCTCCCGAACCACAGAAGCAGAATGGATCGACCCCTCCCACCGTGGTTGGCACGGGCGCCTGGATGTTCGAATAACAGGTAGCCACGTGGCAGCCAATGGGGGGAAGAAGGAGTTAGGGAAAGGGGATTGACAAATAAAGGGAAGGAAGGGAAGACAACAAGACATAAAACGACAAAAGACCCCTACAATTCCTGACTAGATAGCTTAATACTCCTGCAACCTGACCTGACTCTATCTTCAGTAATTAGTTAACACATAACACGCCACCCTACACAAATCGTGAGCAAACATGGATTAGCACAACATAATGCACATAGAAAGGCGCTTTTCTCCATGTGGAAAAGCGAATAACTGGAAATGACTTAAAACCATAATACACTGATCATGAAAAGAGAACATAGAGACGTTCACATGCCTCACAAAACATGGATTAACATAATACACTGCACATAGAAAAAACTTAATAACTGGAAATGCGGATAAGAAGAGTTGAATTTTCCCTGGTGCTTAGAACGTGAGGTAAACAATGTGCCGGCAAACAGACTGGCGTTTATCTTGCCCAAAACCAAGAATTTATGCGCCTTCACTCAACTTTTGGTCCGGACGTTTTCCTCAGACGTCCGGACATAAATACTTGAAGCTTCTGATTTACTCCATGTTAATGCCGTAAACCGGCCAAGCAAACAAACATAGAAACACTTAACTGATAGTCCGGGAGCCTACTGCGGCTGACCCGGACCTGTAGCTCTGGAGCAGATTAAGGAGCGTGTGCCGCCGCACCCCGGGATATGAAGATGCCTTGCGACATAACCGGCGTGACTCCTTCCCGCCAGTCGCTTACACCTTCAGCGTTCCTGCTTCGCTCCTGCCGCCGCTGCCGCCCATGCTCTCCAACATTAATCAACAGCACATGAGCACGGGCGGGTGGCCGTTAAGAGCCCAATCCCTAATTGCAAAGTGCCGGCAGCTGAGTACCGGCAGGCCCAAGGAACTACACATTTCCCCATGCCTGCTGGGAATTGTAGTTTTTAGATATGCCATACCTGCTTCCTCTTGCACCACAGGCCCTTATTCCTGACACCAATCTATTAGATAGAAAAGTTTTGACTTTGACACCTTGAATTCAGGTTCTCCATTTATTTGGATAGGTTCTGGTGGCTTCATTAATCGGGTTCCAGGTTGTACTGGTTTCAAAAGTGATACACGAAAAACAGGGTGAATCCGCATATTAGCTGGTAGGTCGAGTTTGACGGCCACCGGGTTGATTATGGCCGTAATTGAGTAAGGCCCCAAATATTTTGGGTTAAAAGTTCGAGGTCCTTTGAGCGATAAGTGTCTGGTAGCCAGCCATACTTGGTCTCCTATTTAGTATAGAGGTGCCTCACTTCAATGGAGATCAACATTCTTCTTGTATTTTCTCTTGGCTTGCTGTAAATGTGTAGTTGCTTCTTTGAAAGCTTGAGTTATTGTAGAATGCAGATGGTCTACTGCGGGCATTTCGAGGCTTTGAGGCGAGTCAAGATCTGAGGTTCGAGGGTGATGCCCATATAAGGTATAAAAAGGACTTTGCCCAGTTCCAGAATGTACCAAATTATTGTATGCATATTCGGTAATCCAAAGAATAATCTTCCAATTACTTTCAGATTGATGCAACATACACCGTAAATATTGTTCAAGGGTCTGGTTAGTCCTCTCTGTTTGACCATCTGTCTGAGGGTGGTGGCTGGTTGATAATCTTACGTCGATTTGTGCCAGCTGACAACACTTTCTCCAAAAATGGGAAATGAATTGGCTTCCCCGGTCAGAGACTAGTATGGACGGGAATCCATGTAAACGAACAATATTTTCAAGGAATTCCTTGGCTAGGACAGAAGCTGAAGGTAAACCTTTTAATGGAATGAAGTGGGCCATTTTGGAAAATAAATCCACAATAACAAGAATAGTGTTATATCCATAACAAGGAGGCAGGTCCGTAATAGAATCCAGTGACAAGGTGTGCCAAGGTGCCGGTGGAATGTCTAAGGGTTGAAGAAGGCCGGCTGGTCTTTTTTTTTTACCTTTATTTTGGGCACAAACACCACAGGACATCACAAAGGATTTAATGTCCTTTCGCCAAGAGGGCCACCAGAACTGTTGTTTAACCTTTTCTTCCGTCTTGGCAATACCTGGGTGCCCCTCTATTAGAGTATCATGATAACGAGAAATAACCAGTTCTTGTAATTCTTTGTGTGGTAGAAATAAGCGCCCTTGGAAGTAAGGTAGATCATCATTGACAGTAAACTAAGACCCCTTTTGAATCCAATCCTGCAAGGCTGTAGGGTCCAGGAGTTGTTTAACTCTAGCTTGAATGTCTTCCAGTGTTTGTAAAGAGGTCATGCCCAGAATTCTTTGTTAGGGAATTATCGGTACAGGTTCTGAGTTTGTATCTGTTTCTCCCATTCCTATTCGGGATAGAGCGTCCGCTTTGCCATTCTTGCTGCCAGGACGGTAGGTAATTACAAAATCGAATTCAGCAAAAAACAAAGCCCATCGAAGCTGACGTGATGATTGAGCTTTGGCAGTTTTCAAATATTGTAAGTTCCGGTGGTCAGTGATCACTGTGATGGTATGTCTAGCGCCAAGAAGATAATGCCTCCAAGCCTTAAAAGCGGACTTAATGTCTAATAACTCTTTGTCGGTGATTGCATAATTGACCTCAGGTGCCAAGAATTTTCTGGACCAAAATGCTACGGGGTGCAGTTGGTTAGTTTCGGGATCTCTTTGAGACAGGACAGCTCCCATGGCTAAGCTGGATGCGTCGGTTTCGACTATGTATGGGAGATCTGGACGCGGGTGTTTCAATACAGGTGCAGAGGTAAATTTAGCTTTTAATTCCTGAAAGGCCTGTTCGGCTTCCTCAGACCATTCGAAGCGTTTATTTTTCCTCAAGAGTGCAGTGAGGGTTGTACAATACGTGAAAATTCATGGAAAAATATGCGATAGAAATTGGCAAAGCCAAGCATGCTTTGAACGCCTTTCAAAGAGCTAGGCGATGGCCATTTGAGGATGGCATCCACTTTTCGCGAGTCCATTCGGACTCCTTTAGGTGTCAGGATGAAACCAAGAAACTCGACTTCTGTGGTATGGAAAACACACTTTTCAAGTTTTGCAAACAGTTTGTGTTGGCGCAATTTCTCAAGAACTGCCCTGACGTGCGTTTTGTGATCAGATTCCAAAGAGGAGTACACAAGAATGTCATCGATATATACGACAACACAAACATCGATGAGTTCCCGAAGGACATCGTTCATGAAGTTTTGGGAGGCAGCAGGTGCGTTGCACAATACGAAAGGCATCACCTGGTACTCGAATAGTCCATATTTGGTGCGGAAGGCAGTTTTCCATTCGTCGTCTTCCTTTACTCGCACCAGATGGTAAGCCCCCCGGAGATCTAACTTGGTGTATATGCAGGCATCCTTCACCTGGTCAAGAAGTTCAGGGATCAGAGGCAAAGGGTAACGGTTTTTAACAGTTATCTGGTTCAATGCGCGGTAGTCGATACAAGTACTGAGGTCGCCTTCTTTTTTTTGGCACGAAGAACAAAGCCGAGGATGCAGGAGACTTTGACGGGCGAATGAAACCATTGGCTAGGTACTGATCTAAATATTGTCGCAAATGAAGATTCTCGGGTTCAGTAAGAGCATAAATCCTGCTACAAGGGGGTTGTACACCGGGCATCAGATCGATTTGGCAATCGTACGACCTGTGAGGGGGTAACGTGTTGGCCTGTTCCTTTTGGAAGACGTCTTGAAATTCTTGGTATTCCGGCGGTATTTGCAAAGTGGCAGGGGTTACTGTAGCCAGGCCTATATTTGGATTTCCTGGATAACAGGTTTGTGCACAATCCAGAAAGTTTATCCTCTTCGCTCGCCAGTCAATTCGATGATTATGTGTTTCTAACCAAGGGATTCCTAGAATTACCTGAAACTGTGGAGCCTTGATTACGTCAAACACAACAGCCTCCCGATGCCCGTCCTGACCCACTAGTGTCACCTCTGCAGTGGAATGTGTTACCGGCCCAGAGGCGATTTCGGTTCCATCTACTGTGGTGATGACCTCTTTACTCATTTTAGGACGAAGAGGGAGGTTGATCCTGGAAGCCAATTCACGATCCACATAGTTTCCTATAGCCCCACTATCGATGTATGCCTTTATTGCATGCAACCGCCCAGGCTGTTCCGGATCTATGAGGACCATTGGCATGATGAAGTGCGAGGTCTGAGAGTTAGTTTTCAGGCTCGGCAAGCAGACCCCTACGCTTGTCGGGCGTGGTCGTTTTCCGAATCAGGTTCCATATGGTTCTTATCCGCGGCTCCTACCGCCTTCTTGGGCAGTTTTACTGTGCAATCTCGTAAAAAGTGTCCAGAAGCCCCACAATAAAGACATAATCGCATCTGCCGTCTTCTTTCACGTTCTTTTTGAGTTAAAGGTCCTTTAACCCCTCCAATTTGCATAGGTTCAGAAACATCGGCACCCTTGGGGTTAACGTGAGTCTTGACCAACACCCGTGTCTCAAACTTGGACCGATCTGCCTTTCTGTTTTGAAGCCTGTGATCTAATTGGACCACTAAGTCTATATATTCCTTGCAGTCTTGGGGTGGATTTACAACTTGGGCCAGGACATCCTTAAGTTCCCCACGTAAACCTCGATGAAATAACGTGATTCTTTTATCCTCTGGCCACCCAGTCTCCACAACCAACCTATTGAAGGTTGCGATATAGGCTAAGAGATCCTGGTTACCCTGTCGTAGGGACAGAAGTTCGTTGTCCAGGGCTTGTCCCTGAGAGTGCCGAGCAAATAATCTTTCCATGCGTGTCTGAAAGCCTTGAAAATCCTGGAGTATTGGGTCATCTTGAGTAACCAGTGGAACTGACCAATCGGCAGCACAGCCGCTGAGATATGTTAATACAAAAGCTACCTTGGTTTGGTCGTTAGGAAAGGCCCCAGGTCTGCAGAGGAAGTGCAATCAGCATTGATTCATGAATACGGCGAATCTTTTGGGGTCCCCGGCACAACGTTCAGGTGGGGCCAACGGCATATTTCCAGGTAGATTAATTTGCACTGGGTTACTTGAAACCACTGGGGCGGGAATACCCCCTGAACCTGGTAGGGGAGTTTGTCCAGCCTGACCTTGCAATAGCTGCCTGGCAAGGTCATCAGTTCGTTCCTTAGATACAATTAGTTCTCTCCTGAGAGCGTTAGTCTCCTGACGAGCGGAATGCACTTAGGCCCGTAATTCCCCCAATAGGTGGGCCAACTGATCAGTCTCGGAAGTCTCCATAGCGCCTGGGTGGGAAATTGTAGGAAGGCTTGCAATTTTGTAATGCTCACCTGACTCCCACGGAGACGCTGACCAGGTCTGGACTGCTGCAGCCTCTTCTAAGGTGATGCGCAGAACTCGGAAGACCGACTGGACAGGACCCCCAAATCTCGCTTGTCTGACTCGCAGGAGAATCCTTCTGCAGATGGAGAAAGGGGATTAACTACCTGCGGAGTAGCGTGTCGGCCTCCCACTTCCCTCTTTCACTCTCCTCAGACCACCTCCGAAATTCCCCATTAACTCTCACCTTAAGGTTTGAAAGGACGAGCTCTCCATCCTGCTTCTGGTGCAGGGGTGCGATTATATCCAGTTACTTCGCTGGTGTTCGGATTGGTGAGGATCCAAGCTTACTTGACTTTCCTGGCAAGGTGCCGTAAGTATACTGTTGTAAAAGTTCAAGAGTTGGCCTCCTTTTCTATTTGCCTTTATATACAGTAGTCCATCTCTTATCCCTTTTATCACAAGATTTCGCGTAGAGGAAACAATTTGCCGAAGGTATACTCAGGTGAGTTTATGATGGGTGGTTCCTTTAATGTCCTTTTATTCACCCACTAATGCGTGTGTCTTTTTTCCCCATCTTTTTTCCCCACAAAGAAGCGGCGCCAACCCGAGATGAGGAAAGATTCTCCCAACAATAATCAGGTAAGTCTTATGGCAAAAATCTGGCTTTCCTCAATATGTTCCTTTTGCTCACCTTTTGTTCTTCTCTTCCCCCTTAGGCGCAGGTATGCGGCGGATTGTGCAGATGGTCGCTAAGGAGCACGGAGATGCCTCGTGAACAGGTGAGTGGAACGTGGCGCTGCAGCGAGCAACGCGATGCGTCTTTAAAATAAATGTCTTCCCTTAGGATCGCCGGCGTGATGACTCCGGACTCCGGGTAGAAGCAGGTAATGTTCTTCTGTTCACCTTTTCCCTTCTCTTCTTTCCTTTCAGGTGTTCCAGGATGGAGGCGGGCGTGGCTGGAGTCAGGATGCAGGAGCAGACACGGTGAGCGTCCAGCTGCTAGGTGCAGAACAATGCGAAGCGTGAGCTGCTGTCTGGGCGTGGCTTAAATAGCCCCCAAAATAGTCCCAAAGGTAAAATAGTCCCTTTCAGGCCTCAAAGAGGTCTGGATCTGGCAGGTAAGTTCACATAAACACTCCCTTTATGAGCCTTGCGCCTATGGCGTCAGGACTGAGGTTCAAAATGAGCCTGGCGCCAAAGGCGCCAGGACAGTGTCCAAAGGGCCCCTACTAGGGGTTGCTGGCCTTTTCCCCAGGAACATGATGTCTGCTTCCGGGGACTTTGGTCCTGGACTGGTTCTCCGGGAGTAGGCATCATGACACTGTCTCATCCTGACCCCGTCCTCCCTAGAGGTGCCTCCCCCACGCATAATATCTTCCAGCTCTTCCTCCGTTTCCCACAGCTCTCTTTCGTTGCCCCCCTGGAGCCCTCTGGATTTCGACATAGCCGCCCCCGCACCACCACTTTAAATGCCTCTCACACAGTTCCCATGGATCAAACACTGCCAGTATTAATCTCAAAGTACTCTGTGATCTCCTCCCTTAAATCCTCCCTGAATCCCGAATCCTGCAGAGCCTCGGCTCTGAGCATCCACGTTGGAATCCGCACTCTAAGGGGTTGGTGTTGCCATTCCAGGACCAAAGGGGAGTGTTCCGAGAGAACCCTGGCCTTATATTCCGCGCCTCTCATCCCACTTACCAGATCTGCAGCGACAAACACATAGTCCAGTCTCGTGTGTAGATCATGTGGTGCTGCATAGTGCGAGTATTGCCTATCTACTGGGTGCAGCTGCCTCCAGACATCCACTAGATCAAAGTCTCTCTGGAGGGCCTTTAACATCTTTGCAGCGGGGTGGGTTTGTCTAGCCTGCTGTCTGATCCGTCCACCCTGGGATCCAGTACACAATTAAAGTCTCCTCCCCATAGGATCCCACCACCCAGTAGGGGGCTGATTTTGCCATATAGGGTCCTAAAGTAGGCTGCTGTATCCTGGTTGGGGGCATATACATTTACAATACTCACTTATCGGTTTTCTAGCATCCCCCTAACAACAATCAATCTGCCTTCTGGGTCTCCTGTGGACTGAAGCAATTGGAATGGTACTTGAGGTGCTATCCAGGTGATGACTCCTCTTGCGTAGGCTGAATATGTGGCACCCGCTACGCTCCCCCTCCACTTCCTCTTGACCACCTCCCACTTCTCCCAGGTAAGGTGGGTCTCTTGCAATAGTGCTATGTCGACCCTCATCCATTTCAGGTACATCATAACTTTATTGCGCTTCAAGTAACTATTGAGGCCCCTAACGTTCCAGGTGACCACTCAAAGGCACCCCAACACCATAGATGCGATATCCTGCCCCCCTTCTCTGCCCGCCTTCCCGCCTGCTAAGATTCCCATGTTGGCTCGACACCCACCCGCCCCCAACAAACTACCCCCCTTCCTATTCCCAACAACAAGCCCCCACACACCGCCCTTTCTCTCCCCCCTCCCACCCAACCCCAACAAATGGCCAGCTCCATCCCTGGATTGCAGGCTACCCCGCTTCTGGTCCTGCCTCGGTATGCCGAGGAGAATCCCAGCAGGGTGTCACCGGACTACCGGTAACCTAACTAAACTACTCTAAATGGGGGTTTGAGGACTAGCTCTGCGAGACTCCCTAACTAGGTTAAAAGTCTCAGTGCGCCTGTATCATGTCCCTTTCCAAACTGATCATGCCAGCCCATAAGCCACCTTTATTGCAAAAGTCAAGTCTCATAGTCTTAGGCTGTGGCACCCGTTAGTGCCCCTTTCATAGGTTACTTATCTCTTTCTTCTCCTTCCACCATCTGGATGCCCGTCTCCTGGGGACAGCTCTGCGTGTCGAGCCACCCCATAGCTTCTTCGGGGGTTTCGAAAAATAAGGTTCTGTTTTTATTATAATATGGCCGCCAGTGAACACGCGACTAAACATGGAGAAAGGACATTCTGTGATATCTGCTACCTTAGCAACAGATATAACAACAGAGAGGACGCATAATGGCGCCCCCTCGAGACTTGTAGCAACTCTGCGATCGTACGCGCTTATTCTGAACAGCAGGTAAGAGAGCTTCTGACTTTTCACGTATCCGAAGTTTCATGCGATTTTCGCACACGCGAACGCACGTTTGTTACTTTCATAGACTCACTTGAACGCTTTAATATGTAATTTCGCGCACGTGATTGTGCGCCTTCAGTATAGAATACGTGTCAATCCACCACTACGATTTCATGCGAAGATTCATGCATTTCTCGCGCACGCGAATGTGCGTTTCCTACCTGTATAGACTTACTTTAACGCTTTAACATGTAATATCGCGCATGCGATTGTGTGCCTCCAGTATAGAATACGTGTCAATCCACCATTACGATTTCACGCGTTTACACATTCACGCGTTTAGCTAAGATACAACCATTTATTGTCATCTACTAGTCTGTGCATGCGTATGAGCGCTTATTACTTACCGGTTGCTTTAACGTATTAGGATCCCGTCACTGTAATGATCACATATTTTTCGCACGCTTATGTGCGTGTCGTATACGGATCAGACCATCACCTCCATTTATGCATGTATCTTTTCACGCGAAAGTACTTTGCGAGTATTCGTACGTGTAATACGCTTATCCATGTATAATTTCGCATGCGAAAGTGCACCATGAGTTATTAGGAGTGCGAACAACTTTTTTACGTGTAGCTTTCACCTAACAAACTTTGATATTTAAGAATACGTGCTATTTGGAAACCGAATACTAAGAGCATCTTTCACTACTTGAGTTTCATATTAGGGTAAGATAAGAGTTTGTTCATGATATGATTTTTTACCTACAGGGATTTACCCCTTTGACATATGGAAGCTAATTTTTCACATTTTGTGACGGGGGCATCTTACATGACTACAAGGTAACATGCTTCTACATATATTCTGAGACATGAAAAACAATTTTTTGATTTGTAAATGCATCATGTATCAAAACTAACTAAGATTTTGCATCTATCTTTCTCCGAATCTCAACCCTGCTTTCTCCTACCCCTATTCCCCATCCATTTATTGTCTGGCTTTTTATTTCTAACATCCATGTACTTTTGTGTTTAACGTATTTTATCAAAACAATGTTTTCTTTCAATGCATATTTAATCTTAATATCTACATCATTACTTTATTTTTGGATATATTCACATGTCTACCAATGTGACTATTTGTTTATGTTTCCATTTTTTGTCTTTTTTATGACTATATGATCTTAAGACTAATCAATAGCCCTGATTTGAAAAAGGTCCTTGGAGGACCGAAACACGTGTCATCAACTTTAAGGGCCATTTTTTCTGAGAAATAAAAATATTTTTCAAGAATCAGGTGCAGTCTCTTTCCAGGTCACTTATACTTTACACTGTTTTTATGGAACACCTTCAGCTTTGCCGTGTAAAGCAGCATATGCTTGTAGCCTGCTTCACGCAATCTTCTTTTCATGGCCCCAAAGTTCATGCGGCTACGTTGCACCAACAAGGTGTAATCTGGGTATACGGTTATATTTGCTGTTCCTCTTTGTAATGTTCCACTCTTCCGGAAGTGTTCAAGGATTCTTTCTAGATCCCGATAGTTTAGGATCTTGGCGATCACCGTCTAGGGGGGTTGCCTGGCGGCGGCCTCCTCATTAGAGCCCTGTATGCCCTCTCCACCGCAAACCCCTGGCACAAAACCCCTCCGGTTACCTCCTGTAGCAGCACAGAATCAATGAACTCTGTAGGGTTAGGTCCCTCGGCCCCCCCCGGCAAGCCAACAATGCAGATGTTATTCCATCAGGCACGTCCCTCCACCTCCTCCGCTCTGCATTCTAGGTTACCCACGCGTTGCAGTAGGGCGTGCAGGTCTGCTTTATGCATTGTACAGTTCGCTGTGTTTGGGCCCACCTCTTTTTCCAGGTTATCTGCGCGTTCTGCCAGCGACCTGACATCTTGTCGGAGAAGATTCACTTCCTCCTGCACTGCCCCGACTTTCAGCTCCAGTGCTACTTTCAATTCAGTCATAGCTAGACCCAGTTGGGTCTCCCAGGGTACTTTCAGATCTGAGATCGCCGCAAGGACCTCCTAATTGGTGCCCATTGTGGCTGTGTTCCCAGCGGGGGTTTTATCTTTACTCCTGGCTCCTTCCGGGCCTGGCGGTGTTCTGGTGTACTCTTCCAGCGTGGCTGCTTACTTTTTGTTCTTGGTGGTTTGCTGGAAATGGGGCCGTGCCAAAGGATTATGGGCAAGCCTTCCCTCTCTCCAGCCCCGAAGGGATGAATCTGCTGTTGGCACCTGGTCCCGGGCGGGCCGCGCAAAGGGCGTCCAAGAGCCAATTGTTAGCCCCTGGCAATGCAGCTGCACTCCAATCTTGGCAGTGCGCGCCTGTACTGTGGGCCAGCTGGACTAGGCTCTGTGTGTCACACTGGCAGCGGGCTCGAGCAGGTCCACCGGCTCATCACATGTGACCATGTGTAGCTCATCCGCTGGCCATTATACTCTCATCTCCTCCATAGAGTGGGGGGGGTGCATTTTATCGTGGGGTCGCCAGACTTAGCTTGGATGTGGAAATGCTCGCGGTTGACAGATTTACCAGGCCACCTCCATGCCAGCCCCCAGGCCGTAATATGACTGCCAGCTTCGGGCACTGCCAGGCAGTTCTCATTCCAGGCCCAGTGCGGTTAGTATTGTACCGAGGCTCTCCACGTGTGCCTCGTTTCAGGCCGTGGGGGGTGGGGAGGTGGGGGGGCGTCTCAGGGCGCAAGGTTTATTAATGTACTGTATTTACTGTCAGTGTCACAGAGGCTGACCGGGCTCCACTTGTCTTTCTCAGGGCCTGCACACTTCTCCACGGCCCCTCGTTGCCGCTCACCGCTGCCCTGTTTTCTCAGCTGGGAGCCTCGCGCGCTGCAAACATTTCAACAATGTATCACCGCCGAGGCTCCGGTACCGCGGCTGCTCTTTGAACTCCGCATGCTTCTGGTGTTTTGCGGCTGGGCTGGCGCGTTCCTCCACAGCCCCCCGCTCCTCCAGCACGGCTCACCCCGATTCCCTCTGTTCCTTGGGGAGCCTTATTCCGGATTGCCACAAATATATCCTAGTATGCAAGATCAACATCGCCCGAGGCCTCAGAGTTAGAGAGTGTTTAAACTCCCGATGTCCGTCTGTCTCCATACTCCATGCGCAGTTTGGCGCCCCAGCACAGTCCTTTGTTCTCGGTCACCGGGCATCCGCCATTTTGTCATGTACTATCCGAAATCTCACGTTAGCTTTCTTTCCTCCTTATCTTCCAAATTAGCCTGGCCTTTCACACAGCAGGAGCAGCAATGCAAGCTCCATGAATTCAGACACCTGCAGATATCTTCTTTTTTGCTTTCTCATTCAGTTGTCATCATGTGCTTCAGAATCGAATCCGGATATATGGGAGCTCACGCGAAGAGCAGCCCTACTCGATGGCTGCCAAGCCACGCCCCCCTGGTAGCCAAATACTTGAGCAAGCTTGCCAACCTCAAAGAAACCCAAAAGGTTGCATCCACAGCTGAAAAAAAGTTCCGCTGTCCACCCACCTGTGTCCTTTACCTGTGCCTGAAAAGCAGCCGCAATCAGGGGCAAATAACTGCACCAGTGTCCAGGATTGCAAACTCTATTGTCACATCATGGGCAAATACTCATGACTTACTTGCCTTCTCATCATTTCTGCTCCTCACTCCACGTCTGGCTTTCAACAATACTCTGCTTTATAAAGATAACCTGAAAAGTACATATACCATAGTGTCCCTCAAATATATAAATCCTTATAGAACTATGTTAGGCAAAAAGAGTACAATTATGACGTTATTCCCCCCATCTTGACTGGGAGACTACAAATACCAGAATGCAGTTCAGCAAAAGACAAACAAATTGGTCTCTTAGTAATTCACGGACTGAAGTATCACGGTTTAAGAAAAATAATATGGATGCTGTGTGTTTTCTGTGTTTTCAGTGTGTTATGGGATATTTCAAACTAAGAAAACACAAAACATCCTGGACTGTGGACTGTCTCCCATCCATACAGTAACCAGGACCGACCCGTCTTAATTTCCAAGCTAGAAAGTGGCCAGCCCCCTCAGGCCATGTTGCTCTAAGTGGTCTTGTAACTGTAGCTCATTTATTAGGCTACATGGCATGAAGGGGCTGGACCTGGTTAGTGTGTCGTTGGCCATGGCCAATGATTGTTCATGGCCGGCATCACAGTAGCTGTAAATATATCTTTTATTTTAAAAAAAAAAATTCTATAATTAAACACTCTGCTATCTGTAGCCATAATATAGTAGTGAATATCGGAAAAACAGCCAGGAAAAACAACTCTTTTCCTGCTCCCCACACACCCATGATTATAGAAGCATGATTGAACATTCACTTGAGAGCATGGCCTTCCCTCGGCCCACATCAGCATAAAAGGCAAAGGAGGGATATCTCTTAGCTGTGTCTGTTTAACCTTTATGATTGGAATCAATGTTGGTTTGTAGAAGTGTCGGGGCTGAATAGGTGGTGTAGTAACTACTCACCCCTATATTCCAGCAGAGAAGTAATTTTGTCGCACATCTTCACGTAGTATTAACACATAGTAGCAGTAACTCTGCTATTATCGATTGCCACCGGCTCAGCATGAGTGCAGCATTTAGATTTCCAGGCTGGCTTTGCACTGAAAGTCTGAGTTTGCTCAACATTCAGAATGAGAGTGGAAGAATGTGTGGGATTAACACTGACAGCTATCAAGCAGCTCTCCCCTTCTTGGTGGATCTGGTTTGTCGAACAGGAAAAGCATTGACTATCGTGGTGCTCAGATACCGTCTGCTCTAGGTTCTTTCCCAGGAAGCCACAATGCACCTTCTGTATGATTCACCTTCCTATTCTTTTTCAAGTTCACGCTATCCAGTTGTTCAAATGTTCATACTCGTTATAATGAAAAATGATATATGCTCAAGAGTTCTCCCCCCTCTTTATCTACCTGAATTCTTGTTACCCCATCTCCAGTTCTTCTGATCCTCTTTAATCATCAACCATTGCCCCTTGCTATATTATTTCTTTATCTTTTTCTCCATCGTGTTCCTCCTTTTCTTGTTCTCCTCGTTTTTCTCTTTCCCTTTATTTCCTGGTTCATGTTTCCTGTCTCTCCTTCTGACACCTTTGATCATGTCCACAGTGTCTTGCCTGTTTATCTCTCTCGCTTTCTCTCCTGTCAAAGAATTCACCCCTATTTCCCTACTGCCCTTTCATTGTGTGGGTATTTGTTCAATTCGTCAGTTACTGCCTGGGTGCTTCTCCTTTGTGATCATGCTTACTAGAGCGAGGTTGGGCATCTTGCCCCTAGCAGCATGTACCTGCAGAAGGAAAGGGGGAGGAAGTCCCCAGTGCCCATGTGGGGCTATAGAGAGTCTGGTTCCCTGTTCTGCCCCATTTATGCAGCTCTTATGAAGACCAGGCTGATGGGCACACATAGGGATAGGGCACTCAGACACTACAGACCTACCCTTACTTTTCTACTTATGTGTTCTGGGGTGAAAGTTACATTCTCTCTGGGTTCTTATTTACACAGAGTGTGGCCACAAGGAAGGAGGGCTATTGAGATCTTAGAAGAATTATCCTGCTGTGGTATGGTTGAGCAGGGGAGGCTGGAAGAAATGCACTCCTTATGTACCAAATATTGATACTTCAACGGGCCCTTAGAATTACATGATAGAGTAACCCTTATAAGGGTCAGAACGGTGCTTGGGGACGGACTAATTCACAGTGTGCTTTCTATTGGTAGTGTGTTTCTACTGTTTGAAGTATGGTTCATATCGGATCTGTTGCCAAGGATTCTATGACATTTGTCTTGATAGTTATAGTATGTGGTTTTAGATTAAGAAATTGTTTGTTTGTGTTTGCAAAACCTGTATGGGGTTTCCACCAAAATAAAGACATTGAATTGAATATTTAGTAAGTCTAACATTCCCCCTGGTTTAAAAAATCAAGCAAATGCTTTTAATGCTAAATTTGCTGTTACATAATCTCTGAACATCTAAAAGCATTTGCACTAGGGCACACATGTAAAGACTGTTTGTGTACTATGTTTGCTGTGTTACATTAAAAGAAATGTGCCTATTGCATGTATAGTACAATAAACAGTCTGAATAATGTGTGAGCAAGTGAACACTTTGTTTGATATAATATAGATTGGGGAAAACCTGTGTGCACAATTCCATAAAGCCTAAGCAACAACATGATGGGAAATGCATTTGCTCTATTGTTTTTCCACAAGGTCAAGATTTGCATAACTTGACCCTTGGATGGTGTTGTAGCTCTTCCATTAGGTAGAGTCATGAATATCAATGCAATGCTGTTCAGTGCAGCGACACCTCCCATGATAACTGTAATCTCTCAGGTTCCGGGTGAAAGGAGACAGGCGACAAAGGCTTAATCTCACATTGCTGTAAAGGTTCTCCTTCAGGGACTGAAAAGCAAGGATTCCAAGAGAATCTCTGAAGAGATTTGGTAAAGCAGAGTCAAAAGGTAAGAAATGAGACATCTGTCTCCCAGTGCATGACTTATCATCAGCAGAATGTCTCCTGGGTCATCTCTGGTTTAGTCATTTCACATATGTATCCTCTGGGCACCAATGTTGTCAACAATTGTTTCAAAGAAATTTCCAAACAGTCATTATTCTCCCAATGTTAGATATTTTGCAAAACCTTGGATACGTTCAGAATCATTTCACTCAAGGCATGCTAGGAACCTGATCTGCAAATACAGTCAAACCCCAAGATTTTACTCGTTCTTGTGCCTTGACCCTGCAAGATATAATGAAACCTAGAGAAACATACTATCTCAGACTCACATCTCCCAGGACCCTACATTGGGTATCCTGGCAGTCTTGTCTCCACCAGTGCCAATCTTTATGCCATTCCACATGAAACCCAAACTGGACCTTTTCAGACAAGCTGATGGATAGTCCTCACACACTATCTTCAAGTCTTGGGGTGCTCAATGCCAAGTGTCTCCTTCTTCCGTCTTTGACACATGGGTCACCATGGATCGCTCTTCCACTGTTACACAATCTGATGTGTAGCAAGGGAACACTGAAGCCTCTTTCATGATCTTTTTTCAGGCATTTGCCTCTTTGCTGGAAAAACAGCCTGTTCTTCAGTTATTGGTTTCAGGCTGGCCACCTCGGGCTCCATGAGTACTAGGGGTTGGCAGATGATGTCATTGTAAGAGAGGGCAGCAAAAGATGATACTTTTATTCAACTGCTATATATTCATGCAAAGGTTTTTTCTGAACAAGAATTGTCTTTCTCTTTCTATTTAGGTAATTGCTGTAGAAAAGCAGAAGTTTCTCTTGGCAGATGGGAGACGACAACCTCACATCTTGGACAGAATTTATCCTGGTAGGGTTCTCTGACATTCCTCAGCTCCGTGTTCCCCTCCTTGTTTCAGCTCTGATTATATACCTGGTTACCATTTCAGGTAACCTTCTGGTCATGTCTGTGATTTACTCTGATTCACATCTGCACACGCCCATGTACTTCTTCCTCACCAACCTGTCAACTGTTGACATCTGTTACACTTCGATTATGTTTCCGAAAATGCTGACCAGCTTCTTTACCCTGAACCTGCGGATCACTCTTCAGGAGTGCCTGGTGGAGGTGTTCTTTTTCATGGGAATGATTGCTACAGAATTCTTCCTCCTGACCATCATGTCCTTTGATCGCTACATTGCTATCTGCAATCCCTTTCGCTATGTAATGACAATGAACAAGTCTGTGTGTCTCCAGTTAGCCACGGCAGCCTGGATCAGTGGCCTCTTAGTACCTATATTTAATGTCATCCTATTGTCAAAATTCTCATTCTGTAAGTCTAATGAAATCAATCACTTCTTCTGTGACTTCACAGCTCTACTGAAGCTCTCTTGCACCAGCACCACCTCCATTGAAATAATCACTATTACTCTCGGTGTAATAGTGGTAATGTGTTCATGTCTCCTGGTCCTCGCATCCTACGTCCAAATCATCTCTTCCATCCTCAAAATTCAGACAACAACTCAGAGAAGTAAGGCGTTTTCCACATGTGCCTCTCACCTCACAGTAGTGGTCCTATTCTACGGAGTACTCATGTTTGTCTACTTAAGACCAGCCTCTACATACTCAGTGAGTCAGAGCAAAATATTCTCCTTATTCTACAGCGGGGTGCTCCCGATGTGTAACCCCATAATTTACACTCTTAAAAACAAAGAATTCAAAGGTGCTTTGCAAAGAAGAAAATGTAAGACATTTTAGAATGAAAACCTACCCTATAATTAATTTCATTGTACAATGATCTGTCTTCTCTATGTTGCCAATTGCATGTATTATAATATGCATCTTTTAACGCAAAGGTGAGTTGTAGGCTATTTGAAAAAAATGTATTCGGCCTCAAGTGTGGGTGTCATATAAAAAGGAATATCCCAAGGAATTTCTGTGAACATCTTTCATGAAGTGTTTCAGGATCAATCAAGCTAAGTAGAGGAGACAAAGGAGGGAACAGGACAAACAAACGTACTAGGCCTCAGTAAAATCACGTCATGCAGGTGTACCGACGGAAATGCGGGGGTGGGGGAAACAAAAACGCTCACTCCAACAGGGCTCTGGGTTAAGTACAGGGAGGTTACCCCTCTCATGGAAGGTATGCTGAAATGCGGTAGTGCTGAACAATGTGAAGCAGCCCGGAGGCAAGTGCAGAGACTGGAAGGGGTGGCCTGGGATGTGTTAGGCTCTGGAGGTGAACCAGGCGACCAGTCTGCAAAAAACTGAACAGAGTTAGGGAAGAGAAGGTGGAGGTAGGCAGGAGAGAAAAGAAAGGAGGTTAATAGGGGAGAGGGAGAGAGAGAGGAAGACAAGAGAAAGGTCTTGAGGAGTTTCTGGAACTTAAGGAGTTCTATCTCAAGACGGAGAGACAGGGAGGCTGTTGCAGAGGGAGGCACCTGCAGAGGATACACTCTGTTTGGAAAAACGGCTCACCCGCAAAGAGTTGGGGCAGGACCATTGTAAATCACATAAGAGGCGGAGTACACATTTTAGTCCTGGAGTTGCATGACAGGATGATTCAAAAACCTTACAGGTAGCCCCAAATAGAAATGTTTTCAGAAAATGCAGCACACTTTGGGAATCATAAGCACCTCACTAGAGGCAAATGGGAACTGCCATTTAAGAGAAACAGGGGTGGTGTGAAATTCTCTATGTGTTAACTAAATGTACTTGTTCTGTGGAGTGAAGGCTGAGGGCACCTAATGAAGGGGAACCCTTCCACAATACCAGTCCATTTGAATGTGACCTACCAGATCAGATGATCTGGTCCAGGTTTTATGAAAATCAGCTCTATAACATAATGCGCGCATAGTTACTGATTCTCAAAAAATGTGAATTGCAGTCAGAAGTGTGAGTCGTGGTGACCACAGATCTCTTCAGCTCCCCAGTAATGTAAGACAGGAAGGTCATGTGACCCTTGACCCTCAGCAGTCCCTAAGTAAGGCTGCTCTGAACTGGCGTAGTGAGCTCCAGCCCCATCCCAGAGAGCCTGAAGCTCTTTGTTGGCAGAACCAAAGTCTTAACATTAAAAAGCAAAGCTCTCCTTTCCCCCAGAGTCAATTTCATGAATGCTGCATTAATAGTGTTCATACTCTGCCTCATTATGAGTATGGTGGTAATTATGCATTTGTTTATGGAATTAGTATCAAATGTGTGTACTTTTACTGCCACTCAGTCCAGTGAATTTACCAGCAGATTGCAAGTGGTGCCGTTGCAGTGTTGATCCCAATTGTCCTTAGAACTCAACTGGAGTTTTTGCAGATTTAAATTTGCTGATTTTTGGATGTGGAGTGCAGGGTCTGAAATCCCAAATGGAGAACAGTATGAAGCCCAAAGGCACCAGTCAGCGAGTATTGGGGAGCAAGAGGCTGGAATTTGGTGGTGGTGAGAGATGGGCAAGAGATGGAGAGTGCAGAATCTGGACAGACAGACTAGGTTGTAATGGTGGAAACAGTGGTAAGCAGAAGAAAGTGGTGAGAGCTGAGAGAGTGAAGAAGGAGGTGGTGATACCCAGTGTGCGAACGAGGTGGCAGCATCAAGAGGAAACTGTGGTTGTCAGGAGGAGGTGGTAAGAACAAGGATATTGGATAATGTGGTACTATCAGGTGGAGGGGAATGAGGTACTGAGGAGGTGAAGGTGCTAGCAGTTAGTGACAGTAATATCGAGGAGGTGGAGGTGGTAGATCAGGTGGCGCAGATAGTACAGAGGAGAAGGTGGTAACAGCACTGATGGGATCTCATTCACAGATGAATGAGATAACATCAGGAGGGGAAGAGAGTGCAAGAGAGGAGACGGTTATGAAGGTGGGGCTGAGGAGGTAAAGGAGAGCATTCCTGTAGTCAGACAGGGATTGTGATTACTCCCAGTGACATATCTGCTTTTGCGACTATGCCCCACCATTGAGTCCTGGTCTATCGGACCGCAGAATGTCAACAGCTAGTAGTTGTGACGAAGGGTTCCGGAAATCCTGAGAGTCTACAATGACAAAGGAACTGAAGGGGGTGTCGAAAGGATGGGAAAGGACATTGGAAGTGCAAGAGAGGTATGTGAGGCTGGCATAACTGGAAAGGACTGTGTGAACTTCTCACAGACAGCGAGGGTCCTTTCCGACAGAGGAGAAGCTCTTCTAACACGTTTTAGTTGTGGGAAAACCCGTTTTATACTCCAAGTTGGAGATTTTCCTTTAACCTTTCTTCCAAATAAAGGAACTTACCAATACTTCTTGCTCCCAGGAATCTTTGTGACAAGTTTCATTTAATGGTTAGTAGAATGCAGTGAAAAATGTGAATACATACAAAATGCCTATTCTCTTTCGTTAAAGGGAGAGATTCTGCATAGTGGGATTTCTTCCATCATTAGACATATGCAATTTGAAGTATGGGTGGGCCTCGGGTAGTCTTTGAAGAAGATGAGGCAAAGGAGAGCAGATTGACCAGGGGAGCATAGTTGCATAATTTATGAAGGAAGTGATGTTAATAGCCTATGGGATTATAGGATCTACTAAAGGAGAGAGACATGCAAATGTTGATAACCAACCAGTCAAACGCTGTCCCTGCAAATCTTACCCTGCTTAGATACATTGCCACTCCCTTCTTGTGCAGCCCCATGTCCCTCACCTGGAAACCAAGCATCTCAGCATGATGCCTGGAGGAAGTGAGCACACCAGACTCCAAGTGTTAGTCAAGACTAACCTAGAGCTGCAAAAAGTGACATATCAATAACTTTACTGAGGCAAGGATGCATTGTTCCTCCTGACATGTCATGCATCATATCATGATTCTGCATCCGCTGAGATCTTTCAAGCTATATAATGTGAGAAAGCTCCTTGAATTTCATAATGTCTATGGAATAGCTGCAGATACATTCACCATAGTAGCAAACACATAAGCTATCACTGAAAGCTAGAAATCTAGCCTGCTTATCCAACTACTCTATGTCCTATGTGTCCTTTGCACAACACTTCCTTTGCAAAGACCTATTCACAAGTCCCCATTTGCACAACACACTTCCTCTGTTCTTTTCAGTGGTGTGCACTTTCACTATAATATGATATGATATGATATGATAAAAAATGTATATTCAAACCTAAGTCCGAATCCCTCAACCTACGGATCACCAATGCCAACTCTAAATCTAAAGAAATGTTCTCCATTTTTAAAGATCTCATCACTCCCTTCTCCAGTCCAGACGAGATCATTAAAGACAACGCTTGGTGCTCCAGCATACAGGCAGCCTTCTTTAACAAAATCAAACCTCTCCAAGACAAAATACAAACACAACGCAAAGCACTACCTAAATCCAAGCCCGACCGGCATGCCATGCCTAAAAACACTCCTCACAATCCTTCCACCCCTCTCTTCTCCTTCAGAGACGTCTCAGAATTGGAAGTCCCCGATCTCCTACAGCATCTTAAACCTTCCACGTGTAAAGGAGACATTTGGCCACCTGCCATCATTAAATACTGCGCTGACGCACTGACTCCGATCCTCACGGCATTCATCAATACCTCTTCCTCCACAGGAACTGCACCACTTAGCCTATAAGAAGCATTGGTCCGCCCGTTTCTAAAAAAAAAAACTCCCTGGATCACTTCTGCCCCAACAACTACTGTCCCATGCCACTGTCCTATTCCTCCTTAAAATCTTAGACAAACACTAGCTGGAATCTAACGCCATCCTAGGTAAAAGGCAATCAGGCAAAACAAATTACGGAGATAATGGACAATGGCAAACTAGCCCTAATACTACTTCTGGATCTCTCGGCCGCGATTGATCTCGTTGATCACAAGATTATTACCTCCCATCTCTCCAATGGAGCTCACTTCTCCAAACAGGCCTCTGCATGGATAACATGCTTCCTAGAAGGCCGAGCCATGAAGGTTTACTCTGACCAGGCTAACGCAGCCCTTACCACCATCCACTGCGGAGTTCCCCAGGGATCCTGCACTGCGCCCACACTATACAATCTGTTTACAAAGCCACTCTTCGACAAACTCGACTCTCTGCATAGCTTACACTAACTATGCCGATGATACGCAGGTACTCCTCCCTCTCACCGGATCTTATGACCAAGATGCAGCTGCCTTCCTTCAAATAGAAGCCACCATCCAAGCCTGGATTGTAGCCAACAGACTGTGCCTTAATGGGGACAAAACAGTGATCATCCTCCTAGGCCCTAAAGAAATACTGCCCACGCTCGACCAAAAATACTGCAATTTCACCATCGACAACAGCATCATCCTTGTCTCCTCCTCGGTAAAGACCCTTGGAGTCTTCCTAGACTCCACCTTAGAGATGACTCGACAGGTCAATGCCATTGCCTCCACCTTCGCCCTACCACCAAACTAATAAAGGCCATAAAACCTTTCCTATCCAGCCAAAACTGCCTCTTCATCGCCCAAGCCACTATTGGAGCCAAATTGGATTATTGTAATGCTCTCCTTGCAGGCACTTCGGCAAAAATCTAAACAGGCTCTAAAAAGTACAAACTAACGTGCTCAGTGCAGCCCTTAGTATCCCCAAAACAGACCATGTCACGCAGGCTAGACGGGCTGCCCACTGGCTCCCGGTAAAGGAGAGGATCACTTTTAAGACCCTCACCTTAACACACAAATGCCTCAGCCTAACTGTCACACCCTATCTATTTGAAACTATCACCAGAGACACCTCCTCTCGTCCCAGGAGAAGTCACAACACCAACCAACTGCGCATACCTCCCATCAAAAGAGCCGAAGCAGGGGGAATCCGTTTTCAAGATTTAGCTCCCAAACTTTGGAATGCCTTGCCGAACGAACTCAGAGCTGAAATACCCCCTCACAGCTTTTCTCAAAACCCTCAAGATAACACTCTTAAATTAACGTCTCCCCCGCCTCCCTCTACCTCTTCGCCTACCTTACTCTGCATGTTTTTGTCCCTCTACCATTGTTTCTTATCATACCTCACTGTCATGTAAATAAGTACTTTTCTCCTGTAACCAGCAACAATCTCTGTAACAAAGTATTTTTCTCCTGTAACCAGCAATAATCTCTGTAACACCGCCATGATGCTTAAGGGCTGCTGCGCGCTATATAAATGTTAATAAATAAATAAAAAAGGTTATTTATAACGCGCTTAATACCCAGGGGTTTCTAAGCGCGGACCGGGATATCGAACCTGTGGTGCTCCGTGTCGTCTTGCTTCCAAGGCGAGCACGTTGCCCCTGAGCAATCCTCCCGAGAACATCCAAGGAGCTTCTTAAAATCCTACTTTTACTACTCCACATGCAGTCAGAGAAGACCCTCAGAACACTCTTCATCCCCTCAAATGATACTTCATGAAGCACCCTTGGTGAATATTCCTTGCCTGGCCTTTGTCCATTCTTGTGTTCCTAAAATCCCCTTTCCATGCTGCTATCCAGGTAGTCGATCATGGTGTTTCCCCATTTAAGCCAATCTATGCACTTTGCATTCTATGCTGTACTGCTCTGTACTGTGCAGTATTTTTGTAAAGAATTATCACCAATGACAGTCATGCCTGTCCCTTTTTTCGGAATGCTAACCAAGGAAGATGTTCCATTTCTCAAGATGCACCAGGAAAGTCTGGGATTGAGTAAGTGCTTGACTAATCACATTCATCTACTACAGGACAAAGAAACCAGGTTCATTTTCCCATTCAAACTTTGGGAACATTGCTCCAGCCCCAGAAGCCTTATACTCGCAGCCAATTGACTCATAAATTATTATCAAGACAATTGGCCACAAAAAATATGTTCCAAAGTCCTGAAACAGACATGGCAGATGACCATTGGTGATCTATTGACCCTCATTTGCTCTCTTGTAGAATGAGTAATTCTCGGTGTACATGAACAAAGATGGTAGAGCTGTGGGGGTGCATCGGAAGCAGTGCTGCGGAGCAGGGCAGGCTGCTACGGGATTAGCTATCTGTTCTTATTCGTTGCCAGTACACAGTGAGATGGGATCAGATTCTAGGGTCCAGCATGGCTCCTATGAGTTGTGGTTGAGTACAGAAGAGGAATGTCTAGGGGTGTTTCTCAAGTGTGTTGATGCCTTTATGGTGTGTTCTTTCAAACGATTGCCCCTCTTTATCCAGGGCTTTTGATGACTTGATATGTCTGATCAGGCTCAACTTCTCATGCTGAGATGTCCTCATGGGGAAGCTACTAGCAACACAGAGGTGACCTCCATTGTATACAAAGCTACTGGGAGTAGGGGTTTGCTGGTGCATTATAAGGGATTTGGAACCCATTCAGGTAGGCGCTGTTCAGGTGAATCTTTTCTGGCATCTACATATCGATCTGCACATTTTTATAGTTCTGCCCTCTCTGTGTCCCACTCTCTGTTGGATAGGGCACCAGTGGGTTCCAAACCACTGTTTTGGAAGCTGCTTAAAGATAACTGTCTTCTCCACCCTTCTTTACCTAGGTAGGCTGGGCAGATGTCGCCAGAGCAGTTTGAGCCTTTCAGACATTGGATGGTGGTGAGCACCTCTGTCGGTGAGACAGGGGAAAGTGAAATAGTGGGATGGTGAGTATGGTGGTAGAGATGGACTCAAATGAGGCCGACAGCGAGGGCGGGAGGCTGGATTTTCTAGAGTGGTTTTGTCCCTTAGGTTGAGGGTTTTGGTTGCTAGGGCTGATGGAATGAGAGAGCATCAAGCTTTTTTTTGCGAAACTGTCAGTGGGGGGTTGGTCTTACAGGATGGATTTTGAAGAGCTCTCTTGTATTGGAGCTTGCTTCAGCAAATCTGACATTATAAATGTTGGCTTTAGTGGGCAGAATGGCTGTTTGTTAGGCACTAGCAGAGTGGTTAAAGGCTGCCTTACTGGCGGGGTGTTTTTTTTTTCTCCATATATGTTAGCGAGCATGTTTTTGTTTGTGGAGGGAGAATAGTTCATCTGTCCACCAGCTATGGAAGTTCCTTTTTTGCATGTTGTGGTTTTGAGGGGGGCCAGCTGGTCTCGAGCGTTGAGGAGCGCAGTGTTGTAGACAGAGAGGATGACTTCTGGGTTAGTGTTAGAGTGCAATGATTCAAGGGAGGCCAGGATGACGGGTTCCATTAATTCTTTAGTACATTTACGGGTGTGTCTAGCCATAACACGTTGGGGTTACATGTTTTGTGGGAGTCGAAGGGGGCGGTGGCCATGGTGAAGCAGATCAGTGAATGGTCGGCCCATGGTACAGGGTCGATGGAAGAGACTTGTCCAGATATGTTTGTGGAGAGTATCCAGTCAAGGATCCTTCCTTTGTCATGGGCGGGGTGAGGACGGTTTGGGAGAAATTCTTCTCGTCTAGAGCTGAGGTGAGGGCTGTTGCCTTCTGGTCCGCAAGGTATTTGAAACTTAGGTTGAAGTCATCTAAGAGTAAAATTTTTGTTTTAGGAGAAGGGTGATGAATAGAGTAACGTCTGCGTCAGGTGTGCCCATGTGGTTGGGATGGTCGGTAGAGTAATAGAATGGTAATGGTGATCTGGGGGCTGGACTTGATTGTGGCTAGCAGATGTTTGGAGCCCGGCAGTGTCTGGAAGGGGGAGGCTCTGATGAGGAGGGAGGATTTGGAGATGATGACGACTCCTCCTCCTTGCTTGCCCTCTCTTTCAGCTTGAACGTTTCCGTTATAGCCAATACACCAAGCTTATTATACAAAATGACGTCATGGATGTCAGTGGCGTGGGCACAGATAGAGCAAGTGTTGGTAAGTGCACATGCAATGTGTTCTGTGCTCTTAATTGTGATGGACATGGGGTGCCAAGTGGGGGCTTGGATGATGACAGTTGCATTGGGGGGATGGAGGAGTGCTTGGACGTAGCTGAGGTGCATGCAGTTGGTGTGAGGGGTGATGTTTTGGTACTCTCAGTTTGGGCCGGGTGGTAATATCTATTGGGAGGGTTTGGGGGTCAGTCAGACTGGAGCGAAGTCTAGGTAGATGTGCTGTGCCCAGGCAGGGTGCCATGTGGAGCTGTGAGAGGTGGGAAGTGGAGGCTGCAAGGGGGGGGTATGAGGTGCATGGTGGTCACAGTACTACGGGTGTGTGGCAGCAATATAGAGGGAGAGGGGAAGGCTTTCTGGTTGTGGCTGGAACTGCATGCAGGTGGTGGTCTAGGCATAATGGATGGGATAGTTTTGATTGATCAAGATTGACTATGAGGTCTGAGGAGATGGGCGAAGGGGAGGATTTGTGGTACTTTGGGATGGTTGTTTGACTTCTGTGTTGAGTAGGAGATCTGATCCAGATCAGGGCAGGCAGGAAGGGGGAAGGTGCGGAGAGCACTATGGGTCCAGGGGGCGTTGTGTTTGTAGGGGGTCTGTGAGGCCAGGAACGGGGAGCAGGGTTCTTGATGGCACAAGGAATGGGTGATGTACTGGCATCAGGCAAGGGGGAGGGAGGCAAATCAGGGCAGGCCTCATAGAATACAATAGCATTAGGCATGGGGGCCCGAGGTGAAACATTGCAAGCATCCTGATCATGACATACATTGGAACTGGACATGGAGACAGAGCACATATTATAGCAGGCACCATACAATACATTTGAATTGGGCAAGGGGTCTGAGGTGAAACATTGCAGGAATTCTGAGCTTAGCATACATTTGAGCTGGGCATGGGGGCAGAACATGTATCATAACATACATCATTGAGTACATTTGAATTGGGCAAGGGGTCTGAGGTGAAACATTGCAGGAATTCTGAGCTTAGCATACATTTGAGCTGGGCATGGGGGCAGAACATGTATCATAACATACATCATTGAGTACATTTACATTGGGCAAGGGGGCCAGAGATGAAACATTACAGGCCTTCTGAGTATAGCATGCATTTGAGCTGGGCATGTGTGCAGGACATATATTATAACATGCATTGTTGAGTACTTTTACATAACAGGCAGCATAGAATACAACTGCACCGGTCATGGGGGCAGAATCTATGTAATTGCAAGCAGCATTGGCTTCGGTCACAATAGCATCATGAGAGGTGTTCCTGGCAAGATGTGCGGAGTGAGTGTCAGACAATGGATTCAAAGGTAATAAGGTGTGAGCGCTAAGTGGAGCTGGGTCGGTAGGGCGGGTTTAGTCATTTGGTGTTCAGCGTTGTCTTGGAGAAGGGCCCTTTGGGAATGTATAGACTGGATGGTGTGTTGAGAGCGGTAGCTGACTGCAGATGCAGATGTAGGATAACACTCCTTTGCTTCTGGTGACTGGGAAAAAGTAAAAGCTGCGGGTGCAACCATGAGTTGCGGCCCTGCAGGAGTAGAGGTAAGCTGGCTGGCATAGGTCACGTGTTCTCCTCTCCCGATCGCTTTATTTCTGTCCCAGACTTTTCCCAGCTCCAAGTCTGGAGACGTTTTCTCCATGAAGTTGTGTTAGGTAACCAATGTGATGCCCTCTCATACGGTTGGGTTTCTAAGAATGGGATCATACGGTTTCCAAAAACATCGCTTTGGGGTTGCCAGTCCTATGGTCCTAATTGTGACATGAATGGGTGCGTGATATGACAGTACTCTAATGCCATTGCCTATCTCCATGTAGGGTACTAGGCTAGCTGATAGCAATAACATGTCTATCCGCTAGACACTGCAATGTACACGAAAGAAATGGGTTTAATCCCTTTTCCTTGGGTGAAAAAACCTCAATATTTCAATTCCTGGCAAGTCCCTAAGAATCTTGGCCAAAGTACATCTCGGAGGGGCTTGACAATTTGTCCACTCAGGAATCCGGGGGCATATTTAAATCCACCCCCTCCAAGATCACGTGGCCCTCGATGAATGATGCTCGTGGATGCAGTAGGTCTTGCAAAAAGTGGATCTGTTTCTCATTTGGTGCGTAAATCATCACGTTTCCGAAACCACTTGCCTTTTGCCATTATAAATCTTACCATTTGTCTCTGTGTAACCCAGATAGCTGGAACACTGACTCTTTATGAAAAAATATCGCTAGTTTCTGCTATGGGCCAGGCATTGAAGTGGGAGCGCCCTATCGCGTAGCCTGTGTTCGTCTTGTGTGGCCATATGAGTTTCTTGAAGCATAACTAGTCCTGCTTTTATATCTTGTAGGCATCTGAAAATAAAAACTCTCTTACATGCCCCATTTAAACCCTGAACATTCCAAGCAAAAATTGATGTATTAATCAGATCCCATGCTCCATACCTCCCTCAATGTAAGGGAGAAAACGGTCACCGCTAGCCGGACTCCTCATCCTCTCTATTGTCCTATTACTGTACCTGCCATAATAATCAACATTTTAACAATAATAACTTTCAGCTTTTCAACTACCCTTCGACTCCCCCCACCATGAATCTCAGAATAACACTTTTCTCCCTTCCTTGAATCTGGGAATAGGGTCTTGTTTCCATCTGTCCCCAACCTCCCGGTTCCCTCCACTTCCTCTCACAAATAGTCCCCTAATAGCTGCTTGTACACCGGCCACCAATGTGGCTATTGCTACTATCCCTTCCCCCACTATCCCACCTGCATCCACCAGAAAGTTTCTCTATGAACCGCGGTAACAGAACCTCCCTGTGCCTTTACTCCAAGAGGCCCAGTTCCTCTGCAACAACTTTGCATGCATCCAGCTCATCTGCATCCAAACCTCCAATACTCATATCTCTTGGAACCCTGGCACTTCTAATTGCTGGTTGCGCACATTGTCCTCTACTTTGCTGATCCTCGGTGCAGCCTCCATGAATCTCGTATCCAGTAGAGATATTTTGGTGAGTAGTTCTGCCATACTATTCTGAATTTATTTAGTATCATCATTCAAAGTTGCTGCAGGTCTTTTCTGGCCATTGGCATGTCTAGGTCTGCTTGTTCTCCTGGGTCATGCTGTACTTGTGACACAATTGGGACTTCACCCTACTTAGACTTCTGCTTTGCCCCCAGCATTGTTAGCACATCTATCCCCCTCACTGGCTTATGCTTTGCTGCCATGATGCACTCCCGAGTGGTATGTAACGGCACCTGTGCACCCTTCGCAGACCTTGCCTAACAGTGTGTCAGCCGCTCAGTTGCTTAATCTGCTGGTTTAGCCAGAATGATGCCTTAAGCCATTCCCCCTCCATTTATTGCTGGACCACACTATGCCCGCACAGCCACACCACTCATCCCAACCATCCAATCTCACTCGCGCACATGAGGTGCTTGCCCAGTGCATGACTCATCTTTGTGTCTGCTTGGTGCCACGCCCTCTGTTTCACTATCCATGCATGAGATTCCTGTCCTGTCTAAGCAGGGTGACCCTCAGGGGGCATTCAACCTAGATAGGCCGACTCCCTGGGGTGACCGTCGCGTGCTGAAGGGTTTGTGCCATGGGTATCTTCTGGAGTGGAGCTGCTCCTTTCTTGCGCTTCTCATTCTGCGGCCCACTGTGGGGCTCTCCCACTCCTCCTGTGACCCGGCTCACTCCTCACCTCAGCCTGCAGTCACCACAATCAAGCCTCCTCTCTACACTCTTCTGCCGTGTTCATTTGGACTGCGTCCCTGGGAGCTCTATGCTTTTCTAATTTCGAAGTGTGCCACTGTGGTCAGGAAAATGCCATTGCGGCTGCCATCTTGGTACTGGTCTGTGTCCTGTCACACTTCCCCACAGATCTGCATGTGGTTGCTGTCCTATTCTACAGGGCAGAGATATGTGCACACCTCATTTGGAGTTCGGTGTATCATTTTGCCCACCACCATGTTGCACCGTTTAGGCATCAGTAGAGGGAAGAACGGAGCATCCTCCATTTGGCCATGCCCCACTAGCAGTACATTTCTAGCCGCTCTTCAAGAGTTTGATCCTGAGTTAAAACCTTTGCTGCTATTAGAGGACTGAGCTCTAAAGGAGGAATAGTAATTATAGTTGTGGGAGGGCCGTCTCTTTAAATGATCTTTATCTTTTTTGTGTATGCATCCTCATTAGTCTAGAATTGGATTCAGATTAGATTAGGGGGCTGGGCAAGGATATGTTAGGTTTTGAGTCCTGTTAATTCCAGGCTGTCGCATGTCCATTGTGTGGCCTTGTGTTGGGTCAGGCGGGGACATTAGTCATTTAGGATTCAGGAAAAAGAGTAATAATCTGTACATGTGGGCAGATCAGCGTTTATCATGTATATGTGCAGGTCGTGCAGGATAGTCCAAATTATTTAATATATAGACAGGTCGGTGATGGGTGGTGCGCATTGATGGGTATATGGAGAGGTGTGTGCTGGGTGGTCAGCACATGATTGGCATTGGATCTGGAAATGAGGGTAGAGAGCTATTCACAGAGGTTTCTCTATGTGAAACCGCATGGAAAGTTGGTAAATGTGATGTAGCATTTGTTTTATCCTGTTTGGTCCTTATGTCCGTGGATGTGTTTGCATGTATCTAGTGCTTCTTGTCATAGTTAGGTCTTTAAGGTTCCCAAATGCTCACAGATGCAGTGGGGTGTTGCATGAGGCTTAGGGGCAAGGTTTGCATTGAGGTCTATATTGGTCGGTTCAGGTGTTGTTTTAGCTTTTCACGGTTGCAGTGGGGTGCTGCAGGAGCCTTATTGCTGGAGCTTATGGCTGAGGTCTACACTGCATTTTTAGGTATGTTGATGGTCACGTTTGTGGTGAGCAGCTGAGACTAGAAATGTGGATCGGTTTACATAGATTGGTTGATATTTTGGTTGCATTTGGGAGCATAGTTTGCGTAGTTATATCTGTGGATGGCACAATATTGTGCCTAGTGGATAAGCGTTGACATGTTGCATAGTGGCTTGAGTCTGTTTTGCTTTTGCTTTGTTGCACTCTTGCATGAGATTTGGTTTTATTGGTTTCACCATTCATGTGTTTAGGATTCTGACTGCACGCAATGTTGGTTTGCCTTTGTTAGTTCCTAGTGTCTCTTGGTTCCCTTGCATAGGTTAACATGGAGGCCACCTGTATGCTTTGGAGGGGAATGTGGTGTGTTTGGTTGAGGGCGTTCATGCTGGTCAGATTCCTCCTGGTGGTGTCATTTCTAGTTCTGCTTTGTGGCGTGTTGTTGTTGGTGTGCATTTTCATTGTCACTGTGGAGATTGTTTATGTTGTAGGCAAATGTGTTGATAGTTTAAAAGAGGGAGAAGTGTTGTGGTTGCATGTCTCTTGAGGATGTCATTGTTGTGATGTCAGAGTGAAATGTATGACAGTGGAATTCTATGCTTGTATCTGATTTAATGTTCTAGGAGTGTCAGTTAGATTTGGGCCTAGCTAGAGCATGGATGTCCACCAGTCTGTCTGTCTGTCTGTCTGAGTGTCTTTGTCCACTTCCCTGAAACTGTGGACTTATAAAGTGTATACCTTGAGTATGGTGTACAAATTATATTAAAACCACTTAAACAAGAAGCTTGTCTGGACCTGCGAGCAGAAGCTCACTCTCCCCCAGGCTGCCTCCCAGAACACCAACGAGACCCTCCAGCACAGCAGCCACGACCCCCACGGAGATGTGCAGGAGACTGCACGCTACTTAAAAATGGCTGCAGGCATCACGGCCCAAGAGAACTTGAATGTCAAGTCAGCATCTAACTGCCCCCAGCCCATACCCTGGTTTGTGGGAAACACATAGGTGCCCAAAAACATACACTACAGGTACAAGCTGTACCCCCAGCTATGGGTATTATAGGGGTATCCCATGGGCATTGTCCACAAAAGGAAACATGAATAGCTGCACTGCCAGAGGCCCAGACTGGTCCTCAGAGGCATAAAACATACAGGAAAAACACAGAGAAGTGGTAGGACGCATTTAGAAGGCCATGTCCCTCCAAGAGGCATCACCAGCATTACAGTATTCATCAGGTTGATGTTCCTGCGAAATCTGTGTTAATGCCAAGCAAAGTCATTATGACTTCTGAAGTGAAGTCAAACAAAAATTCACTGAGGTTGACTCAGAATGCTTATACATAGACTAACCTTATTGTGGATGATAGGTGTCTTATATGTTGAAATTGGGGTAGCCAAAGGAGTGGGTGGATGTGTTCGCCAGTCCTTATTATCCCATAATGTGTATGTTATGGAGGAAGTGGTGTCTGATTCACAGCTTGGGTGTTACATCTCATTCACCATCAAATCAACAGCAGAGGACATTACATGTGCACCTGGTTGGACACGTGATGGAGGGTTGGCGGAATGATAATCTAATTTTGACCTTTAAGGGTTGTTCTCACAGTAATGTGAATGATAACCCTGGATCTATGTCATTGGCCCTTTCTGACACCTTACATAATGTTGGAAACGATAACAAGATTTCACCCTTACTAAAGATTTGATTAGATTGTATGTGCTCTCTGTGATGATGTTTAAGAGTGACTTTTGCAGATCCCAGCATTTGACATGTGCTCTGGAATAAGCAGGGGGACCTTTTGATGTAGGCATTACAATTGACTTGGGCAGTGGAGCTAAAAAATGTCATCTGCATGAACATTGGTATCTCGCAAAAGTAGCTCAAAGTTTAAAGAAGTGAAACTTTACAAAGACTGCAACTAACGCAGCAGTGGCCAACATAGAGAGGGCATTTTGGAGAGGGCATTAACACAGTGCCAAGCTAGGCAAGTAGCGCACCTAAATGCCTGGTTCACCCCCCAATTTAAAGCCTTAAGATCACAAAAAAGGAAACTCCATTCTAATTGGCGCCACTCCCCCTCCGAAAATAACAAAAATAACGGAATTTGCAAAAATGCACAAAAAAGAAATAACTAAAACCAAAAAGAACACCTTCAATGATAGGATTGAGAAAGGCAAATCTAACACCAAAGAATTGTTCTCCATCCTCCGCGAACTAGAATCCCTAATCCAACCAGTAGATAATGCCCCAAAGGGTAAAGCATGGTGTACTAACATACAAAATGCTCCATCGAATAAAATATTGTCCTTAAAATGCAAAATTGCTAAAAAAAAGGCCTCATTACCACTCACTGAACAATAAACTAGTCAACCCTCGGTGACTAGGACAACCACACCTTTTAGTTTTAAGACTATCTCCATAACTGAAACAGTAAAAATAATACTCTCTCTCAAACCTTCGAACTGTAAAGGCTACACGTGCCCAGCACAGATAATAAAGGATGCAGCTAGAGACCTAGCCCCTTTTATCTCTAAGTTGATAAACGCTTCATTTAAAACTAATACAGTACCAGCCAACTTTAAAGAATCTTGGGTTCTACCATTACTAAAAAAACAAACTCTGGACCCCACCATCCCTACTAATTACAGACCCATCACCACTGTGCCATTTCTCCTTAAAATTTTAGATAGAGCTGCCTACATACCAATCCAGGACTACCTGGAAGCCAACCACCTACTTGGCTCACGAATATCGGGCTTCCCCCCCTCTCCATGGCACTGAAACAGCGCTGCTAGACCTGAAGACACAAATTGAAGAATTAAAGGACAATGGAAAAATAGCTTTGCTTCTCCTGGACTTGTCGGCAGCATTCGACCTGGTGGACCATGCAGTGTTATGCAATCACCTCCAATCTGCCGCCAACTTCACCAATGATGCTACAGCTTGGGTCCAATCCTTCTTAGCTAACCGGACCATGAGAGTATTCTCTACTTCAGCCTGTGCCGACCCTATCAAAATAACCTGCGGGGTCCCACAAGGTTCCTGCGTATCCCTGACTATGTATAATATCTTCACCAAGCCTCTGTTTGATAAGTTGGACAGACTGGGTGTCACCTACACTAATTATTCAGATGACACCGGGCAACTTCGAGGCGGATTTAGCCCTGGTGAACAAAATATACACCCTCATTCAGGCATGGATGGCATCCCATGGCCTCTGCCTGAATGACGAAAAAACTGAGTTACTAATCTTAGGCTCTGAAGCTAATATTGAAAAACTCAGCCCAAACTACACATCCTTCAACATTGATAACAGCCCTATCAAGGTGATGTCTGTAGTTAAAACTTTAGGATTCTATTTGGACTCCTCTCTCACTCTCAAAAAGCAAGCCAACTCCCTTGCCTCATCCACAACGTACACTTGCAAACTCATCAGAGCCTCCAGACCATACCTCTCGAGAGAAAGTTGTACCACACTAGCCAATGCTCTTATTATGTCAAGATTAGATTACTGTAATGCCCTGTACCCAGGAGTCAACAAATATATTACAGATAAAATTCAAAGACTGCAGAATAACGCCCTGAGGGCAGCATTGAACATCCCCTACAGAGGGCATATTACCAAATTCAGGAAAGAGGTCAACTGGCTGAAAATAACGGACATAATTCTCCTCAAAACAGCATCCCTCACCTCCAAATGCCTGAATAACTTAGCACCACCATATCTAATGGACAAAATTACTAGGAGAACAGCTACCTGCCCTATGAGATCTGCTAACTCACTTATGCTGGAGATTCCTAGGTTCAAACGCTCAACAGCAGGAGGAACTAGTTTCCCAGTTAAAGCTGCACAATGTTGGAACAAGTTACCAGTTGACCTCAGAAAAGTACAACACTACCCTAAATTCAGACATAAGATACTCAACTGGTTACATACCAATGACACCTAACTGACGAACTACATTTCTACCTTTCTGACCCCTCCACGACCCCGTTGTTTGCTTCCACCAAACTACACTGCAGCCTGGTTAACTGTGCATGCGGTGCATACGTAGGTGTGCATATATGGATATTCTTAATGCCTCCTTGACTCACTAAGACCATTGCTTTGCTTTTAATGTATCTTGTACCTTGTATCTTGTTCCTATCGCAATCACTGCTCTATGTATTGCTACCTTTGCACTGTAACTATGTTTTAAGATTTCTTGTTTCTGTTGCGCCCGTCTACCTTAGGGCTTGGTGCGCATTACCAAACAAATAAATAAACAAACAAACAAACAAACATTCCTATCAGTTAGAGCTCTCTGCCCAGGCCAGAGACCATGTTTATGAAACCATGAATGGTCTTGCAAAAAGGTTTTGATTTGGTTAAAACAAATAAGAGTCTGGCTGATGAGTAGTCTGGTTTTGACAGAGGAGTGGTACTGTAGAGCAGGTTCTTAGCATTCGTTATTGGGCATAGGTGTCCAATTTATCTAGGCTTTATGGACTTAAGTTCTGCCTTTGAGCATGATAATAGTTTAAATTATCGAAATGGTTATCCACTCTAGAGTTACCGAAGCCATTCCTTTCTATATTGGTGGCTCTCCATGAGAATTGAATTTCCAGAGTACATCTTGACCAGTCCGGGAATTAAGATATAGCCTTTACCATGGGGCAGAAAGGAGTGCATGCGTGGGGCAGACAAGAGTGCATGCGTGAGGCGGACTGGAGCGTGTGGGGCGGACTGGAGCACGCGAGGCGGACCAGAGTGCGTCGAGCAAACTGGTGTGTGTGGAGCTGATTGAGATGCATGGAGTGGATAGGAGTGCATGGACCAGACTGGAGCGCATAGAATTGCGTGACGTCTATAGTATGGTTTGGAATGCAGAGAACGTTTTGAAAGAGCACATAACCCATCATATCACACCACCGCGCTTACTCTCCACTCTACACCACCACTCAACTAGAACACAGATATACTATGACACCATTCGGTATAACTGTTCTCATACCAACATCCGCCGCATACTCCACATCATTCTAAGTAAACACTGCTGGTTACACACCCCCAGCCAGGTGTTCTCCTCAGGCCTAACATAGCCACACTCGGTCTGGATAAATCCTGCCAGAACGAACACATACTCCTGATCTCTCAACCACCACACTTACCGCTAAGAAGAAGCTATTACACGAATACCGCACCAGCTGCACACATACCCGGTGCTCACACGCACCATTGACTCTCTCTACTGACCTGAACTTCGGTTCCCAAGGGCGTTCAACCTACCAGCGCCTTCAGACCATACCAATGGTATATAAGGCGCTATATAACTGCAAATGACATAACATAACATGAGTCAAGGGGTTAGACATGGTTATATTATGTTATCTTATGTTATGTTATTGGGCATTTGTATAGTGCCTTTTACCCAGTGGTATGATTCCAACGCACTGTGGGTTGTACGCCCTCAGGGACCGTAGTCCAGGTCAGTGGAGAGAGTAGTGTAGTAAATAGTGCTTGGATGTAATTGGTATGTGTGCAGCCTGGGCGGATTACATGTTGTATAGCTGCAATCTAGTGCTAGGCATGCGGCAGTGATTGTGTGAGATCAGTAGGATGTGTGCAGTAAGGCCATTCGGACTTGGATTGCTGCATTCTGGTGGCAGTAGAGTTTGTCAATGGGATAATGTGTTCAGCTTGGCTGATTTTTGTGGGGTATATCTTTGTTCTAGACTGTTGAAGTGATGATGGAGGTCCATAAGTATGTGTGCAGGTAGGCCAAATTGGTCGAGGAGTAAGGCTGTATTCTATTGTTTGTTTGCAGAGGAGAGAGTTAGCATATTGGTGTGTTTCAGTGTCTGTGTGGTTTGGAGGATGACCATGTTCCTAATTACCTTCCCATGCCCATCAAGGTGACAGTATCTCCCTTTGGGGCAATTATGCTATGGTCATCCCTGTGTCTTGTTGTGTCTGTAGTTGCTTATTGGAGTACCTCTGCATCCCGTTTCATTCCATCGGTCATACCAGTACATCCTAAAAATCATGGCTGGTGCTCATGAGCGCAGTCCAGCATCAGTGGCTATGGCCATCCCTGTGTCTTGCTGAGTCTGACGTTGCTTGTTGGTGGCACCTTTTCAGTGTGTGGTTGCATCACGTTCTCTACTAATGGACGTACGAGTACATCCTAGAAATGGTGACTGCTACTCAGGTCTAACATCTGGCCAGGCATTGTTGTTTGTGCCATGTCTGACCACCACATTTACGTGCAAAACATTGAAATCCCTTGCAGATACCTGCAACGCCAGTTTCATTGCCTGATGTCTAGAGTTTATTCCCTTAAAGCTGAAACTAAAGTTAGTGCATAAGTGCGATTGGATCCATATTTTCAAGTCCTGGGTAATTCCTTAGAGTGGTTGGTCAAGTATTCCCGCCCTAGTTTATGGTCTGAATTTGTGAAATTACACTGCATCAAAGTTCCTTGCGAGAGCTGGGTGTGCTAGAGTGCTCAAGCGCTTATCTGATAGGAGAGCGTGGTGAATAACAGCAAGAGACAAAGAGCAAGCCTAATAAAGCATGGAATACTTTTGCCACTGTGCCCCACGTGAAAGGAGTTCCGGGATCAATTCCCAGACAGTTCTGATTAAGCATCACATGATCCAAGAACATCCATGAGTGTTGGACAATGACAACCAGATTTGGTTATCTTATTGTTTCAATATAGGTGCTAGAAGGCCCTTGGTAATTAGTACTGCTCAATACATTCTCAGATAAGTAGGATTAGCAGAGATATAAGTGCTAGTAGAAACTTGTATGTAGTTATGCTCAAAATAGTTCCAGATAAGTAAGATTAGCAAGAATAGACATCTCCTGGACCGATAACATAGGGCATACTTGGAGGAGGCAATTATCGAACCCAGTCATGGCAATAGTACATAGGTACTATTACTGCGTGGGGTCCGGGTCTAACACAATCAATCCAGATAATTGGAGATAGATCTCTCTTGGCCTCAGAATGTAGTGTATACCTGGAGGAGGAATCTGCATGGAGTGTTAGCTCCATTGCTGTTTAACTTATATGTAAACTCATTATTTGCAAACTAAGGTCCGATACTCAGAAAACAGCAGGAAGGAATACGTGTGTATTGCCATATGTGGATGGTGTGCGTTTAACAGCTTGTACTACAAGAGCTTTAAAGCTGTTGGTAATCAGGTTTGTTTAATTTATGGCTGCAAAGGATCCTTGTGCTAATATCAAAATAATCAAACCTTATGTGCGTCGGATGCTGCAGAGGTAGACTTAGGAGTTTAGGAGGGAGTACTTTGGAGTCAATCCTTCCTACTTATCTAGACAGATCTATCCTAGTGGCTAGCTATGGTGCAGATATGTAGGGCTATAGAAGGCATAAAAGGCATAAAATAAGCAGTGTTTCATAGTAATTTGCTATGCAATTCTGTCAGTTTGCTAATCAAATGGACACGTGTGTAGCAAATATAGCTATTTAAGTTGCCCTCTTCAATGAAAGCACAGCTCACCCTGCATTCCTCTCTTGCCCTCTGTGCTCTCTGTCCCCTCTTTTCTCTGTTCACTTCAAGGTCTAATGGAGACAAAGCGCAGCAGTAATCATCTCCTCCACTCTTAAGTGCCAAATCACCCCACTAATAAATAAAGCATTGACCGCAGAAGTAATGTGGGCATTCAGAGCCCCTGAGGCTTCCTTCAGAAGAGTCAAGGGTATGGCATCCGCAGGGGAGGCTGATTTAAGGTGCTGGTTTGCCTCAAGTACGTCTGTGTCAGAGAACGTGGGGAATGTGGACCATCGCACCTGAGCAAGGGGAAGCTCAGCAAGGGCCATATGGCAAGGTAACTGAGGTATCTCCCTGTTTATATCATCCCGGATAGCAGTAATTTTAGTCACAAAAAATGAGGAGAGAGAGTCACACAGAGCCTGCAAAGGTGGCCCTTAGCATGTGTCTTCTCGTGAGTCGATAAAGAATGCACAAGATTGAGAAGGGCCTTAGGTATATTAAGGGCACCTTGTGAGCGAAAAAAGTTTTTTTTTTGCATTTATAACTGCTTTGTGATAGGCAGTAAGGGTGCAGCAAAATGTAGATTTGGCATCAGAGGATTAAGTGAAACGCCATTTTCTCTCAGCCTGTCTACAACGCAAGGGAACAAGTTCTCTGCTTACATAATCTGATGCGAGCCAACGAATCAGCCGTCAGTTTAAACGCGGCATCCAAAGTGGCCAGGGAGCAATCAGCTGCATACCCACAATGTGCTTTCAAGGAAGTAGTGATCTCAGGGTGAGACACCCTGTGCCAACTACGATTAAGAATGGAGGGCTTTGCCAGAGGTAGAGAAGGTGCCCTACGAAAAATAGAAAATGGGACCAGGAAGTGATCGGACCATAGTACTGGACTAGGCGAGCCAGTGCAGATGGACGCTGCAGAGTCAAATATCAAGTCCAGGACATTACCCTTTTGGTGGGTGGGTTCAACCACCCACTGAGGAAGCCCTAGGTTAAGCATCAAGGCCATAAAGTTTGCCACCGGCCCAGCAGTGGGAGAGTTTAACGGGAGATTATCATTGCCCACAATGAACAAGTCAGGATGTTTGCAGTTCTAGCATCAGTGCTGGAAAGTCTGCATAAAACATACTGTCGGCCCTGGGGTCCAATAGACCACCAAAATTGCAAGGGTAAAAGTGGGATAAACAGTAATGTGGGCTAATAAGCATTCCATTTTAAGAGAATGCTTAGGGACTGTGCACATATCCGTGTAATTGTCTTTAGGAATCATGGCCACTCCACTACCAGGATGAGCTGCCATGCATTCCACGTGCACCAGTACATAATTGGGAGAAAGGGCTTGCACAATAGATGGGCCCGATGTGTCGTCACCAAACCACGGTTTCGGTAAGAAACAAGAAATCAGGTAAATTATGAGACACTAAGTCATAGCATTCCTTAGAATATGCCACTAGCGAGTGAGTATTTAGGAGCCTGCACTGTGGGACAGCAGCCAAATTGGTTTTAAGAGATGTAGGGGGTTTAATAAAGCCCATCAGCCACAAATTCTTGTTGGAGGATGAAATATCTACCACTAACACACCTCGTCTACAAAACACACTCAGAGATCACACTACCCACCCCACCCTACTCTACCCATCTCACCTATCCCATTCCTACCACCAATTATCAACACTCACATTGATACGTACACTTGCTCAGCTCCCACCTATTCTAACCCTGCACCTACCAAGCCATGTCTTGGTCAACTCAGACGATCCCATTTATGCTCCCACACCAATCACACAACCACCTCTCCACCTTCCCATCCACTATACCCAAAGGAACACAGACTCTCCTCGCGCTCCACACCACCAACCCTTCTCCTTTCACACTCTGTCCACCACACTCCCCTTTCTGACTCCCCTTGACCCCATCCCCCATACATAACCCATGATTATTATCAGCCTTCTCTGTGCCCTCATTAACACTTGTTCACTATGCACACATGCCATTGACAGCCATGACCTCTTAGATGATAGACATCTGGACATACTTGCAGTCACTGAAACCTGGTTGCATAATGCTGCGGGACCTTCCCTATCTCTATCCATCCCCAATGGTTACTCTATTCTAAGAGGTGACTGACTTCACAACCCATGAGGTGGAGTCGCTTTTATCTACAAATTCAACCTACCTATCAGAGAGATCCCCATACCCACAGATCAAGGATATGAACCCCTCTATACTACACTATAACTCAATGCCCAAAGCACTCTTAACCTCATCCTTATCTACCATCACCCCCACCCACAACTTGAATTGCATCTTAGGTGACTTCAATCTAAGGTTTAATGACCCTATATCCACTTTCCACTTTCCACTTTCCTTAACGCCACCTTTTTCAAAATGAACCTCTGCCAGATCTCACCAACCCATGGAAAAGGTTCCATCCTTGACTGGATCATACACCTAAACAAAAGCGCCACCATTATAGCCACATATCCTATACCCTGGTCTGACCGCTCACTTATCGAATTCAATATCTCTCTCAACCACACACGCAGCACCCAGACCTCTACTCCCATCACCATTACAGCATGCAACACCAGGTAACTCACAAATGCTGTGCTTGCCCCTACTACTGCCAAACATCACATACCGCCAACCCTCCCAGCCAATTCACTATCACATGCAGAAGCCTGTAATGCCACTTTACTACCAACACTCAACATGCTTGCCCCATGCAAAACCTCAAACCGTAGTAAGCAACTACACCACAGCAACTGTTTAGTAGAGGAACTCCAATCCCTGAGCTGACAAAAACGCGCTCTTGAACACCTGTGTAGAAAGCACCCTTCCATAGAAAGCAAATATGCCTTCATAACTGTAGCCAAAGTCTACACATCAGCCCTCAAAACTACCAAAGTCAGTTACAATGTCAGAGAGCCTTTAGAAATTCTCAAAGAACTCAAAATCACTGCACCTCCTATTTCCCACTTACCCAAAAACAAAGCCTGGTGCACTTCTATTCAGTCGGCACTCTCTAAAAAAACTCAGAAACTAAGGGAGAAAACTATCACCAAAAAAGTCACTAACACCCCCATTTGTCACCTCCACTCTATCCCCTCTCTACCCCCTCATCAACATGCCCTTCCATTTCCTTTCAGTCACCTCATATGATGCAGTTAAAATCATCAGAACTATCAAACCAACTAACTGCAAAGGTGATGATTGCCCAGATCACACTATTAAACTCTGCACAGAAACACTTGCACCTTCCCTAGAGTACTTCATCAACTCCTCATTCTCCTCTGGTGTAGTACCCATCAACATCAGAATCCCTCCCTGGACCCCTCCCAACTATCAACCTATCACAAATGTCCCATTCATACACAAAATACTGGAAAACATAGCTTATACTCAAATTGAATCCTACCTTTAACACCACAACCTACTTGATACCGATCTTTCTGGCTTTAGACCCCACCACAGAACTGAATCAGTCCTATTAGACCTTAAAATTCAACTCGACCGCACCCGCAATTCAGGCAATCTTGTCCTACTCATCCTCCTTAACCTCTCAGTCGCATTTTACATCATCGACCACAATATCCTCTGCAAAATCCTCAGTACAAAATTCCACTTCTCTCCGAAAGCTACCTGAATGACCATTCCTCCAGAGTCTTCATTGGCGATCAAGCCTCATATCCTATCCCAGTCCCACACAGTGTTCCACAAGGATCTTGCATTTCTCCCACACTGTACAACATTTAGACCAAATCCCTATTCAATCAACTAGACAAATTGAATCTCCCCTACACTAACTTTGCTGATGATTCCCAGATCCTCCTGCACCTCACAGGTAACTACTCTCAAGACTCCATCTTGATCAATCAAACATGCAACATCATACAAAATTGGATGACCAACCATCAACTATGCCTTAACAATGACAAAACCGAGTTACTCATTGTTGGCTACCTTCACAGCATGAAAAAACTAGACCTGCATACTCCTTCTTCACCAGTGATGACAACCTCATCCCGGTATCAAGTCATGTAGTCATGTAAAACCCTCTTGGTTTACCTAGATGCTGATCTCAGCTTGCACAAACATATCAAATCACTCGCCTTCTCCACCGCATACATTACTGTTAGGCGGAAACCTGTGCAGTTCCCTCTGGGACCACTGCAAAAAGATTTAGGACTACAGGTGTTTGGCAGTAAACCCACTTGGTAGCAGTTTGTACCACACAGATTCACTTGGTAGCTGTGGTGGAGCAGTCAGACTTCCCTCAAGAAGAGTTAGGCAGTATGTGGAGTATACAAAATAGGGAAATTTACACAGTAGAACAAGCAAACACGGAACAGAGCTTGGGTGTACAGATATATAGGTATTTATTTATAACAACACATCTACGAAAAACACTCTGGCACTAATACGGCAAACAACTTCAATCCCAATTACTATAAGTACATCAATCCCCCTAACAATAGTTCAACAAGTCTAGGTTCAACGGCACCACTTATTTGCAGACAGAGGTGAATGCTTTAACCTAGATGGCACTCTAGTATTCGTTAGGACGGGAGAGAAAAGGCAGGGTATGAAATCAACTCGGTACCAACACTTTTACGAACAAATGCAAGGCAAGTAAGGCAGGGTCTACTGTAGATCGCAAAGTTCAGAGGCCAGGCCCACTCGGAGAGAGGCAAGGCGATATGTCCCAAAAAGTATCAAAGTGGAAATGCACTTCGAGTGTTTGTCGCAAATTGTCACAGAAAGATTGGACCAGTTCAGAACAGAAAGTTAGGAAAGCTTAGAGGCGACCCAATGGAGAGGCGAGGATTAAGACACCTCACGCTAACTGTCAAAAAGGGAAGCCAGGCGGACACGGTACCTTGTATGTGGAGAGACAGCTCCGGCGGGGGCAGTTGTTCCTGGTGGTGGATGCAAGTCGGGGCTTTGCCAAGAGAAGAGAGGCTCTCGTCATCAAAGGAAAGTTGAAGATCGTTGCACCACCAGGGAAGAGACCAGCCGCGAGTGCTCCGTCTCAAGGCACCACCTTTTGGTCGCGGTACGGGTTAGTGGCTATCCGGTTGCCGGGGTGCTCAGCATGGGCAATTCAACCACTACGCCCTGGAAGCGAAGAAAAAGCAAAGGGGAATGGTTGTGCCCACCAGTCAGGGGAAGAAGACTCTCCGGCAGGGAGATCTCCTCTGTCGTCGGGAAGTGGTGAGACGGTTCAGCAGGGCTCCACCGGAGGTGTCGTTGTTGCAGGTCGGCTCAGCATTACCCTCGTTGGATTCTTAGGTCCTGTGGCGACTTCTCAAGATCCAGTCCCAAAAGCCCTGCTTTTATGCAGAAAACCCCCATTCATTCAGCCTAGCTGTCAATCAAAACACGCTAAGTGGTGAGCGGGGTGGCTCACCACTTGGGCTAATCACACCAGAGTGCGACTTGAGTTGGCAAGGCAAATCAGTCCAGGGTGCCTAAACCCCCTCCCACACCCCCTGTGGTACCCAGACAGAATGGCACCACTTTGGAGGGCCTCTGTGCAGAACCCCGCCAAAAGTGGAACAAAGGGCTCAACCTTTGGTTTACGAGTCACAGAGACGAACACAGATGCCATTTTAAAAACTGAGTTCTGGCAGAAAATACCAACCGATAGATTTATTTGAGATAAATAAACCGGTGGTATGTTAGAGATTAACAAGAAAAAGTATTAACCTCCAACAATGGGAAGAATCCCATAGAGTTATATTCGGGGTCGAATATAACAAGTAGTTTCCACTGCCACCAGCCAAAACTCGACGAGGGGGGACGGGACAGTGCCCCCTCGAATAACAGACCCAGGGGTAATCGAATTACCCCTACTAGTACATCCACAATAGGATGGTTTGTACTAGTTCTGTTAGTAAATTTAGGTCTAGTAAAGCCAATGGTGACTTTACATGCCCTGGGAGACAGTAGTCAGTCCCAGGGTATGGAGTCTATGGTGGGGATCCTCTAGGACGCCCCAGTGTTACGGCACGGAGGGTGCGGTGTAACACACATAGAAAAACATATGAGACCCTATGGAGTAAAAGACCCCATAGCCCATAGAACACATTGACATTCAAAGGAATTAACCACATTCATGTCCAAGAGTGGGAGAAAAAGAGTCTCACTCTTGGCAGGATGGAAAAAAACAAACTCCAGAAATCCAGCAAAGCTGCTGGGGGACTCACTAGGTTAGGAAATTCAGCCTAAACAGAGAATTCTCCCTAACAATTACCAAGCTCATTAACCTCATCTGAAAATTCCTTCCACCAGACAAGTGCCTCGCTCTTGCCAGAGTAATCATAGGCACTAAATTAGACTACTGCAATGCCCTACTCACAGGTACCTCAGTCAACAACCTATCCAAAACTCCACTCCTACAAAATAACGCCCTCAGAGCTGACCAGGGTCTAAAGTGCACAGACTACATCACACAAGCTAGAAGAGATGTGCATTGGCTACCCATCAAAGCATGTATTGAGTTCAAGACCCTCACAATTCCCCATTGCTGCATTCACAAAACAGCACATGCCTTCCTCAACACTCACCTCCACATAAAAACCTCCATTACTCCTCTTCCCTATCACTACTTACCCCCAACTTTATCAAAATATAATGAGCCGGAGGATCGACTTTCATGGTCACAGCCCCCAATCTCTGGAACTCGCTGCCCCCACCTATCAGAAACAAGACTTCCTACCAAACCTTTAGGAAGCTATTAAAATCCTGGCTCTTCAATCAATACAAATGAAACTGTGTGTATCACTGATCTTCTGTCATAAACTCTGCATCACAATATGTACATATCTACTGTTCCTCACCAACTAACTTTGATTGTGGTATTTCTTTCTTGTAACTGCTACCAGCGCCGTGATACCTTCAGGTCTGGGCGCTTAACAAATGAAATAAATACATTAAATAAATAAGCTTGGATCAAGCATTCTCTATGACTCAAGGAACCAACATTGCTTCAAAGTGTCACTCCAGGATCAAACTCGTATGGTGACATATTGGCGGGAAGAAAGTATCCATGGTGACATTTTCATAAAAATAGCCTTGATTTATCAAATATCTAATTCAGTTGGGGGAGTGGTTGGGGTGTTTGTCGCATTGTGCCTCTATGTATTTATGTCATGTATTTGAAAAGACTGGAGGGTTATCTGTACCTCTGCCCCCTGCACTTGTGTACAGGCGTGTTATACATGCCATATCATACCATGTCATATCATATGGTAGGACAAAGAACACCCCAGCCAAGGCTCTTAATTTGGTAATGTTGGTTGAGCACCCAAGGCTGAGGAGATGCAAGCTGGTTCTTAAGTACAGTGTTTCTCCAAATCCCCCACAAAGGAATGTCCACACACTATGCTAGGTGATAACACAGCTTTGTTATAATAAATAAGGTTGCTACCCAATCATGTACAGATAAATAACGCACTTCGTACTTTGGGATGTAGAGGCCAAGAAATAAGAAGGATCCAAACCCAGTGGGAAAGGCAGCCGTTTCGGTATTTGCAGTGGTCTCTGTTTTGGTGTATTTTCCGACTGTGGAAGTCCTAGCAAGGTGCAACCTGCTGTGGACTCCGAAAGGCAGGGGAAGAAAACACCCTTTGGGACTGTGGATGACTTTCAGCGGCGAACGGTGCAGTGCCTGAATTAGGTGTCAGGTTTCAGTTGCAGGATTTTGCAGTTCACCGTCTTTTGGATCTTCGGTGCTACAGCCGCAAAACAGATGTCTGGATGATTTCTGGCACCCTGGACTAAACCACTGGACTGGAACACAGACCATCACCACATCTGGTGCCTATGGACGTCTTTGTTGTATTGAGGTAGTGGAAAACCCAGTGGTGGACACTCCTTTGCACCCAGCGACTCTGAACCTTCTCTGGCTTGAAAAGATGCTCAGTGGTGATGGCAAGGATGTCTCTTGAGGTATTATTCATGTTACCGTTCTGGGTGTCAAGCAGCACTCTGCCAGGTTACCCCTTCCTCTGGATGCTACACTGCAATTGGGTTTCCAGCAGTCAAGAATGCATCGCTGTATCCTAGTTAACATAACTGGACTTCTTCAGCACAAGATGTCCAGGCACTCCTCTTCTGGATTCAAGAAAACCCTTATCTGGACAGCAGGCACACCGGATTGGCTTCCAGGTTACTTTTGACGTAGAGCAGCAGGTTGTACAATGATCCCTTGCAGCTCGGGAACAGGTCTCCTATCGAGGTCCACTCTTGATTCTGTCCTCGGTTCAGCAGAACAGTCTTTGGATTTCATGAAGCGATGCAGCTGTAGAGTTCTCCCTCCAACTGGACCCAGGATATTGGCTCCGGTTTTGACTTCAGCTTCATTTTCCAGACAAGAACAATTTGGTGAATAAGGGGATCCTTCATATACAGATTTGTCCCCCATTCACTCAGGCTCAGCCAGGTTCAGTCAGCCAATGATATGATATGATAGGTTATTTATAATGCGCTTAATCTCCAGAGGTTTCTAAGCACGGAACCGGGGATCAAACCTGTGTTGCTCTGTGTTGTCTTGCTTCCAAGGCGAGCACGTTTCTGCTGAGCTATCCTCCCGAGACAATTACCAACAAGAGCATTCATGCAGGCAGTCAATCAAACAGGCTCACAGGCATCCAGGATATTCAACCAGACACACATAACACAGAATGTGGATTCGAGTGAGCACCCAGACTTCCAGAGCACTACACTGCATTCACACACACCCACCAGCACCAGACACCCGTAACACAGAATATGAGTTGACTCCAAACTCCATCCAATCCAGTCTGACAGGAGGCAGCCCCAGAACCACATATGGTCCTTCCACCCAGAACCTAATTGCCCAAATTATGCCTACAACATTCCTTCTTAACAGTGGAACACCTATTTTCTCTACCCTTGAGTTGCCTGCTGATGAACTTGATAGGGTGGCTCTTTCACCCTTTGTCATCTAACTGAGTCAAAACAGATCCATTTCCTGTGTCACTAGCATCAGTTTGCACTATAAAGGGTGTGCTATAGTCAGGGGCACACAATACAGGTAACCTGAACAGACTTTCCTTCAAGCCATCAAATGCCTTTTGACAGCTTTCACGGGAATGAGCCGTTTAGGCTATTTGGGTGATGTCAGAACTGTCAGAGGGCAGCTATGGCACCATAGTCTGCCATGAAGTTTCTATATTACCAAGTGAGGGTTTATGGTCTTTCCATCGATAGAAATGCATTGAAATGCAAATCCATTGATGGAAATGCATTGAATGCCATTCCATCAAAATGCTATCTTTTACATGTAAAAGTGCATTTCCATTGAAACCAGTCCATCGAATATATAAATGGACAAGTTTAGATGGATATGGACTTTTAAAAGTAAAAAATAGCATTTCGATGCATTTTTTTTGTCTGGTTAAAACATTACATGGAGCTGTCCAGTGCTGAAATCTTCAAAGGATTTTGGCACTGGCCAGCTTCAAGTAACATTGCATTTTTTTTAATGAGGGTGGGGTGTTCCACCCCAACACCCCCCAACTCTAACCCTAACTCTAACCAAACTCAAACCCTAAGCCTAACCCTTGCCCTACCCCTTACCCTAATTCTAACCCTTGCCCTACCCCTTACCTTAACCATAAATCTAACCCTTGCCCTACCCCTTACCGTAACCCTAACCCTTGAATCTAACCTTGCCCTATCCTCTACCCCAACCCTTGCCCTAACCCTAACCCTTGCCCTACCCCTTACCCTAATTCTAACCCTTGCCCAACCCCTTACACTAACCCTAACCCTAAATCTAACCCTTGTCCTACCCCTTACCCTAAATCTAACCCTTGCCTAACCCCTTACACTAACCCTAACCCTAAATCTAACCCTTGCCCTACCCCTTACTCTAAATCTAACCCTTGCCCTACCCCATACCCTAACCCTAATTTTAAATTAAAAAAATACATTGAATTTCATTCAAATTTTATTCAATGAAAATGCACTTCGATGGAAAAAAATTTCGTTGAATAAAATTCAATGGAAAGGTCTTAGATGCGTTGGATTTCGATGAAAAGTCCAGATATCCTGAGTGAAGCGCAAAAAAACTCTTACCTGGGTTTGAGTAGATCCATGTATGTTCCTTCCACCCAACAGCCATTCAGGGGAATGGGGACATAGTCAGGGCTCACCAGGACTTTGGGAAACAAAGGGAAAAGGCAACATAAACCAAAAGGCTACAATGGTCATCTTGTCTTTCTTTAGGAATTCATGGATTCCTATGGCAGGGCCTGGATGTCCCAAAGTGGAGAACACTAAGAACCACTGTCAAGTAGCTGCCACGAGCCCATACCCTAATCTTTGGGCCACACACAGGTGTCCAAAAACATACACTACGGGTACAAGTTGTAGCCCCACCTATGGGTGCCATAGGGGTATCCCATGGGTGTTGTCCACAAAAGGAAAAATGAATAGCTGTACTGCCAGAGGTCCGGACTGGTCCTCAGAGGCATAAAACAGAGAGGAAAAACACAGAGAAGTGGTAGGACGGGTTTAGGAGGCCATGTCCCTCCAAGAGGCATCACCAGCATTATAGTATTCAACAGGTTGATGTTCCTGTGAAATCTGTGCTAATGCCGCGCAAAGTCGTTATGACATCTAAAGTGAAGTCAAACAAAAATCCACTGATAGGTGGTCTTATATGTTGAAATTGGGGTAGCCAAAGGAGTGGGTGGATGTGTTTGCCAGTCCTTATTATCCCATGATGTGTATGTTATGGAGGAAGTGGTGTCTGATTTAAAGCTTGGGTGTTAAATCTCACTCACCATCAAATCAACAGCACAGTACATTACCTATGCGCTTGGTTGGACACGTGATGGACCAACACATCAACAGCAGTGGACATTACATATGCGCTTGGTTGGACACGTGATGGACCATCACATCAACAGCAGTGGACATTACATATGCGCTTGGTTGGACACGTGATGGACCATCACATCAACAGCAGAGGACATTACATATGCGCCTGGTTAGACACCTGAGGGAGGTTTGGAGGAAGGATAATCTAATTTTGACCTTTAAAGGTTGTTGTCACAGTAATGTGAATGGTAAACATGGGTCCTTGTCATTGGCCCCTTCTGACACCTTAGGGAATGTTGGAAAAGATAACAAGATTTTACCCTTACTGCTGCTTTGATTAGATGGTATGTCTTCTCTCTTATGCTGTTTAAGAGTGACTTTTGCAGATCTCAGCATTTGACATTTGCTCTGGAATAAGCAGGGGGCCCTTTCTATGTAGGCATTACAATTGACTTGGCACTGGAGCTAAACAATGCCATCTGCATGAACATTGGTATCTCCCAAAAGTATCTCAAAGTTTAAAGAAGTGAAACTTTACAAAGTCTCCATCTAATGCAGCAGTAGCCAACATAATTCATTTGAATCGAGGCACGTTGGAGAGGGCATTAACATAGTCCTATCAGTTAGAGCTCTCTGCCCAGGCCAGAGACCTTGTTTATAAAACTACCAGACATCCACTTGAGTCAAAGGTTCATATTCTTGTTACGTTTATGGCCGATACTTTTCAATAGTCCACTTTAATATTACGGGTTTGAGCAGTCATCGAAGTGGCACAGGATGTGTTTCCTATTTGTTAGGTTTTATACTGTCTTGTTTCAGGAGAGCCGGTCACTTTCCTGAACATCAATGAATGGCTTTGGAAGTTCCTGCAGTGTCAGAGTGGAATTAATAAGTGGTGGGTAGCCATTTGGGTGGAAAACTGGATTTTTGAGAATTGTACCTTGCTATATTCTACTGATACGAGTACGGCTCTTTCTCTAAAGTCAGCCAGAGCAGGTTACTTTTTAATGTGTAATCTTTGCCACACTTTCCAGGGTACTGGTTTAGGTCATGGTGTTATTAGACCACTAGATATGTGTGCCACACCTTCAGATTATTGGAAAAGTGAGGATCTTTTCCAGTAGGGAGTTTCGGGGTTAATTTGAGGCTTGCTGATTCCAGAGGGTTCATTAATGGAGGATGACTTTACTGTCCCACAAACAGTGTTAAATGATGCAACTCCCAGTAAGAATTGTACAATATTACAACCATATCTAGTTGCATTAGGCCTCCACTTTTTGAATACAATGTTCTGGTGATACCAACCTGGTCAATATACTTGTGAAATATTATATATTATTCAAGAATTGATTACTTTTTGAACTCATGTGTGTTATTTCTTTCTCCAAGAAAAGTATACAATCAAATAAGAATATACGTCTCTTCTGGAAGGATGTTTCGTGTGGTTTAGGGGTGATAACATTGTAATAATGTGTCTGTGAGCGACGTTGCTATATGATTCTGGTGCCTAATCTTCTGTTAGCAATTCTCTGAATCAAATAGCGTAGCCAAAGGAACTCGCTTTTGAATGATAGAGAGGTTAATATTTTACTTGTGGTGAAGTTCATTAAGCCTCATCGCAGTCATCAAGTACCAGTGGTAGCTCTGATCATCTTTAAATACAACTCTGTAGTCTGGGAATCCGGTGATGGGATGACCCCCCATTTATACAGTACAATGTCATTGATTAATTCAAAAACCAAATGGTTTGGAAACATGGTCTTCCAAAAATGTTCTGATTTGGTTAAAACAAATAAGAGTCTGGCTGATGAGTAGTCTGGTTTGTATAGAGGAGTTGGGCCGTGGAGAAGGTTCTTAGCTTGGGCATAGGTGTCCAAATTATCTAGGCTTTATGGACTTACTTTCATCCTTTGATCATGATAATAGTGTCAAATTATCGAAATTGTTATGCACTCCAGGGTTACCTAAGCCATTCCTTTCTATATTGCTGGCTCTCCATGAGAATTGAATTTCCAGAGTACATCTTGACCAGTCCGGGAATTAAGATACAGCCTTTACCATGAGTCAAGGGGTTAGACATGGTTATATTATGTTATCTTATGTTATGTTATTGGGCATTTGTATAGTGCCTTTTACCCATTGGTATGATTCCAACGCACTGTGAGTTGAATGCCCTCAGAGACTGAAGTCCAGGTCAGTGGAGAGAGTAGTGTAGTAAATAGTGCTTGGATGCACTTGGTATGTGTGCAGGCAGGGCAGATTACGTGTTGTGTAGCTGCAATCTAGTGCTAGGCATGTGGCAGTGGTTGTGTGAGATCAGTAGGATGTGTGCAGTAAGGGCATTTGGACTTGGATAGCTGCATTCTGGTGGCAGTAGAGTTTGTCAATGGGATAATGTGTTCAGCTTGGCTGATTTTTGTGGGGTATAGCTTTGTTCTAGACTGTTGAAGTGATGATGGAGGTCCATAAGTAAGTGTGCAGCTAGGCCGAATTGGTCGAAGAGTAAGGCTGTATTCTATTGTTTGTTTGCAGAGGAGAGAATTAGCATATTGGTGTGTTTCAGTGTCTGTGTGGTTTGGAGGGTGACCATGTTCCTAATTACCTTCCCATGCCCATCAAGGTGACAGTATCTCCCTTTGGGGCAATTATGCTATGGTCATCCCTGTGTCTTGTTGTGTCTGTAGTTGCTTACTGGAGTACCTCTGCATCCAGTTTCATTCCATCAGTCCTACCAGTACATCCTAAAAATCATGGCTGGTGCTCATGAGCGCAGTCCAGCATCAGTGGCTATGGCCATGCCTGTGTCTTGCTGAGTCTGAAGTTGCTTGTTGGTGGCACCTTCTCAGTGTGCGGTTGCATCACGTTCTGTACTAATGGACGTACGAGTATGGCCATGCCTGTGTCTTGCTGAGTCTGAAGTTGCTTGTTGGTGGCACCTTCTCAGTGTGCGGTTGCATCACGTTCTGTACTAATGGACGTACGAGTACATCCTAGAAATGGTGACTGCTACTCAGGTCTAACATCTGGCCAGGCATTAATTGGCTTTATGAATCATGGCCACTACACCACCAGGATGGGCTGCCATGCGGTCAACGTGCACCAATACATAGCTGGGAGGCAGGGCTTGCACAATAGAAGGGCCCGATGCCTCACACAACCACGTCTCGGTAATGAAACAAGAAATCAGGTAAATGATCAGAAACTAAGTCATAGCATTCCATAGAATGTGCCACTAGCGAGCAACTATTTAGGTTTAATAAAGCCCATAGGCTGTAGAGTTTTCGGAGGAGTCAGGGACAGCAGAGTGCTACGATCCAGTATTTTCCAGGACATTAAATCCTGAAAGAGTATTGGGAAGGGTCTGCCCGTCCTGTAACGTCCGTGCACGGTCAGGTACAGATGGGCTTGCACTAAGCATGCCTTTGGTGCTCTGACGGGGCGCCCTCTGCGCGGACGAGAGTCACAGCACATTTAATGCCGGAAAAGTCTGGGAGTGAGCAGAAGAACGCCAACTATAACAATAGAAAGCGGACTGGCCGCAGCGTTAGTGTCAGGTAAATAAGGCACTTTGCTTAGAAAGTGCAAGTAATAAAAGCACATATTACAATAAACACATTAGTCCCCTAAACGCAGGAAGGGTAGAGGCTTTAAAGTGATCATGCCAGAGGAACAATCTCACCTCCTACTCTGTGTGTAGTTGAGATGCTGATTGACGCTAGGGGTGCGCATATGCAGTTTAGCAGGATGCAGCCACAGTTTACAGGGGTTCAAACGCAGATTTAACCGGGACTGACTACAGTTGCGAGAAATGGTACGCATATCGTGGGGATGATGTTTTTCATTTAGCATGATTGGCCCGCTGACTGCGGGCACCCCGTATAATTGAACATTGCCCCTTTTTCCCACAGAACAAGAAGTCAGGGTTCTATTTGAAAGCAATGGGGTGAGTCTTTATTTGATATTACAGTTTGTTGGGGTTTACAAGCATTGGGAAGCCATAGGATGTACGGTCAGGATTCTTAAAGGGTGCTATATGGTTTCACCTGCAGCATTTTAAAAGTGAACTGTTTCATTGTGACATGTTGATCATTACCATTTCCCCCTTCTCCATATAACGCGAGTTGTCCCCCTACCTTGCACACACATGCTCACCCTTCCTTTCACCCATCCTGATCCAGGAACAAACAGCCCACTTTTAAAGGGCCTCATCACGAATTTGGCGGTAACCCTTAAATGCTATTACCGCCTCATTTAAGGGTATGCCAAATGACAGGCTTAACGGATTAACCCCCAGCCATGAGCTGGGACAAATCCGCTATGATTTTGCCGATTTTTGGCACTATTACCACCGGCGGTAACAGCGCCGGCGGTAATAGTGCCGAACATTCCCCATTGGGAACAATGGGAAACGGGAAATTCCCGAATGGGCCCAATGGGGAATGGGGACTTACTGTTTTGCCAAACCTGTGATCCGGACCTAATAGTGCCAGGGGGGTTTGGCGGTAGTGCTAATAGCCCCAGCGGTACTACCACCAGGTTTAGCACCCAACTCGTGATGAGGGTCAAATAACTGCAGACTTCTTGAAAGAGTGCCAACTCACTTCAGCTAACAGTTTTTTGCTGATGACCGACCAATCAGGTCAAGACGCAGGGTGAGGCTGTAGCTACTGGCCCACACCTTCTTTCCAGCACATAGAGCTGGTTCCAGCAAGCGAGGCACTGCTCTTTTGTCAAATTCATTCCTCTCTTTGCCAAAGGCAATGCATCCATTGGCTTCCCAGTAACCCCTTGTGTGCCTCAACAATGGTATTTCGAAGTAACTGCAGATATAAATGTATACCCAAACGTATATTTTCTATTGTATGCAGACCATATTAGTTAATTTTAAGTCACTTGATTTCTCCTTTATGACATTTGACAAATCAAACCATTTTCAGCATTTATTTTCTATGCTGCCTGCATCCTCTCTTTTTAATAAATGAGCTCATTTTGTCAGTAGACATTTGCCTGGTGCTGGATGATTTGCATCGCATGATTACATTGAAGGTGCACTTATGGTATGAATGGAGCAGACTTAAGAAAACAAGGAACCGGATGCATAACCACAGCTCAGAAAGTGATTGTCTGGCACTTTGCATCAACCAAATGAGTTCTCACAGACTCTCGGTGCGATGCCATTTAACTTCTGCCTGATCTCAGAAAGTTCAGTAGAAGTGGAACTCAGCGCACAATCTCCTGTGGATAGAAAGATTTTGGTGGGATCTGGAGTCCAATGTTGCGGAGGGGAAATGATGACACTGGCACATTCAATCTTGGTTTCCCTTCACGTGATCTCCTTGGTGACTGGACTGATGGGAAACGTGTTCATCCTCACTGTGAATTTCATTGAAAGGCTCCGAAGCAACAGTGATTTTGGCTCATCTGAACTCATCCTCTGCAGTCTTGCTTTCTCTAACATTGGACATGTGTGTGTTTTCTTTGTGCTACAAACCAGTCCGATGTTATTTCAAGCACTCTATTTACTGGACAGAGTTGTGAATGGATTGATTGTTACTCTGCTTTGGCTTCGCTGCTGTAGCGTCTGGTTTGCCACTTCTTTCTGCATATACTGCTGTGTGAAGATCGTGAGCTTCACGCACCCCTTCCTAGCTCGAATGGCGAAGATTTTCATGAATAATGTGTCCTGGCTGCTCCTGGTCTCTGTGCTTGTTTCATTGGCCACGTGCATCTCCATCGCCTTCGATTCTGATCTGCAACCAGCAGTCCAAGGTCTGAATGATATTTCAATAGACAAAAATTTGAATACCTCACTCAATGGTTCGACGACTGGTCCGAGTTTATTTAAAAGTTTTAAGAAAGAGTACACTGGGTATGTCATCAATTTATTGTCAGGGTTTGCAGTATTCATCTTCTCGACTTTGGCAATACTTATCACTCTCTTTAGGCACATGAAGCGGATGGGACAGCATGCACAGAACTTCAGGAACCCAAGCCTGGATGCTCACACGGGAGCAGTCAAAACAGTGGCCTCCCTACTTGCCCTCTACTCTATATTCTGCATAATGAACTGCATCAGATCTTTCCATGATTTTGCACCTAGCAGCCCACTGTACTTAGCCCTGAACTCCTTGATCTTAATCCTGAGGATCTCCAAACTGAAGAAGACACTGGCTGGGATCCTTCCATGTGCAGCTCGTTGCAGAATGGGCACAGCTTGAAGCTCCTTCTTCCCAGCCCTGAACTCCTTGATCTTAATCCTGAGGATCTCCAAACTGAAGAAGACACTGGCTGGGATCCTTCCATGTGCAGCTCGTTGCAGAATGGGCACAGCTTGAAGCTCCTACTTCCCAGTCCTGAACTCCTTGATCTTAGACACTGGCTGGGATCTTTCCATGTGCAGCTCGTTGCAGAATGGGCACAGCTTGAAGCTCCTTCTTCCCAGCCCTGAACTCCTTGATCTTAATCCTGAGGATCTCCAAACTGAAGAAGACACTGGCTGGGATCCTTCCATGTGCAGCTCGTTGCAGAATGGGCACAGCTTGAAGCTCCTACTTCCCAGTCCTGAACTTCTTGATCTTAGACACTGGCGGGGATCCTTCAATGTGCAGCTCGTTGCAGAATGGGCACAGCTTGAAGCTCCTTCTTCCCAGCCCTGAACTCCTTGATCTTAATCCTGAGGATCTCCAAACTGAAGAAGACACTGGCTGGGATCCTTCCATGTGCAGCTCGTTGCAGAATGGGCACAGCTTGAAGCTCCTTCTTCCCAGCCCTGAACTCCTTGATCTTAATCCTGAGGATCTCCAAACTGAAGAAGACACTGGCTGGGATCCTTCCATGTGCAGCTCGTTGCAGAATGGGCACAGCTTGAAGCTCCTACTTCCCAGTCCTGAACTCCTTGATCTTAGACACTGGCTGGGATCTTTCCATGTGCAGCTCGTTGCAGAATGGGCACAGCTTGAAGCTCCTACTTCCCAGTCCTGAACTCCTTGATCTTAGGCACTGGCCGGGATCCTTCCATGTGCAGCTCATTGCAGAACGGGGACAGCCTGAACTTCCTTTTCCCAGCCCTGAATCCGTGATCTTAAACCTGAGGATCTCCAAACTGAAGAAGACACTGGCCGGGATCCTTCCATGTGCAGCTCATTGCAGAACGGGGACAGCCTGAACTTCCTTTTCCCAGCCCTGAATCTGTGATCTTAAACCTGAGGATCTCCAAACTGAAGAAGACACTGGCCGGGATCCTTCCATGTGCTGCTCATTGCAGAATGGGGGGCACATTGAAGCTGCTCCTTCCCAGCTCTAAACTCTGTGATCTTAATCCTGAGGATATACAAACTGAAGAAAACAAAGGTCAGGATCCTTCCATGTGCTGCTCGTTGCAGCAAGGGGACAGCTTGAAGACTCTCCTTCCCGGTGCTCAACTCCTTGATCTTAATCCTGAGTATCTCCAAACTGAAGAAGACACTGGCCAGGATCGTTCCATGTGTAGCTCATTGCAGAATGGAGGCGGCTTGAAGCTCCTTTTTCTCAACTCTGAACTCCTTGATTTGAATCCTGAGGATCCCTAAACTCAAGAAGACATGGCCAGGATCGTTCCATGTGCAGCTCGTTGCAGAATGAGGCCGGCTGGTAGCTCCTACTTTCCAGCCCTGAACTCCTTCATCTTAATCCTGTGGATCTGCAAACTGAAGAAGAAATTGTCCAGGAGTGTTCAATGTGCAGCTCATTGCAGAATGGGGGTGGCTGGAAGCTCCTACTTCATAGCCATGAAATGCTTCATGTTAATCCTGAGGATATCTAAACTGAAAAAAGCACTGGCCAGAATCGTTCCAAGTGCAAATCATTGCAGAATGGTGGTGGGGGCGCCAAGAAGCTCCCACTTCCCAACTCGGAACTCTGTGACCTTAATCCAGAGGATCTCCAAACTGTAGAAGACACTGGCCGAGATCCTTCCATGTGCAGCTCGTTGCAGAATGGGGGCAGTTGGAAGCTCCTACTTCCTAGCTCTGAACTTCTTCATCTTAATCCTGAGGATCTCCAAATTTACGAAGACACTGGCTGGGATCCTTCCATGTGCAGCTTGTTGCACAGCTGTTTTAGGAGTAGGGGCGGACTGGTAAACTATTCCAAAATAAACCAGCAAATACTCACAGGAAATAGGTGTGGCTCTGTGGCCCACAATTTTTCACCAGACACGTTTGTGGTCATTGGTCAAGTCTTATTAATGAGTTTGTATTTGGAATGAGTTTTAGTTGGTTGCTAAAGTGAAAAGAACATTACATATTTTGACTCCCAAAAGCACATTAGAGCACTTTGTAGTTTAAAAGACCTATATTATTAAATGTTAAAAATGTATGTAAACCCCCACCCATTTCAGTGTTGGAGTTTTATTTCTATTGAATGAAGGGGGATTCATATGTGAATGCTTTCAGTTCTGTTTTTATGTCTGCAGGTATTGTCTTCCTCTCGGGACCAAGGGGACTTGGTATGGCCCGCCCATGGGGGAACTAAAGTGTGCATGAGGTGATTTTGATTAAAATCCTGTCAGCGGTCCCCTGCCCTGGGGACAGGTGGACAGGACCATGATTAAGATATAGCGGCGGCAAGCCGCCTAGCGAAGGAGAGAACGTTGCCCTGAAGAGCGTGTAGGGCATTGTGGCCCTCTGTGCTGACGAGGTTCCCAGAGCCTTCCTGGCCAGTTTGCACTCTCCCCTCCTCAGTGTAGATGAAGCGCCCGGCGTGGTAGTGTGACAGCTCAGCTCGGGCTGGCAGCTCCCATGAGAGTGTGCCTCTTTTAGTAGCAGACACATGCTACCAGATGCAAGTCAACCTAACCCCATTTTCCTGGGAAAGGAGGTATGAGTGGAGAACAAGCCTCCGTAGCTGGCTACTTAGTGCGACTTGTGAGAAGTAGAAAAGTATTTTGCCTGGTCTTCACAATCTGTTCGGGCCAGGTTGTGTTTCCTGTCACTGCGATACTTCCGAGCGAAAATAGGGGAATATTCAAGTTAACTGGTTATTTCGTATACTATAGTTAAGTGGCCTGTTAGAGAAGAGGAGAGTTCAAGAGAGAGCGAAGGGGTAAGGTAGAAAACCTCCCAGATAGGGGGTCCTTCGTAGGAGTTTGTCTTACGTTTAAAACGGTACTTTGGGAGAGAAAGTGGTCTGTCAGTTTCTGTCAGAACTCTGAGCTTGCGTCAGGGTCCTCTGACGGACATTGCATTTTATTTCTTCTTTCCCCTTCCCTAATTGTTTTTTTTTCCAAAGCGGGGAGGTGGCCAATCGCGAGGGGATCTGTATGGTCGACTGGAGGGGAGTGCACACCTTATAAGAGGGCATAAATGTTAGCCGGATGTCTTTGCGAAGGGGCACAAACTGTGAAAGTGTATTTATTTGCCTAATGTGTCAACCCACGCTCGTCAATGTACCTCATGACGTGAAAGATGGTTTAATTATCTAATGTGTCAATGCACGTTTGCTAAAGTAACCCAAGAAGTGAATGAGAGTTTACTTATCTAATGTGTCAACCCACGCTCGTCAATGTACCCCATGAAGTGAATGAGGGTGTATGATGATATGATATAATATGGCACTCATAACGCGCGTATATACAAGTGTTTCAAGTTGCGACGAGGCCAGGGAGTGGAAACAGAGGGAAGACAGAGACAGTGATCCTACTATGCAAGGTGACATTGAGATTGTGCAGGGGAAGTAGGAAGGGGAAAAGTGCAGAGTGAAAAGGGGGAGGGACAGTGCAGTACATAGGATAACAGTAAGATAAATAAGACAATAATTAAAAGTGCAGCCAACAGGTGGCAAGCGCAAGGTCCGGTCAGATAGCACAGCGAGTAGAGAGCTCGCTTTGAGATCAGTGCAGAGCTTGTTGACACAGGTTCGAATCCCGGCTGGGCCAAACTCAGCCTTTCACCTTTCTGAGGTCAATAAATGAACACAACACACCGTGGGTAATAATAAGCAGTGCTCAGATGCCTGAAGGTTTGGGGCACTATATAAAACCTAAATTATTATGAATTATTATCAAGGGTAAGTGTAGACATCAGGTGTCAAGTGCTAGTCGGGGCTGTAGGGATACAGAACAGTCCCAAGTGCAAGTGTTGTCAGACAGGGCAGTTCAGGTGTGCACCTGGCGGTGAGGGGACCTGGACCTCAGGTCAGAAGGTAGCCAGGAAACCAATGCAGTTTCAGTTTCAGCCAGGACTTCAGCAGGGGAGAGGAAGAGAGAAGGCAGAAGTAAAGTGGAAAGTCTTGCGGTGCTTCTGGAACCGGAGATGGTTCTCCCCAAGTTTCAGAGAGGCCCAAGGCTGTTCCAGAGGGAGGCCCAGTTTAATTATCTAATGTGTCAACACACGTATGCCAATGTACCTCATGAAGTGAAAGAGGGATTACTGACCTTATGGGTCAACCATGTTCGCCAAAGTATCTCATGAAGTGAAAGAAGGTTTACTTATGTAATATGTCAATCCATGTGTGCCAATTTACCTCATTAAGTGAAAGAGGGTTTCCTTACATTATGGGTCACCCCATGTTCGCCAATGTATCTCATGAAGTGAAGGAGGGTTTACTTATTTACGAGTCAACGCATGTTTGCCAATGTGCTTAATGAAGTGAAAGAGGGTTAAATTGTCTAATGTGTAAAACCACGCTCACCAATGCCTCCCATGAAGTAAAGAGTGGTTATTTATCTATGTGAAAAGTCTTTCCAGCAAGTACCTCGCAAGTAGAAAAAGGGTCTGCCAGTTACCATATGAGAGTAATCCCTCTTACCATTGTAACACTGGTGTGAAAGAGTTGTGGGGTCATCATAAGTGACATATATATAGCTCGCCAAACAGGCTGCTAACTTGTGCATAATTATTACTAGCATATGTTCTTATTGGCTGCAAAGCAGTTGGTTACTGACCGTATGTGCTACAAAATGTGCTGGGGTGCTCCCACCTAAGGGAACCAGTTACGTGTTTATTCAAATGAGACTGTAGTTAAGTCATCATTGATCCCACTGTAAACAGTTTGTAGGGGGATCCGATTTTGAAGGGTATTGCTGTTCTCCAGTGTCATACTGGGGTAAATGAGAAGTATAACTCAATCAATCCAGATAATTGGAGATAGATCTCTCTTGGCCTCAAAACGTAGTGTATACCTGGAGGAGGAATCTGCATGGGGTGTTAGCTCCATTGCTGTTTAACTTATATGAAAACTCATTATTTGCAAACTAAGGTCCGATACTCAGAAACAGCAGGAAGGAATACGTGTGCATTGCCTTATGTGGATGGTGTGCATTTAACAGCTCGTACTACAAGAGCTTTAAAGCTGTTGGTAATCAGGTTTGTTTAATTTATGGATGCAAAGGATCCTTGTGCTAATATCAAAATAATCAAACATTATGTGGTCGGATGCTGCAGAGGTAGACTTAGGAGTTTAGGAGGGAGTACTTTGGAGTCAATCCTTCCTACTTATCTAGACAGATCTGTCCTAGTGGCTATCTATGGTGCAGATATGTAGGGCTATACAAGGCATAAAATAAGCAGTGTTTCATAGCAATTTGCTATGCAATTCTGTCAGTTTGCTAATCAAATGGACATGTGTGTAGCAAAAACAGCTATTTAAGTTGCCCTCTTGAATGAAAGCACAGCTCGCCCTGCATTCCTCTCTTGCCCTCTGTGCTCTCTGCCCCCCCCCCACCTTCTCTGTTCACTTCAAAGCCTAATGGAGACAAAATGCAGCAGTAATCATCTCCTCCACGCTTAAGTGCCAAATCACCCCACTTAAAAAGGGCATGGCATCCGCAGGGGAGGCTTATTTAAGGTGCTGGATTGCCTCAAGTACGTCTGTGTCAGAGAACAATAGGGAACATGGACCATCGCACCTGAGCAAGGGGAAGCTCAGCAAGGGCCATATGGCAAGGTAACTGAGGTATCTACCTGTTTATATCAACCAGGATAGTAGTGATTTTAGTTACAAAAAAAGAGAGAAAGACACAGTGCCTTCTCGTGAGTGGACAAAGAATGAACGAGACTGAGAAGGACCTTAGGTATATTAAGGGCACCTTGGACCTAGTGAGTGAAAAAAAGATTTTTCTACATTTATAACTGCTTTGTGATAGGCAGTAAGAATGTGGCGAAAAGTAGATTTGGCATCAGAGGAGTAAGTGAAACTCCATTTTCTCTCAGCCTGTCAGAGAACCAAGGCTCCGGGGAACGAGTTCTGTGCTTACATAATCTGATGGGAACGAATCAGCAGTCACTTAAAACGCAGCATCCAAAGTGGCCAGGGAGCAATCAGCTGCCTACCCACAATGCACTTTCAAGGAAGTAGTTATCTCAGGGTTAGACACCCTGTGCCAACTACGCTTAAGAATGGAGGGCTTTGCCAGGGGCAGAGAAGGTGCCCTGCGAAAAATAGAAAATGGGACCAGGAAGTGATCGGACCATATTACTGGACTAGGCGAGCCAGTGCAGATTCACGCAGCAGAGGAAAATATCAGGTCCAGGACATTACCCTTTTGGTGGGCTGGTTCAACCACCCACTGAGGAAGCCCTAGGTCAAGTATCAAGGCCATAAAGTTTGCCACCGGGCCAGCAGTGGCAGAGTTTAACGGGAGATTAAAATTGACCACAATAAACAAGTCAGGATATTTGATATGTAGTCCTAGCACCAGTGCTGGAAATTTTGCATAAAACATACTGTCGGCCCCAGGAGGCCAATAGACCACCAAAATTGTAAGTGTAGAAGTGGGAGCAACAGTAATGCGGGCTAATAAGCTTTCCATTTTAAGAGAATGCTTAGGAACTGTGGATATAACCATGTAATTGGCTTTATGAATCATGGCCACTCCACCATCAGGATGGGCTGTCATGCGGTCAACGTGCACTAGTACATAGTTGAAAGGCAAGGCTTGCACAATAGAAGGGCCCGATGCATCACCCAACCACGTCTCGGTAAGAAACAAGAAATCAGGTAAATGATGAGAAACTAAGTCATAGCATTCCATAGAATGCGCCACTAGAGAGTGAGTATTTAGGAGCCCCCACTGCAGGTTAGCAGCCAATTTGTTTTTAAGAGATGTGGCGGGTTTAATAAAACCCATAGGCATATGGGCCTCATCACGAGTTGGGCTGTAGCCCTTAAATGCGGCGGTAATGTTATTACCACCACATTTAAGGGCTGGCCCTATCATGAGTTGGGTGCTAAAACGGCTGCTTTACCTCCAGCTTTTTTCTGGAGGTGAAAATCCCTTTTTTCAGCAGTATTACAGCCAGCTGTATTAGCCCGCAGTATTAGCACCGAAAATTCTTCATTGGATCCAATGGACCCAATCAGGAATGGGGACTTACAGTTAAGGCCCAACCCGTGATCCGGTGGTAATACCAACGGACTGGTCGGTGCTAGCACTATTACAGTTGGTGGTATTACAGCTGGGAATACAGCCCAAACCGTTATGAGGCCCTACAGTTTTCGGAGGAGCCAGGGACAGCAGAGTGCTACGATCCAGAGCTGTGTTTTCCAGGACATTAAGTCCTGAAAGAGTATTGGGAAGGGTCTGCCCGTCCTGTAACGTCTGTGCACGGTCTGGCACAGATGGGCTTGCCCTAAGCACGCCTTTGGCATACTGACGGCGCGCTCGCTGTGCGGACGAGACACACAGCAGATTTAATGCCAGAATAGGCTGGGAGTGAGGCAGAGGAACGCCCACTTCAAAAAAAGAAATCTAACTGGCCGCAGCGTTAGTCTCAGGTAAATAAGGCACTTTGCTTAGAAAGTGCAAGTAATAAAAGTGTTGACAGAACAATGTTAAAAAGCCTAAAAGCACATAGCCATATTACAATAAACACATTAGTCCCCTAAACGCAGGAAGGGTAGAGGCTTTAAAGTGATTATGCCAGAGGAACAATCTCACCTCCTAAACTGGGTGTAGTTGAGATGCTGATTGACACTAGGGGTGCGCATATGCAGTGTAGCAGGATGCAGCCACAGTTTACAGGGGTCACACGCAGATTTGACCGGGGACTGACTACAGTTGCGAGAAATGGTACGCATATTGTGGGGATGATGTTTTTCATTTAGCATGATTGGCCCGCTGACTACGGACACCCCGTATAATTGAACATTGCCCCTTTTTCCCACAGAGCAAGAAGTGAGGGTTCTATGTGAAAGCAATGGGGTGAGTCTTTATTTGATATTGGACTTTGCTGGAGTTTACAGCAAGCATTGGGAAGCCACAGGAAGTTTGGGCAGGGTTCTTAAAGGGTAATACATGGTTTCACCTGCAGCATTTTAAAAGTGAACTGTTTCATTGTGACACGTTGATCATTACCATTTCTCCCTTCTACCTAATGGGTCCTTCCATATACCGCAAGTTGTCCGCTACCTTGCACACACATGCTCACCCTTCCTTTACCCCTATCGTGATCCAGAAACAAACAGCCCACGTTTAAAGGGCCTCATCACGAGTTTGGCTGTAACCCTTAAAAGTGCAGTAACGCAATTACCGTCTCATTTAAGGGTCTGCCAAATCACAGGCTTGGCATATTTACCCCCTGCTCTGAGGTGGGCGCAAATCCGCTGCGAATTTGCCGATTTTCAGTGCTATTACCGCCAACGGTAACAGTGCCGGTATTAATAGCGCCAAACATTCCCCATTGGGCACATTCCTGAATGGGCCCAATGGGGAATGGGGACTTACCGTTCTGCCAAAACCGTGATCCGGGGCTAATAGCGCCGGGAGTTTTGGCGGTAGGGCTAATAGCCCTGGCGGTAATACTGCCAGGGTTAGCGCCCAACTCGTAATGAGGGTCAAATAACTGCAGACTTCTTGAAAGAGTGCAAACTCACTTCAGTTAACAGTTTGATGCTGATGACCGACCAATCAGGTGAAGATGCAGGGCGAGGCTGTAGCTACTAGCCCACACCTTCTTTCCAGCACATAAAGCTGGTCCCAGCAAGCGAGGGACTGCTCTTTTGTCAAATTCTTTCCTTTCATCACCAAGGCTATGCATCCATTGGCTTCCCAGTAGAGTCTTGTGTGGTTCAACAAGGTTATTTCGAAGTAAATGCAGATATAAATCTGTACCCAAACGCATGGTTTCTATTGTTTGCAGACCATGTTAGTTCATTTTAAGTCACTCGACTTCTCCTTTATGACATTTGACAAATCAAACTATGACCAGCATTTATTGTCTATGCTTCCTGCATCCTCTCTTTTTAATAAATGAGCTCATTTCATCACTAGACATTTGCGTGGTGCTGGATGATTTGCATCGCATGATTGCATTGAAGGAGCAGGCATAAGAAAACAGGGAACCGGATGCATGACCACAGCTCCGCAAGTGATTGTCTGGCACTTTGCATCAGCCAAATGAGTTCTCGCAGTCTCTCGGTGAGATGGCATTTAACTTCTGCCTTATCTCAGAAAGTTCAGTAGCAGTAGAACTCAACACACGATCTCCTGTGGATAGAAAGATTTTGGTGGGATCTGGAGTCCAATGTTGCGAAGGGCAACGTGATCTCCTTGTTGACTGGACTGATGGGAAATGCGTTCATCCTCACTGTGAATTTCATTGAAAGGCTCCGAAGCAACAGCAATTTCGGCTCATCTGAACTCATCCTCTTGCTTTCTCTAACATTGGGCATGTGTGTGTTTTCTTTGTGCTACAAACCAGTCCGATGTTATTTCAAGCACTCTATTCACTGGACAGAGTTGTGAATGGATTAATTGTCACTCTGCTTTGGCTTCGCTGCTGTAGCGTCTGGTTTGCTACTTCTTCCTGCATATACTGCTGCGTGAAGATCGTGAGCTGCACGCACCCATTCCTAGTCCGAATGGTGAAGATTTTCATGAATAATGTGTCCTGGGTGCTCCTGGTCTCTGTGTTCATTTCATTGGCCACGTGGGTCCCCATCGCCTTCGATTCTGATCTGCAACCAGCAGTCCAAGGTCTGAATGATATTTCAATAGACAAAAATTTGAATGCCTCACTCAATGGTTCCACCACTGGTCTGAGATTATTTAAAAGTTTTAAGAAAGAGTACACTGGGTATGTCATCAATTTATTGTTAGGGTTTGCAGAATTCATCTTCTCGACTTTGGCAATCCTTATCACTCTCTTCAGGCACATGAAGCGGATGGGTCAGCATGCAGAGCACTTCAGGAACGCAAGCCTGGATGCTCACACGGGAGCAGTCAAAACAGTGGCCTCCCTCCTTTCCCTCTACTCTACATTCTGCATAATGAACTGCATCAGATCTTTTCATAATTTTGCAACTAGCAGCCCACTGTACGTAGCGTGTCTTATCATGTTCTCCTACTTCCCAGCCCTGAACTCGTTGATCTTAATCCTGCGGATACCCAAAATTGAAGAAAGCACTGGCCGGGATCCTTCCATGTGCAGCTCGTTGCAGAACGGGGACAACTTGCCCCTCCTTTTCCCAGCACTGAATCCGTGATCTTAAAACTGAGGATCTCCAAACTGAAGAATACACTGGCCGGGATCCTTCCATATGCTGCTCATTGCAGAATGAGTCCGGCTGGTAGCTCCTACTTTAGAGCCCTGAACTCCTTCATCTTAATCCTATGGATCTCCAAACCGAAGAAGACATTGTCCAGGAGTGTTCAATGTGCAGCTCCTTGCAGAATGGGGGTGGCTGGAAGCTCCTACTTCCTAGCCCTGAAATCCTTCATGTTAATTCTGAGGATATCTAAACTGAAAAAAGCACTGGCCAGAATCGTTCCATGTGCAGCTCGTTGCAGAATGGTGGTGGGGGCGCCATGAAGCTCCTACTTCCCGACTTTGAACTCCGTGATCTTAATCCAGAGGATCTCCAAACTGAAGAAGACACTGGCCGAGATTCTTCTATGTGCAGCTCGTTGCAGGAGAGAGACAGCTTGAAGACCCTCCTTCCCGACACTGAACTCCTCGTATCTTAATCCTGCAGATCTACAAACTGAAGAAGACACTGGCCAGGATTGTTCCATGTGCAGCTTGCCGCAGAATGGGGGCAGTTGGAAGCTCCTACTTCCTAGCTCTGAACTCCTTCATCTTAATCCTGAGGATCCCCAAATTTAGGAAGACACTGGCTGGGATCCTTCCATGTGCAGCTCGTTCACAGCTGTAGGTGTGGCTCTGTGGCCCAAGATTTTTCACTAGATACTTTTGTGGTTGTTGGTCAAGTCTTAAAATGAGTTTGTATTTGCAATGAGTTTTAGTTGGTTGCTAAAGTTAAAAGAACATTACATATTTAGACTCCCAAAAGCACATTAGAACACTTTGTAGTTTAAAATACCCATATTATTAAATGTTAAAAACGCATGTAAACCCCACCCATTTCAGTGTGGGAGGTTTATTTATATTAAATGAAGGGGGATTAAAATGTGAATGCTTTCGGTTCTGTTTTTATGTCTGCAGGTATTGTCTTCCTCTTGGGACCCGGGGGGCTTGGTACAGCCAGTCCCAGGGAGAACGAAAGTGTGCATGAGGTGATTTTGAGTAAAATCCTGTCACCGGTCCCCTGCCCTGGGGACAGGTGGACAATACCATGATTAAGATATAGCGGTGTCAAGCCACCTAGCGAGGGAGAGAACGTTGCCCTGAAGAGTACGTAGGCATCCTGGCCCTCCGTAGTGATGAGGTTCTCCAGATTCTTCCTGGCCGGTTTGCACTCTCCGCTCCTCACGGTAGATGAAGCGCCCGGCGTGGTTGTGTGACCGCTTAGCTCGGGCTGGCTGCTCTTGTGAGAGTGTGCCTCTTTTGGTAGCAGACAGACGGTACCAGACGCGAGCCAGCCTTTCCCCATTTTTCTGGGACAGGAGGTATTTATTTATTTATTTATTCAAATTTGTTGAGCGCACATCAGCCCAGAAGCATCGTGGCGCTTGTTACAGACATCTTAGTTGCAAAGGAAACCGTAGTTACAAGCAGTACATAAATTATAGAGGAAATATATACAATAGCAAGGCAGTATATTTACATGGCTTCCTGAGAGTTTGCTAATTATTTTGCAAGGAACGAGGTAGGAGTGGCAAACAAACCTCCAGAGCTGGCAATTTAGTGCGACCCGTGAGAAGTCGAAAAGTATTTTGCCTAGCCTTCACAATCTGTTCAGCCCAAGTTGTGTTTCCTATCACTGTGATACTTTTGAGCAAAAATAGAGGAATATTGAAGTTAAATGGTTATTGCATATACTATAGTTAAGTGGCCTGTTAGAGAAGGGGCGGCGAGAGAGAGAGAGAGAGAGAGAGAGAGAAAGAGAAAGAGAAAGAGAAAGAGAGAGAGAGAGAGAGAGAGAGAGAGAGAGAGAGAGAGAGAGAGAGAGAGAGAGAGAGAGAGAGAGAGAGAGAGAGAGAGAGAGAAGGGGTAAGGTAGAAAACCTCCCAGATAGGGGGTCTTTCGTAGGAGTTTGTCTTACGTTTAAATTGGGAGAGAAAGTGGCCTGTCTGTTTCTGTCAGAACTCTGACCTTGCGTCAGGGTCCTCTGTCGGACATTGCATTTTAGTTCTTCTTTCCCCTTCCCTATTTGTTTATTTTTCCAAAGCGGGGAGGTGGCCAATCGTGAGGAGCTCTGTATGGTCGACTGGAGGGGAGTGCACACCTTATAAGAGGGCGTAAATGTTAGCCGGCCGTCTTTGCGAAGGGGCACACACTGTGAAAGAGTATTTATTTGCCCAATGTGTCAACCCACACTCGTCAGTGTACCCCATGAAGTGAATGAGGGTTTATGATGATATGATATGATATGGCATTCACAACGCACGTATATACAAGTGTTTCAAGTCGCGACGAGAGAAGGGTGTGGAAACAGAGGGAAGACAGAGACAGCGATCCTACTAGGCCAGGTGACATTGAGATTGCGCACGTGCAGGGGAGGTGGGAAAGGGGAAAGGTGCAGAGGGAAAAGGGACAGGGGGCAGTGCAGTACATAGGATAACAGTAAGGAAAATAAGAGAATAATTAAAAAGGCGGCCAGCAGGTGCCAAGTGCAAGGGCCAGTCAGGTAGCACAGTGAGTAGAGGGCTCACTTTGAGATCAGTGCAGAGCCTTCTGATGCAGGTTTGAATCCTGGAAGGGCCAAACTCAGCCTTTCATCCTTCCAAGGTTGATAAATGAGCACCACATACTGTGGGTAATAATAAGCAGCGCTCAGATGCCTGAGGGTTTGTGGCACTATATAAAACCTTAATTATTATTAAGGGTAAGTGCAAACATCAGGTGTCAAGTGCTAGTCGGGGCTGTAGGGATAGAGAACAGTCCCTGCATGCAAGGGTTGCCAGGGGGGCAGTGCAGGTGTGGAAATGGTGGGGAGGGGACCTGGGCCTGAGATCAGAGGGTAGCCAGGCAACCAGTGCAGTTTCAGATTCAAACAGCAGATCAGCAGGGGAGAGGGGGAGAGAAAGCAGAAGCAAAGAAGAAGGTCTTGAGGTGCTTCCAGACCCGGAGATGGTTCTCCTCAAGTTCCTGAGAGGCCCGAGACTGTTCCAGAGGGAGGTCCCAGTTTAATTATCTAATGTGTCAACGCATGTGTGCCAATGTGCTTCATGAACTGAAAGAGAGTTTACTTACCTTATGGGTCAACCCATGTTCGCCAATGTTTCTCATGAAGTGGAAGAAGGTTTACTTATGTAATATGTCAACCCACGTGAACCAAGGTTCCTCATGAAGTGAAAGAGGGTTTACTTACCTGATGGGTCACCCCATGTTCGCCAATGTATCCCATGAAGTGAAAGAGGGTTTCCTTACATTATGGGTCATCCCATGTTTGCCAATGTGCTTCATGAAGTGAAGGAGGGTTAAATTGTCTAATGTGTAAAACCATATTCACCAATGCCTCCCATGAAGTAAAGAGTGGTTATTCATCTATGTGAAAAGTCTTTCCAGCAGGTACCTCGCAAGTAGACAAAGGGTCTGCCAGTTACCATATGAGAGTAGTCCCTCTTACCATTGTAACACTGGTGTGAAAGAGTTGTGGGGTTATCATTAGTGACATATATATCGCTCACCAAACAGGCTGCCAGTGAAAGTAAAGTATTAGTTTTCTAACTCGTGCATAATTATTACTAGCATATGTTCTTATTGGTTGCACAGCAGTTGTTTATTTGCCATATGTGCTACAGAATGCGCCGGGGTGATCCCACCTAAAGGGAACCAGTTATGTGTTTATTCAAATGAGACTGTAGTTAAGTCATTATTGATCCCACTGTAAACAGTTTGTAGTGGGACCCTATTTTGAAGGGTATTGGTGTCCTCCAGTGTCATACTGGGGTAAATGAGAAGTATAACTATTGGAGGCAAGTGTAAGAATGTGAAAATAAGAGACTGTTCCGCAATTATACTACAGGAGTTGGTAACTGCCATATATCTTGGGAAACCTGAGTTGCATATATAGTACTTTTAACTTATTATATAAAGAAGGAGTTGTACTCTATCCACATCTTATCAGGCTGTGACTGGTTATTTGACCTGGTGCAACTATGGGGCAGCTGGCCAGTGGTGCTGGACTGCCCATAAGCCAAGTATAGACCAACCCCACTGGGTTCACATTTGCACATGTGTGTGGTAAGGTGTAGTACCCCTCGCCCAGGACTCCTACAGGTAGCTACTCTTGCCACCCACCTCTTTCCTTGGGAGAACCACCTTAAACGTAGTATATACAAAAACGCCATATTCATAATTACATTATTTAAAAATTCAAATTCACAAGCAAATATTTAGAATCCTTTAGCACTTGTCCTACTGTGCACCCATTCTAGCAAAGGACACATTAATTCACGCCTGCTTAATGTCAGTGTTCTTTAGCCGCATTGCCAGTCCCATCGCCTGGAGTCAGGCATTATTCCAATATTAGCGAGTGTGACCAGCAGGTTTAGTGTTAATACATTGTTTGTAGATGATGATATTCACACCCACATGATATCATTCTATGTTGTGGCAGGTTGAGAAGGGATAGTGATTGGCGGTCCTTGTGCATTGCGTTATCTGTTTTACTTGAGATGCACTGACCTTGTGTGTGGTGGTAGCATCCTCTATGATGAGTCCTCTGAGTATAATGCAATCCCATTTCCTGCGTGGAAGCCCCAGATGGTGGCTTTCGATGCTAGGCGGTGGTCCACGCAGCGGACACCGGATTCCGTAGTTCTGGTGGTTTGTGTGACATTCTGGTAGGAGTAGTTCTGATGGCTTGCATAACAGGAGGTGGTCCAGTAGCTGGCACAGGGTTCTGGTAGGAGTAGTTCTGATGGCTTTCATAACAGGAGGTGGTCCAGCAGCTGGCACAGGGTTCTGGTAGGAGTAGTTCTGATGGCTTGCATAACAGGAGGTGGTCCAGTAGCTGGCACAGGGTTCTGGTAGGAGTAGTTCTGATGGCTTGCATAACAGGAGGTGGTCCAGCAGCTGGCACAGGGTTCCGGTAGGAGCAGTTCTGATGGCTTGCATGACAGGATGTGGTCCAGCAGCTGGCACAGGGTTCTGGTAGGAGCAGTTCAGATGGTTTGCGTGACAGGAGGTGGTCCACGCAGTAGACACATGGATTCCGGTAGGCGTAGTTTAAGCCAGGGCTTGCATAACCGCCAGCCATAAGTGGCCTTAAAAGAAGCTCTTTTATGTATTTATTTTATTTTGTGCTGCTCATCGCATCACATGTAAATAGGATGATTCAGGGCAATGGGGTTGAGCACAGGGTAAAGGGGGCGTAGATGCAGATTTGGTATGCACAGGTGGATTAAAATCACTGTTATACGTGATGCAGCGCAGCCGCTGGAGGAACACCATTTTTATTTGATAATTATCAGAATTTAAGGCTGGAATGTCAAACAATCGTCAAGTCCTTGTCTGGTGGGTCTTAGAGTTGGAAACTTTATAATGTTTTGTTGAGCCTGAGTCAAGACCTTCCATGTGAGATGGGCATTTAAGCCTTGCCTAAAGTTCAAAGTAGTTGAGTTCTGCTCTTAGATGCATAGGACGGGTGTTCCACATTTCCGGGGCCCGGGTGACCAGATCTTTTCCTCCTGTGTTCTTCAGCCAGGTAGGTTGTAGGTTGGAGGAGTCATTTTGCTGCACTCAAATGCAAGGTTCAGGATGGGCTGCATTTCCTGATGAGTTTAGTGATTTAACAGTGGCCCGGAATCCATGTGGTTTTCATGGCAAATTAAAGCTCTTTAGGTTCAATGCGATATTCGATGGGGAGCCAGTTGAGATTAGGCAGGGTTCCCGAGGGATGGCCAAGTCTATTTAGACCCATGAGCATGTGTATTCATGTATTTATATACAGGAGGAACAATAATCTTTTGATCACAAAAGAACTTCCAATAGATAAGAAATCAGATTTGATGGGAAGCAGCAAGATTCTTATAATCGGGTGAGTTTGATTGACTTTCTGACCAGGTTATGGAGAGCAATAAATGGATCAGTCACCAGGGACAATACAAAAGTGGACATACATAGATGATGGACAATGAACATTGGACATTTCTAAGTGTGGGTAGTCGGTATGGCCAGCTGTGCTTGGGATGTGAGCATAATGGGTGAAATTCTAGAGTGGAGGCAGAGGAAGTGAGGAATAGAGGCAGGTTAGAGGAAAGGGAAAAATGTTACCTAGCAGACAGATGAGAGGTTTGTTAAGAGGGTAACCCAGAGGCGAGTAAGTAGGCATTTAGTTTGTTTTTGAGCAAATCCATGTGGACTGTTTCTCGGATGTCCGGGGGACGGGAATTTCATGCAAGTGGAGTAAAAAGAGAGAAAGAGTGGAAGCGAGAGGAAGCAGAGGGAGGGCATGGAGCCACAAGGGAAGTCGAGGAGGCAGAACAGATATTATAAGTAGGCTTGTAGAGTTGAACAGAGGAGGACAGATACAGCAGTGCCTTACCTTTATGACATTTGACAAATCAACCATTTTCAGCATTTGTTATAGGTGCACTTAAGGTATGAATGGAGCCGACACAAGAAAACAAGGAACCGGATGCGTGAAAACAGCTCAGAAAGTGATGGGCTGGCACTTTGCATGAGCCAAATGAGTTCTCACAGACTCTCAGTGCGATGCCTTTATCTTCTGCCTTATTTCAGAAAGTTCAGTAGCAGTGGAACTCAACACACAATCTCCTGTGGATAGAAAGATTTTGGTGGGATCTGGAGTCCAATTTGTGGAGTGGAAATGATGAACCCAGCATATGCAATACTCATTGCCCTTTACGTGATCTCCTTGGTGACTGAACTCATGGGAAATGTGTTCATCCTCACTGTGAATTTCATCGAAAGTCTCAGAAACAACAGTGATTTGGGCTCTTCTGAACTCATCCTCTGCAGTCTTGCTTTCTCTAACATTGGACATGTGTGTCTTTTCCTTGTACTACAAACCAGTCCGATGTTATTTCAAGCACTCTATTCACTGGACAGAGTTGTGAACGGATTCATTGTTACTCTGCTTTGGCTTCGCTGCTGTAGCGTCTGGTTTGCCACTTCTTTCTGCATATACTGCTGTGTGAAGATTACAAGCTTCAAGCACCCCTTCCTCGTCCGAATGGTGAAGACTTTCACGAATAATGTGTCCTGGCTGCTCCTGGTCTCTGCGTTCGTGTCATTGGTCACGTGTATCCCCATTGTCTTCGATTCTGATCTGCAACTAGCAGTCCAAGGTCTGAATGATATGTCAATAAATTTGTGAACCAGGAGAAGATATTTAATCTGGTCCTGTTTTGCATCATCAGACAACCCACCCATTGACGGTCCAAGCAATTAGGTGTGAAGTGGTTGAGTTCAAAGAGGGTTCTGGTAGTCAATATACTGATCTTGTTGAGAGGACAGAAAGCATAGTTGGGAAGACCAAAGAGGACCTGGTCACAGTAGTCCAGTAGTCCAGTTTAGAGAAGGCAAGAGTGGTTAAGAGATCCTTGTGGTGTTGAAAGGAGCTGCTCTTCCACTTTTGGAGATGAAAGAAGAGAAGGTCTGTGAAGGGTAACAGATCACGTGAGGTTTGTAGCTTCGGAAGAGTAGGGGAAAGTATCAGATTGGAACTTCATAGGCAAAGGAAGAGATGAGAGCTTTTGGGAGGGAAGAAGAGCACCTCTGTTTTGGTAGAATTTAGCATTGGAGAGTGCAAAGCCATCCAATATTTAATGGCAGAGAGACAGTTGGACATTTTGATAGAGAGATCAGAGGAGAGTTCAGGAAATGAGAAGAAGATTTTTGGTGTTGTCCATGAAAAGTTGGTACGTGAAACTAAAGGAGATTAGTGCCCCAAGAGCACATGTTTAGAGTGTAAAGTGGAGCAGACCAATGTGGTCAACTAAACAAGGCAGTTCGAGAAGCAAAGTGAGCCGCTGGAATTGTACAGTGCATCCCAGTTAGCTTTGTTATGTAGACATTCCATTGAGGAATGCTTGCAGCATTTTACATAGAACCATAAGATGTTACCTTGAGATAGAAATGTGAATAAAAAGAGCTTTTCCCCCAAATTATGATAATTGTTCTTTTATAATGCACTTAATACCAGTGAGTGGTTTCTAAGCATGGGATGGGGATATGAACCTGTGTTGCACTGTGTTGTCTTGCTTTCAAGACAAACACGTTGCCCTTGAGATATCCTTCCTCGACAAATCACAAATCTGTTTTAGTGTACTTTGTGCTATGCACATATGGCCCAATATGCACATAATTTCGTGAATTGGCATTTGTTATTATTATTATTATTATTATTATTATTATTATTATTATTATTATTATTATTACTATTATTATTATTACTATTATTATTATTTTCTTTTTTTTAAGTGTTTATTGGCTAAACTTCAGTTGAACTTTAACAATACATTAAAAAAGAAGTAAGACACAAAATTACGTAGAAAGAAAAATAACAATATACATAGAATTAGCAATCACTAGAAAAAGAAAGAAAATAAAAATGAACACCATTTCCAATATCAACATTTCAATGTAAAGCTCATACATCACCTCATTAAAAAATATAAAAGAACATTTTCCGGTAGCTTTCCAATCAATTGAATTTAAAAAGCCAACTATTGCAATACACAGTTTGTTTGTTTGTTTGTTTGTTTTATTATTTGTAATGCGCACCTAACCCGGAGGTAGCCGGGCGCAGGAACAGCAAGAGGATTGTATAACTTAAGTTACAAGAGATAATGTGGAGTCCAGCTATGGTTACAGCGCTCGACCCGACGGCAGAATGTCAACAGGTACAATGTCGTAATTACATGAAAAGTATAATATACATAATATAAGTAATTTACAAATTTGAAGCTGAAGGGTCGGTAGATGCCAATACATTAAATATCATGTTCCTTAATCCAATGAATAAGATTCAATCTGAATTGTAAGTAAGGCAAGTCTTCCCTTAGGGATGGCGGTAGCGAGTTCCACTGTTGTGCTGCTTTAACAGAGAAGCTACTTCCCCCAGTGGTAGTACGTTTGAATCTGGGCACCAGTAGGAGGTTAGAGTTGGCTTTTCTGGAGGGGCGGCAGGATAGTTGTCTGGTGAATCTTGCTATGAGGTATTGAGGGGCAGAGTGGTGGAGACATTTGTGGGTCAAGGAGGCGGATTTAAGGAGGATCTTTTCTTTCGTAGAAAGCCGGTTAACGGATCTTCTGGTCTCAGAGATATGGGCTTTCTTTGGGAGACTTAAGGCTGCTCTTAATGCATTGTTTTGCAAGATTTGTATCTTGTCTGTAATGTATAAAGTGTTGCAATAGTCCAATTTGGACAGGATCATGGCTCTTGCTAGGGAAATACAGTTATTAGGGGAGAGGAAGGGTTTGGCTGCTCTGATGAGTTTGCAGGTATAGGAGGTAGCGGAAGCCATAGCATTTACTTGTTTTTTGAATGTTAGTGTAGAGTCTAGATAAAAACCCGAAGGTTTTGACCTCCTTAGCCACAGCGATAATATTGTTGTCTATTTCAAACGAGGTGTAGTTGTGGCCAAGTTTATTGAGATTAGCAGTAGTGCCCAGGATGAGGAGTTCCGTTTTGTCATCATTCAGGCATAGACCATGTGAAGCCATCCATCCCTGGATGATGAGGTATACTCTGTTTACAAAGGCCAAATCCTTGTCATAATCCCCCGTCAGCGGGATGAGGATCTGGGTATCATCGGCATAGTTTGTGTAGGTGATACCCAGACCATCAAGATCATCGAAAAGGGGCTTTGTGAAGATATTGTACAGAGTGGGAGAGACACATGAGTCCTGAGGCACCCCGCAGGTAATGGGCATTGGGTCTGCAGCTGCTAATTGGGAGAACACTTGCATTGTTCTGTTATTGAGAAAGGACTGTATCCAGTCAATAACCTTTTATGAGAAGTGGGCTGCTGATTTTAAGTGATTGCATAGGATCCCATGGTCTACCAGATCGAAAGCGGCTGAAAGGTCGAGGAGCAGCAATAATGCTGTTTTGCCCTCATCTCTCAGCTCATCGATTTGTGCCTTAAGGTCTACAAGAGCAGTCTCAGTACCATGTTGAGGTCTGAAACCTGACTGTCAGATTCCTAGGAGGTGGTTGTGTTCGAGATAGTGTTGGATTTGCAGGTATGCTATTTTATCGAGGATTTTAAGTAGGAAAGGGACTGTGGTAATGGGGTGGTAATTAGTGGGAATGGATGGGTCTAGGTTTTGTTTTTTGAGGAGGGGGAGCACCCAAGATTGTTTAAGGTTATTGGGTATGGTGCCAGACGTGAAGGATGCATTTATAAGTTTAGTGATAAAAGGGTAGAGTTCACGAGCTGCATCTTTTATGAGTTGTGCGGGGCATAGGTCACCATGGCAATTCGAGGGTTTAAGGTTGAGGGGTGGTGAAGGTTTAAGGGTGAACTCTTCGTGCCACTCACACATATCTTCCGAATATATTCAGAGATTAAAAATGTCATTTTGTCTATATGTCACCAAAAACCATAAAAACGTCTGACGTGCAGTGACCAGGTTGTTACAGTGCAGAATCAGTTGATCCATTGTTTCAATGTTCCAATGTTTCAATCAAGTTGACTCATAACAGTGAGCAACACCAGTAAGATTAGAATGCTTCTGTAGTGGAGTCTGCGGTGCAGTGTTTTTTCCTTGTCTACTGCTGAGGGTGTGGCTCCTACCAGGACTGGACTTGCAAGGACATAAAAGCCCCAGTGTAGCGACGGCATGCGGCCTGGCAAAGTGGTGGCTAAGTGGAGTCTTTTGTCTTTGTTGTCTTGGGAGCTGTGGGAGCAGGCCAAACGAATGTTGGAATTTTTCCAGGGCTCTGGTGAGTAATTATCAACAAGGTGACTGCAGGGCTGGGTCCTTTGAGCCTGTTGCTACTTCTCACATAATAGAACTGCGCCGCAATAAATCTACGTTGAACGCAGCTCTGTGTTAATCACGTTTAAGCTAGTAAGTGTGGCTAAGTAGATCAGAACCTTTTCTTTCACTTTGGTTGTTGTGTGTGATTAACAAGTATATTGGGAGGTCCGCCTGTGCTTGCCTTTAGTATAAAAACCTGAGTTTGTCTTTCGTATAAAACCTTAAGGTTTCATGCAAATCCACACTGCGGAGTGCAAAAACCCGATCTACAGGAGAAGTTAACAAATCAACCCCAATCGCTAAAAGCAAGTTCAAATCAGACAAAGGGCCTCATCAGGACTTTGGCGGTAACCCTTAAATACGGCGGTCGCGCTATTACGGCCGGATTTAAGGGTCCGCCAAATCAGGACTTCGGCGGATTTCTCCCCAGCTCTTGGCTGGGGGGAAATCTGCCGAAAATCCGCGCTATTACCGCTGGCGGGAAATCCGCCGGCGGTAAGAGCACAAATGTTCCCCATTGAGCCCAATGGGGAATGGGGCATTCCCGAATGGGCTCAATAGGGAATGGGGAATTACATTACCGCCAAACTTGTGATCCAGCGATATTAGCCAAAGTCGTGATCAGGCCCAAAGTAATGACAAATAGCATTATTAATAAAACTCAATCGGCGATTAAAGCATGAAACAAAGGGGCAAAGATGCAGCACTCCTCTGTGTCCTCTACTGATACATTAGGTCAGAAACCTTCTTATACTATCGACAACAACAATTCGCTATTGAAGTTAGCGGTGGGGCTGCAAAGAGCATCCCTTGGTGGAGTACAAAAGTTAACCACTGAAAATTCCTTGAATGATATATTCGATATGAACCTATCCAACTCATTTGGTTGCTCTTGTGTCATCATCGGGTTGCTAATTTCAGAAATTACGATTATGCTGATGGGGCGAAGTTAAACCCACAATCCAGATTTCGCTCAAAGAAGATAATCTGCTTCTTAAGGGAGATATTGAAGCTGCATTAATTGCGGAAGGGTCTAACGATGAGGGTAACACAGCAATTGCAAGAGGTGGTGTTTTGTGGACAGGGAATGGTTAAATTGGGGGGTGATTAGGAATAAATGACACATAATAGCGTAGTGGAAAAAGCAATCAGCCAGGATTGTGGATGACTCACTGAGAGATATGGAGACACAAAGATGGCGTCTAAAAAGGGGCAAAGAAAACCAGCCCATGTAAAGGTGGAGGGGGAGGTGGTTGAGGAGCAAGGGGTACTATTGAGAATGTGGGGATCAACATGTAGTACTGTGAAAGGGCTGTTCCTGTATTGGGAAAAAAGCTGCCCATTTATACAGCCTTTATTCTGATTATTTGAAATGGAACCTTTCAGACAATGCTGGTGAAAAAGGCTCAAAATATGTGTGTGTTGTGAAAGACAAAGCATGGAAATAAGGTCTTAGCCGGAACGGAAAGTTGCATGTTACATTCACATCCATGGACAGGGGAGCTGAAGACTTTAGTCTATTAAAAAAAAGACAAATCATTAAACAAATTAGACATAAACTGCATCAATGTCAAATCAGAATCAGCCAAGTTCACTTCGTCATAAAAGTGCAGTGCCTTCAGTTAATGTTGAATTTGGTCACACAATATTCTAGGTTTAAACTTTTCTATTCCACAAGGAAACAGCTGCCAGGAAATTAACTGAACTCTGTATTCAGCAAGACATTTTGGAGTGGCGTAAGTGTACCGTAGCGCCGATCTGCCATTATTGCCTCTGTAAAAAAAGCTCTGGCTTTGAAAAAAAGGTAGCACCATTAGTGGGAGAGGCAGATATGAACCCTGTGGTGTTTATGGGTGCAAATCGCAAGTGACCAGTTCCTGAGTGCAAGTCCACTTTTTACGTTTTTGGCGGAGAAACTTGAAAGTGTGTTGTTCTTAGGTAAGACCCACGATCGGATAGGCAGCAGTTGCGAAGGAGGAGTTATATGATGAGGGTGAAGCAGACAGCTTTTGCACAATTAGTAGATTAGACTTGGTAACACCGGCTGTAGAAGTGAGGCATGGATGAGGGGGTTATGATAGGAGGGAAAGATGAAGGAGGTGGTGTTGTGTTATACACCAGCAGTTGGATAGTCTGAGATTTCAGATTTCAAGGAGTTAAGCATTGTACAAATTAATGCTGTGCATTCAGGAACGGTAGATGAGGCTACTGGTGACGAAAGAGGGTAGTTCTGCGAGTGAAGGAGGGACCATGATGAAGTATCAATGGCAAAAAGAAGACATGTAAAGCCAAAGTAGGAGAGCAGATTGGCAAAGGAAGAGGAGTGCAGTATAAAGAGGAGGGGACCAAGGACCAATTCTTTTGGGCCTCGCAAAGGGAGTGGTGGCAGATATACTAGCTTACTAAGAGAAAGAGAATGTGCAATTGTTTAGGTGGGAAAGAGCCCAGTGAAGAGAGGGATGATTTAGAGTGTCAAAGGCAGCAAAGAGATCAAACAGGAAGAGGATGACAGATATATGACGTAGGTGAGCCCTGGTGAGAAGGTGAGAGTCGTGGATAATATGATGGGGACACCACAAACAACCACTCTAACTCCATCTGCCAGTTCAAGGGTATTTATGTTATAAGAGACAGACTGGTCGATGGAACTTCAGAATGTTTGAGCCAACCAGAGATTTAGTTTTTTTTGGCGCATGGGCCGTCCTTCTCTCTCTCGATGTCTCCGGCCTGTCTCTCCGTAGTAGGATTCGATAACACCTATCTGTCTTTTTATTGGTTTAGGCTATTGGTGTTTTCCCTGAGTTCATGGCTGCCTAACTCCCTAGAGATCTTCTAACTCTCCTTGACCTAATCCTGCTTAGTCTCCAAAGGGAGTTAGAGATGGTACCTGCTGCCACATGGTTCCACTGACTCATCACCCATGCACAGTTCCACCTGACCCTCTCCTACACTGGTTCCCAACATGTTCTCCTCCCCACAACTCTACTATTCCTCCAATGTCACACTCCGCCTCCTACCTCCACCCCTCCTCCTACGACTCTACCCCTACTAAACTCTCTCCTCACTCCCATGCACAAACACTCCACAGACCCCTCTCTCCAGTAACCTCCACACCGCTTCCTCAATCTTCTCATCTAGTCTCTTGGATGTCCTATTCCACCTTAGGTTGGAGGCCTACTCAAAAGAATCCATAGTATATTAAAAATAAACAGCGTTTTATAGTGCGCCACACCCATTGTAGGGGAAGGCGTTCCTTAGCTGGCATGTGCTGTGTTATAAACCGTGACAACACACAACAGGAGGTTAGGAATTCCACAAATGTGGCGAGCAGTATAAAAGGAGCTTTTTGAATAGGGAGGTGGGCTATGTTTGGTAATCTTAAGTCAGCACGCATCCTTACTTTATGTCTTCCTTGTAACCAGCTGCTCCTCAGCCAAATACATCTTCTGGGATATCTTACATTTTAATTTATATTATTATAGTTGCCTTTTAGCTCCAAAGAACTTTTACAACTGTACATTTATCTTTTTTCATATATTAAATGTAATGCCTGCAGGTCTACATTCTTAGCATTTACAAACATTACAAGGAAACCATATTGTCAGGGACACTATCAGATTCCCTGGAATGGAAATAGGCAATTTCTTTGTCCAATAAGTGCTTGCTGGTTTTTACAGCGGGAACTCGCTGTCCCTTTCCATTGTATAGTGCACTATGCCATTGTTGTGTTTCAGGCGGAAAGCACTGTTCTGTTCTAGGAGGACCTTTGGGCTTCTTTCTTGTGAGTAGTGCTTCCTTGTTTGTGGCTCAGGGGCAGACACAGAAGACCACTCCGCCTATGTCGTTCTTCGACCGTTCAGGGAGAGTCACTGGAACAGCGCCTCGATCAGAAGGCTAGAGCTTCCCCTCATATTATGTTTATTTATTGAATTGTTTTTTTATAACAGACTTAATACTTGGGCACAGATCCGGGATTCTCTGCGTGGTCGTGCTTCCAAAACCAGCAGTTGCCCCCGTGCTATCTTCCATGGAAATCATAGGAGTAATCTGTGTACAACCCCAGTAGGAACCTAAGTTATTGGTCGTAGGTAAATTCCCTGCCCTGTTCTGGTCACTGATCCTACACAAAGACCTCTACTAGTTTATGCATTCAAGTGCTTGTGGGTAAAGAAAGATCTTGACAAAGACAATTGACGCATGTTAGGGAAAAACAGTTTAGTATGAAACACAAAATACATATTTGTTTGGTAACATCCAATTTGTCCGATGAAGTTTGGTAAGTATGGTGAGAGAGGTACTTGAGTCATGATGCAACCCGTGATGCAATACCTGGCACAACATGACCAAAGTATTAAAGTCTTTTATTTTTTGTTGGCAAAAAAAAGTTATTGCCCAAGCCAAGTCTGATAAGCAATGAGAGGAAGAGACTTGTTGTATGCTGGAATACACACTAATATACCTAGTACAACATGAGATTACAAAAACGGGACTATGACATAAATGCATGCCGGGGAATGAAGTCTGTACTACAGTCAAATAACACCATCATTGAGAGAATAACATATAAGCAAAAGGCTATTTGAAGTTTAATAACCCGTCATTATACACGCTATAGTGCCTGCTGAGAAACAAGGCCAGCTCAAAGTTTAGTACTCCTGCACATGAGACATGTTGCATTCTGTGACGAGCAGTTAAATATTCAAATCAAAGCGTCATGAACATTGAATGCAAGCCAAGAACAAGAGTCCAATATTTCCAGCCAAGTCTGATAAACACTGAAAGAGGGGGAGTTGATGCTCAGATTACTTACTAGTAATCTTCATTACTCCTAGTCCTTCTCTTTCTCGTCCCAGCATTTATCAATGAGATGTCCCACCTCCACACAGGAACCCTCCTTCTATTTTTAATTCCTACGGCCCGCATAAAAGCCCACCTTCCGCAAGACCCAACAGAACACTGCCCAATAGGCCCATACAACACGGGGAAGAGAGAGACGGGAAAATCGTGCTGGGACGCGGAAGAGAAGTACTAGCAGTAATGAAGATTACCGGTAAGTAATCTGAGCATGGCTTCCATGTCCACTCTTCCTCATCCCAACATTTATCAATGAGGCGTGCCAACTCCAGAGAGAATGGGCCGAGCGCAAAGAAAAACACTGAAAGGGAAATGGACAATACAACCCGACCAACACCAATTTACTGAAATACACACATCAAACAGTAGCAACAAGGTATTTCACAAGAGCGCCAGTGCCACACTGAACACACCCGCCCCAAAAGCCCACGCCTCCCGGCGGTGCAGATTCAAATGGTAATGGTTAATGAAAGTGTGTGTATCAGACCCGGTGGCGGCGCAGCAAATGTCCTGGATAGGAACACTGCGAGCCTTGGCCCAGAACGCAGCCTTCCCCCTCGCGTACCTGCCCTGCATACCAGATGGAAAGGGAAACCCCAAAGAAGAGTAAGCCAAAGTGATATCATCCTGGAGCCAACGGCTGATGGTGGGCACAGACGCCTTCCACCCGGGACTGTCCACCCAAAGGTAACAAAGAGACTAGGGGAGGAACGATAAGCCCTTCTGCAGTCCAAATAGAGCTGAACCGCCCGCCTCACATCACGAGCGGTCCATCGAACCTCCTCCGGAGAGGAAGGAGAGGGGAAAAAGGAAGGAAGAACAATCTACTCGGCAAGGTGAAACTTAGAACCCACCTTGGGAAGAAAAGACGGGTGCCACTTAAGAAACAAGGCATTGGGGGAAACCACCATGTAGGGCACCTCACATTAGAGTGCACCAAGCTCCCCCAACTGCTGTGACGAAGTGATAGCCACCAGGAAAACTGCCTTCAATGTAAGGGCCCGAAGGGAAAATTCAGACAAAGGCTCAAAAGGAGAAGAGAGCAGAGCCCGAAGAGCCAGCGAGAGATCCCAGGAGGCAACCCAGAACCAAGGACAGGCAGAGTAAGAGAAAAACTCCAAAGAAGGCGACCCACCAATGAGTGACCACCCACAGCCGGTCCCCCAAAGGCCGAAATCACAGCCCACTGAGCCCTCAGGGTGGAGACAGAGAGACCCACGTTAAACCCATCCTGAAGAAACTGGAGCACTGAAGCCCCAGAACCCAGGGAGGAGGAACCGCCAAGACTCAGACACCAGGACATGAAATGACCCTAGTGCCTTTCAGAGGCCCTCAAGGTAGAAGGACGCTGGCCCCTCGGAATGTGAGAAACCAGATTGTCAGAGAGCCGCCCAGATACTGGGTGTGCCCTTTCAGTTTCCAAGCCCCCCAGACCAATTTCATAGTAACCTCCACCCCTAAACCGCCCACCACTGCATCCAGATTCCCAGCAAGAGGCAACATGGGGGAGACAGCCAAGTTCAGGAGAAGGGGAAACCAGCACTTGCAAGTTCAAAGCGGAGCAACAAAGATAACCCCGCCTGAGAGTCACAGATGCGCAACAACACCTTTTGAATGAGAGGGAGGGGCGGGAAGGCATATAGGAGCCCCGAGAGCCACAGGAGGTCAGAGCATCCACCCCCCACAGAGGGGACCCAGGAAAAAAACTGGGGGACCTTCATAGACAGGGGAGAGGCAAACAAGTCCACCCAAGGAGTCCCCAGAACCCTGTAGACCCTCTGAAATACCACCTCCCACTGAAACCACTCCCCAGAGGGGAACACACAGATGAGGCGATCCGCCACCACATTGTCCCAGCCCCAGATGTGACAAGCAGACAGTGACAGAAGATGAGAATCCACCCAAGTACAGAGGAGAAGAGCAAGAGACCCCAAAGACCAAGACCGACAGCTCCCCTGGCGGTTGATACACGGCACAGTGGCAGTATTTTCTGAGTGGAGGAGACTAGCCCACCCCACCAAGATCAGGCAAAAGGACTTCAGAGCCTTGAAAGCCGCCAAGAGCTCCCTCCAGTTGGAGGATGTGGGCGCGTCCTCCGGGACCACTTCTCCTGCAGCTTCCGACCCAGGGCCACTGCTCCACCCCACCAGGCTGGCGTCTGTGGTAACGATGATCGGGGAGGGTGGACAAAGCCGGAATCCCAACAACAGATTGGGCAGGTGGAGCCACCAACAAAGCTGGACTCTGAGCGAGGGACCCACAGGGATAGGAGCCTCGAAGTCCAGAAACAACTCCTTCCAGAACCTGTGGATATGGAGCGACAGGGGACGTAGATTAAGTCTTGCACAGGGAACAAGGAAGACACATGTCACCATGTACCCCTGAGCCTGAAGAAAGTTCCTGGACGGGGCTGACTCCCGAGCCAGAAGATGCACCAGGCAATCCTGCAGCATCTGAGCTCTGACAAGGGGAAGAAGAACATGCCTCCCTGCAGTCCAAAACCTTCCTCCAATAATCTGAAGATCCTGTGAGGGCCAGAGATGGGACTTCTCCCAGTTTATGAGAAATCCCAGCAAGTTCAGCAGAGCACAAGTAGACTCCAGGTGTCGCAGGAGAAGAACCCTTGACGTACATTCAGTAGACAGTTGTGAAGGTACTGTAATGCCTGAATCCCCCGGAAGTGCAGGGCAGTGACAACCAGTCCCAGAACCTTGGTGAAGACTCGTGGAGCTGACTTCAGAATGAAGGGCAAGCTCCGGAACTGAAAATTATCCTTGCCCACTGCAAACCTGAGGAACTTCTGATGGGCAGACCAAATAGGAACATGCAAGTTGGTGTCCTGAAGATCCAGGGAAACCAGGAAATCTGAGTCCTACATCAGAGGAGTGACCCACTGAAGGCACTCCATTTTGAACCGCTGAGTCAGAATGTGCCAGTTCAAGACCTTAAGGTCTAAAATTAGACGGAAGGACCCCAAAGTCTTTGGTACCAGGAAGACAATGGAATAAAACCCCAGACTCCTCTCCGATTGAGACACCTGCCAAAGGACCCTCTTGGAGCAAAGTTCCCAGAGTGTCTGCTGCATCGCCAACCTCTTGACAGGGCACCTGTGAAGAAGCGTCTGGACCAGACCAGATGGAACAGGAGAGGAGACCAATTCCAACTTGTACCCACTTTTCACCAGACGATTGACCCAGGCATCCCCCGAGAGCCGGGACCATTGCTTCCAAAAGAATGTCAGGTGGCCCCTGACAGGACCAGCATCAGGACTTCTGATGGCGAGGGTGTGAGTGGGGAGACCAGACCCGAGCGGCACTTCCACCCAGGCACAGGCTGGGGCTGACCCCGAGGGCAGGGGCGAGGCTGCTGGGGAGGGGCCGCTGGCCCCCACAGAGCCCCTGCGAGCCGGGGCAGATTTCATACGTAACTGACCAGCTTGTCTTTTCACCTTGAAGCTCTTACGGACCTTGTCCTCCAAGGAATCCCCAAACAGCGTCCGTCCTTCAAAGGAAATTTCATGGCAGTAGACTTCTGTCGGACAATCCCTGGTAAGAACGTGTCGACACCCCCCCCCACGATCAAACCCATGGACATGGTGGCTGCCTTCACACCACCAAACGCCAAGTCTGACAAAAACCCCTCCTGAGACTTGACGGCCTACACAAGGGGCACAGGATCCAAGCTCTCCCCTGCCACCTTCAGACTTCCAAAGGCAGTTTCTGCCATGTATGAGGCATACATGGCAGCCCGTAAAGCCAGATGAGACCATGATAAGCCTTCCTCAATGAGGCATCCACCTTACGATCAGTGGGGTCCCAAAGAGAATTGTCCGGGGCCAAGGATGACCTCCCCACCTAGACTGGGAATGATGTCATCCACCAGAACCACCTGTAGCAGGTCCGCTTCCTCACCTGCAAGAGATACAGCTTGGCCAGGAACCTGGGGTCCGCTGACTTGTCCGGATAAACACGGATCAACCCGCTCCCTCAAAATCTCAGTCTTCATTTCAGAGAGAAGTGGAAGACCCTTCTTGAGAGTGTGTTTAAACTGGGGTGGATGGGAACAAACCCCACCACCAGAACAGAAGGGGGCTCAGAGTCCCTTGTCCAGGTACTTGCCCTTGAATTCAGCAGACCTCAGGGAATCACCCAGACTGTAGGAAGAGCTGTCCAAGCATGAGGAAGAGGAAGGGGACACCCTCCTTCCACGATGAGCTTCAATCCCCTCCTCCTGCAGGGCTCTCTGAAAAACAAGCAGGAGCCGGTCCTCAGGCACCCTACGCCCCCTCTGCCATTTAGGAGGAGGAGGGGAACAGGGAGAAGATGAATAGGAAGGCAAAGGAGAGCGGGGTTAAACGTGACGCTTCCCCATGGCGGACAGCACCAATAACCACAGCTGACCTACAAGCAGATAGGAGCAGCCCCAGAGGAGGAATAAACAGAGCCAGGTGGTGGGAGGTGGAGGGGGCGGGCCTGAGAAATTAAAAAATGAGTTCCTGTGTGGAGGTAGGACACCTCATTGATAAGTGCTGGGACTAGGACGAGTGACGCGGAGGTAATACATACTGTCCAACACCTAGCGCAAAGCTCATAACAATTGCAAGGAGGGGGCATGAATCATTGCTTGAAAAAAATTGGGAGAGGAGTCTATTAGTCTATTAGGCATTGAGGGATGAAAGTGTGATGCAATCTGGGAAACAAAGTACATAAATTGCACTGATGTTGAAGTCAAATAATCATTTGAGAAACAAACAATGAGAATACTGAGAAAAAGATTATTTTTGAATTCTGATGATCAGGACAAGAGTAATGTTTAATGATTGCAGTAAAAGGAAGCTCATTCATAGTTTAAGCCGAATTGATAAAGCACACTATAGTACATGTTTGGAATCTATGCTTATTGAGACAGCCAAGTGAATTAATACACAGTAGCAGCAAGACCTGAATGAAGAGTGTGTTCCACCAAATATGGCACTCCCACCTCTATGGCTAGCAGGACACCCCTTAGGTGACAGTAGTAGTAGTTGCATATAAAACGTTGGTCTATAGAAAAAAGGGATTACCTGTACTATGATCCCTGGTCCTTCAGGAGCCGTAATGCAAATGGAGAGACGTAGCAACTAAGGTGCATGATGGAAATTATCGTCCACATAGAGATTAAGCGGGAAATAGACGTATAGATACTTGACCAGACACAAAGCATAAATAGCCTGTGTGGCTAACACTCACCGGGTCTAAACATATGTACCATTTATCCGCATTACTTTTTTGTGATGCGGGTGGGTTGGTTATGTGTGTGCTATTATACTATCACAGGGCATTTATGCTGCAGTTTTTCCCTGTTCGAAGTGTATAAATAGCAGGACGATTTTGACGAATTACGTTTAGATGCTGATGGCAATTTCTTTGTTTTTGTTTTATTTTGAGACAGAGATATAGAACCAATAAGGAGAAGGAACACAAAGTAACCTATTCTATTAGCTAAATATGAGGGAAAGCGGAAACCATTTGTGTCATCTCTAAGGGTGGGTAAGTCTCCATGTGAGGTGTATTTACTTATGAGTTTGAGAGAAAATCCTGTGGCAAGATAATATAAACACAGAAATACATTTGAGTCTTTTATGATTTTAGGATACAGAAGCAGAGGCTGCATATCTGTATAGAAGGTTTCTGGAATACGAGTATCTAGAGAACACAATATTTTTGACAGATGCACAGATTTTTGCTGTGGATCTGTAAGTATACTCTGGAAACGATTAGTAACATAGGCCATAATGGTGAATATGCCAGAGAATTAACTGTTTTTTTTATTACAGGTTATTGTGTCTCACAGGACCTGCATGAACAGGATACTACTAGGTACCAGTGAGGGATCTAGTCCACTAGATCTTTCTACATCTCCGAACTTGAAATATGGGGTGAGTAAGATGTACTGCATTTACTTTGAGACTTGCTTGTGTGACAGTAATAGTTATTATAAAGAAAATGGGATGACATAAGACCATGAGAGATGTTAGTGATACTATTGTATGTTTTTATAGAATTGAATTGGCTTAGTCCAGTCCATGGAAGGCGAGACATCTGACATTCGCTTTACGTCCTGAAGAAGGTCTTGAGAAGAGAGGGACAGGATTGGTTGTCCCATGACCGAAACACGTGTCGACTATATGAACTGTTCGGAAATTATAAAAAACTATGAATGACAGCATTATTAAGGATAGGGTCAGAAATACATGTTATATAAGTACATGTTGAATATATGTGTAACATTAAGCTGTGGTTACACTGTAAGATAGTGAGCTGTTGCTGTTTTAAGAATGTATGTATGAATGTATGTATGAATGAGGGACGGAGAGTATTTGAGCATGAGTTTAGTTGTATAGAAGTGTGACTATGAGGATTGTCTTTGTCATTTTTATGATTAGGTATGTTGTAACATACAATGTATGATTATTTTGTAATTGATTGATTTAATACATTTTGTATAATGTACTAAACTAGTTGACGTAGTTAGTCTTGTCATCTCTTATCTACTGGTCAACCCCATGTACAATGTCGAGCCAACCATACATGGGTACCCATTACCTTCCATGTCCATGAAGCACAGGAGACCACTGTCCAGGCAAAGAAAACACATTCCCTAAGGTTAAGAATCACACGAATAACTCATGATACTGGCTGGCTTTTGAACAACTACCCATGGGGCTTAAGCACCATTGGACCACAGAGCACATAACACGCCCCATGACACCACACCCTAATACTACAAGAAGGTATCTGGACATGCTGCATGGCCCAGTTATGCGGTACCCATGAAGGGAATTGAGCACCTATGGGGGCATAGGAAAACTTGCCACGGACATGCCCCCAACTCTGGCCAGTGCAGAGTCTGAAGGAGTCCCAACAACCCAGCCCCATTCAATCACTGCACAGGACACAGGCACCCTACCTGCTCACAAAGCACCATTCTATTTCTATCAGGCACCACACACGCCACCACTCCAGCTGACCCCGTGAGACAGATGTCCTTGGACTAATCCCTCCTGCCTGCATCTCGCCCATTCACACCAGTGCCTTCCCCTTGTCGGCTTGCTGTGCTCTCCATTGACACCATCCTGATGACTCTGAGTCCCCTCCTTAGGATGTGGACGCACATGGAGACCCGGCATCTGGCATAGGGGAAGGCACCACCATCAAGCTTCTGGCCCGATACAACAACGCACCCTCGATACCTTCTGGGAGAGGCTCTCTTAGAAAGAGCAGCACCAGGAGAAGATGGAGAGGATCGCCAAGCAACAACTGGGCAACTCACAGGCAATGCAGTATGCTGTGCAGTGTGCGTCCAGACAGGTGTGCCCTGGACTGCCTGCGTGATTGTGCTTCTGACGGCACAGCAAGCAATACAATAATGAGCCACAGAGTACTGGAGTTGGCTGACAATACATCCACCACCAATGAGAACATTTCCAGAGCCGTAACTCTCACCCTGCAGCATATTCAGAGTGGTGAACCGGCCAGTTCTGTGTCAGCCACCCCACCAGCGAGATCTGTGGTGAGCATGCCACCAATGCGCTTGCAACACCATGCCAGTCATCCACCCTCTCCAACACATGAAGGTGGCAAGAGAGGAAGGTAGTGGACGCATTGTGACTGACTGCAGACCATAAGGGTGTGGAGAGGGTATAGTGTTGGGGATGAGGGTGTTGGGTGGGGATGGTGTTGGGGATCTACTAGAAAGGCTGAGTGATTAAGATCCTCACTTTTCCAATGATCTGAATGGCTGGCAAGCATATCTACAAGTCTAATAACACCATGACCTAAACCGGTACCCTGGAAAGTGTAGCAAAGATTACACATTAAAAAGTAACCAGCTCCGGCTGACTTTAGAGAAACAGCCATACATGTATCAGTAGAATATAGCCAGGTACAGTTCTCAAAAAGCCAGTTTTCCCCTCAAATGGCTACGCACCACTTAATAATTCCACTCTGACACTGTATAAAAACCTAACACATAGAAAACAAATTCTGTGCCACTCCGATGACTGCTCAAACCAGTAATATTACAGTGGACTATTGAAAAGTATTGGCCATAAATGCAACAAGAATATGAAACTTGGATTCAAGTGGATGTCTGGTAGTTATATAAACATGGTCTGTGGCATGGGCAGAGAGCTCTAACTGATAGGACCTTGTTATTGCTCTCTCCAACGTGCCCGGATTCAAATGCATTATGTTGACTACTGCTGCATTAGATGGAGTCTTTATAAAGTTTCACTTTTTTAAACTTTGAGCTACTTTTGGGAGATACCAATGTTCATGCAGATGACATTGTTTAGCTCCACTGCCCAAGTCTATTGTAATGCCTACATCGAAAAGTCCCCCTGCTTATTCCAGAGCAAATGTCCAATGCTGGGTTCCGCAAAAGTCACTCCTAAACAGCATCACAGAGAGCACATACAATCTAATCAAATCTGCAATAATGGTGACATCTTGTTATCTTTTCCAACATTACCTAAGGTGTCAGAAAGGGCCAATGACATGGACCCAGGATTATCATTCACATTACTTTGACAACAACACTTAAAGGTCCAAATTAGATTATCTTTCCTCCAACCCTCCATCACGTGTCCAACCAGTTGCACATGTAATGTCCTCTGCTGTTGATTTGATGGTGAATGAGATGTAACACCCAAGCTGTAAATCAGACACCACTAACTCCATAACATACACATCATGGGATAAGAGGGGACTGGTAAAATCATCCACCTACTCCTTTGGCTTCCCAGAATTCAATGTATAAAACGATCTACCGTCCACAATAAGGTTAGTTTTTGTAGAAGCTTTCTGAGTGGACCTTAGAGGATTTTTATTTGACTTCACGTCAGACGTCATAATGACTTTGCTCGGCATTAACACAGATTTCACAGGAACATAAACCTGATGAATACTGTAAAGCTGGTAGTGCCTTTTGGAGGGACATGCCTCCTAAACTCGCCCTACCACTTCTCTGTGTTTTTCCTGTATGGTGTATGCCTCTGAGGACCAGTCTGGCAGTGCAGCTATTCATTTCTACTTTTGTGGACGACACCCATGGGATACCTCTATGGCACCCATAGGTGGGGGTACAACTTGTACCCCAAGTGTACGTTTTTTGGGCACCTGTGTGTTGCCCACAGACCATGGTATTGGCTGGTGGCAGCTACAAGATGACCTGACAGTGGCTCTTGGTGTCGTTCATTTTGGGACACCCAGGCCCTGCCAGAGGAACAATGGATTCCTAAAGAAAGACAAGATGGCCACTGTAGACTCTTGGTTTATGTTGCCTTTACCCTTTGTTCCCCAAAGTCCTGGTGAGCCCTGACTCTGTCCCCTTCCCTCTGAGTGGCTGTTGGGTAGAAGGAACATACATGGCTCTACTCAAACCCAGTTGAGAACTTTTTTTTGGAATGAAGGCTGTGGAAATGCATTTGACGGCTTGAAGGAAAGTCTGTGCAGGAAACCTGTATTGTGTGCCCCTGACTATAGAAAACCCTTTATAGTGCAAACTGTTGGCAGTGACAGAGGAAGTGGATCTGTTTTGTCTAAGTTGGATGACAAAGGGAGATAAAGCCCCCTATCATTTTCATCAGCAAGCAACTCAAGGGTAGAGAACATAGGTGGGCCACTGTTAAGAAGGAATGTTTTAGCATATTTTGGGTACTTAGGCATTGGGTGGAAGGACCATATATGGCTCTGGAGCTGCCTCCTTTCAGACTCATTGCATCCTTCCCAGGGGCTGTGTGATGTCAGTACATCCCTGGGGTTGGACATGTATGAATGGAGTTTGGAGTCAACTCACATTCTGTGTTATCAATGTCTGGTTTCGGTGTGTGTGCGTGAATGCAGTGTAGTTGGTGCTCACTCCAATCCACATTATGTGTTATGGGTGTCTGGTTGAATAGCCTGGATGCCTGTGAGCCTGATTGGTTGATTGCTTGATTGCCTGCATGAATACCATTGTGGCTGATTGACTGACTGGGCCTGGCTCAGCATGAGTGACTGGGGGTACAAATGTGTATATGAAGGATCCCCGTAATCACCAAATTGTTCTTGACTGGAAAATGAAGCGGAAGTCGAAACCAGAGCCAGTATCCAGGTTCCAGTTGGAGGAAGAAGTCTATAGCTGCTTCTCTTCATGAAATCCACTGGCAATTGCTCTTGGTAAGAATCGTGGACAGAGTCAAGAGAGGACCTTAATAGGAGACCTCTTCCCGAGCTGCAAGGGATCATTGTGCAACCAGCTGCTCTTCGTCAGAAGTACCCTGGAAGCCAGTCCTGTGTGCCTGCCGTCCAGATAAGGAGTCGTGCTCAAGAAGTCCAGTGGTGTCACCTAGGGTCCAGAGAAGTATTCTTGACTGCTGGAAGCCCGATTGCAGTGTAGCACCGAGAGGAAGGGGTAACCTGGCATACTGCTGCTTGACACTCGGAGATGCAAATCTTCCAAACTGCTGAAGAATACCTCAAGGGACATCCTTGCCATCACCACTGATCATGTTTTCAAGCCGGAGAAGGTTCAGAGTCTCTGGGTGCAGATGAGTGTCCACCAGCGGGTTTTCCACTACCAGAATTGAACAACGATGTCCCAAGGAACCAGACTTGGTGATGGTCTGTGGTACAGTGCAGTGGTTGAGACCAGGGTACCAGAAGTCATCCTGGCATCTGTGCTGGGCTGCAGCACTGAAGATCCAAAAGAAGGTGAACAAGGAATTTGTGAAACCCAACACCTAATTCAGGCACTGCACCCTTCGTCGCTGAAAATCATCCAAGGTCCCAAATGGTCTTGTCTTCACCTACCAAGCTTTTTTTCAGCAAGTTTCTCCTTCCTAGGACTTCCACAGTCAGAGAAATCATTGTCCAATGGAGACCACAGCAAACACTGAAACAGCTGCCTTTCCAACAGTGTTTGGATCCTTCTTATTTCTTGGCCTCTACATCTCAGTGATATATTCTTTCAGAGGGGGTCCATCCTCGCTTGGACCCATTGAGTAAAGTCAAACTCTTCCACTTTGCCTGCCCAGGCACCAGAGGTACTCTGATGAGGAAGAGCATCTCAGGTACATTGGGGTGGTAGAACTTTAAAAAAGAAAGCAACGCATTAATGAACGTTTTTGGACTGGGCTGTAAAAGATAAGATAATGGGGGGCCGCTATTTGCAGCATGGCTACCCCCATTCCTGGTACCAGGTCTGGGTTCCTGGAATTGGGAAATACCTGGCCATTCCGACCTTGGAGGGCCCAGTATTTCCCCATTCCAGGAACCCATCCCCATTTCCATTCGAGCCCCCATAGGGCTCAATGGGAATGGGGAGCATGCTAACAATGGGCCCGTTAATGACGGGCCCACTGTTAGCATGCTGGACCACTCGCAGGACCCGCTAAGGATGCCTGGTAAAACCAGGCATCCTCAGCGGGTCCTGCGAGCGGAACTCATAAAGAGGCAGTAGTGAGTTAACGGGGCTGGCAGCTCCACCGGCCCCGTTAACCCCCTACTGGCCTCCTCATAATGTGCCCCAATGTAATCTCTAACGTTTCCACTACAGGTTGCCCAGGTGGGTGGATCCACACACAGGATTGTCTACCTATCCTAAAAAAAGCCCTCTGCCACTGCTCAATACTATCATAAAATAGTCCATAGGCGCCCCTCTGCAAGAACGAAAACGGTCCATTGACCTGTCCTTTGGGAAGGTACCCACTCGAGAGTCTGCAGCCACACTTTAGCTCACTGTAACTTTCACACATGGGAAATATCCATTTGCATATCAGTCTTTGTCCCGCCCACATGGGCAGTACAGCACCGCAATGCTATGGCAATTCCCTTCTGAACAAGAGTATGAACAGCAACCCCAGACACGTGTTTCAGCCTTCCCTGATCTATGCTGTTACACCCTTCTTAAGTATACACATGCCTATTTGAAAATGCCAGCAGTTGATGCATTTTTACTGAATTTAAGTCTAGTGTGGTACCACGTAGACTATATATAATGTTGCAATTTTTAAATAGTGTTACCCAAGTACAAAGTGCACTATTTATCTGTATATGATTGTATAGCAACCTTATTTATTATAAAGAAGCTGTGTTATCACCTAACATAGTGTGTGGACATTCCTTTGCTGGGTCTTTGGAGAAACACTACTGAACCTGCCTGCCTCACCTCCCGAAGTCTCAGCCTTGGGTGCTCGGCCAACATTACCAAATTAAGAGCCTTTTCTGGGGTGTTCTGTGCCTTTGTTCTACCATATGATATTGTATGATATGGCATTTATAACGCACCTGTACACAAGTACAGGGGGCAGAGGTACAGATACCCCCTCCAGTCTTACATAAATACATAGAGGCATAATGTGCCAATCATCCCAACCGCTCCCCCCGACTGAATTAGATCTTTGATTAAATCAAGGCTATTTTCATGAAAATGTCATCATGGGTACTTTCTTCCCGTAAATATGTCACCATACAAGTTTGATCTTTCAGTAACACTTTGAAGCAATGTGGGTTCCTAGAGTCACAGAGCCTGCTTGATCCAAGCTTATTTATTTATTTAATTTGTTATGCGCCCAGACCTGAAGGTATCATGGTGCTGGTATCAGTTACAAGAAAGAAAAATCACAGTCAAAGTTAGTTGGTGAAACAGAGTACATGTGTACATATTGTATTGATGAGTTCATAACAAAAGATCAGTGATACACACAGTTGTATTTGTAGTTCTTGAAGAGCCAGGCTTTTAATAGCTTCCTAAAGGTTCGGTAGGAAGTCTAGTTTCTGATGGGTGGGGGCAGCGAGTTCCAGAGATTGGGGGCTGTGACCATGAAACTCGATCTTCCGGCTCATTATATGTTGATGAAGTTGGGGGTAAGTAGTGATAGGGAAGAGGGGGAATGAAGGTTTTTAAGTGGAGGCGAGTGTTGAGGAAGGTAGGTTTTTTTGTGTGAATGCAGCGATGGGCAATTGTGAGGGTCTTGAACTCAATACATGCTTTGGTGGGTAGCCAATGCACATCTCTTCTCGCTTGTGTAATGTAGTCTGTGCGCTTTAGACCCCAGGCAGCTCTGAAGGTGTTATTTTTTAGGAGTTGGAGTTTTGTATAGGTTGTTGACTCAAGTACCTGTGAGTATGGTGTTGCAGTAGTCTAATTTACTTCCTATGATTACTCTGGCAAGTGTGAGGCACTTGTCTGTTGGCAGGAATTTTCAGATGAGGTTGATGAGCTTGGTAATGTATGCAGTGGAGAAGGCGCGTGAGTTGATATGTTTGTGCATGCTGAGCTCTGTATCTAGGTAAACCGAGAGGGTTTTACATGACTTCATACCAGGATGGGGTTGCCATTGCTGGTGAAGGAGACATATATAGCCCTAGTTTTTTTGGGCTGTGAAGGTAGTCAACAATGAGTAACTCAGTTTTGTCATCGTTAAGGCATAGTTGATGGTTGGTCATCCAATTTTGTATGATGCTGTTTGTTTGATGGATCATGATGGAGTCTTGAGAGTAGTTGCCTGTGAGGTGCAGGAGGATCTGGGAGTCATCAGCAAAGTTAGTTTAGGGGGAATTCAATTTGTCTAGATGATCGAATAGGGGTTTGGTCTAAATCTTGTACTGTGTGGGAGAAATGGAGGATCCTTATGGAACACTGTGTGGGCATGGGATAGGATCAGAGGCTTCATCGCCAATGAAGACTGTGGAGGAATGATCGTTTAGGTAGTTTTCGGAGAGAAGTGGAATTTTGTTCTGAGGTGTTCGTAGAGGATATTGTGGTCGAGGATGTCAAATGCGGCTGAGAGGTTGAGGAGGAAGAGTAGGTGAAGATTGCCTGAATTGCAGGTGGATTGGAGTTGAATTTTAAGGTCTAATAGGGCTGATTCGGTGCTGTGGTGGGGTCTAAATCCTGAAGGATCGGTATCAAGTAGGTTGTGGCGTTAAAGGTAGGATTTAATTTGAGTGTAAGCAGTGTTGTCCAGTATTGTTAGAAGGAATGGGACAGTTGTGATTGGTCGATAGTTGGGAGGGCAGAGTCCAGAGAGGGCTTCTTCAGGAGAGGAGTGAGCCAGGCCTCTTTGATGTTGATGGGTATGATCAGTGGCGTAACACAAAATGTGGGGGCCCCCTGCGAGCCATGCTGAGGGCCCCCGCCCCCAACTCAGCAAGAAATCACGGGTCGCACCACACTCTGGGCCGACCTAGATTAGCACGTTTGCGCAATACGCACAAATGTACTGTTGAAGGGGTATGCCGCACACTGCACTAGGAGAAAGATATAAATATATGTTTTAATACAATATACAGCACACTTTCTGCGAAAAATTGGCTAAAAAGCCAGAGTGTTTGCAATTTGTTTGTAGTGTAACACCAATCCAATACATGCAAGTCACCAACAGTGCACAGCATTAATACTTTGCTATTAAAAATCCCATGCTTCAATGAAAACATGTCCAACTGGCTGCACAATGTAGACCAGTGTAGACATGTAATATCAATACAGTAAAGCATGCCAGGCCATATTTAGACATACCTAGACTGGTTGCACCAAAATGCCAGTCGAAGCAATAACACTCATCAAGAAGAGAACACACATTCACGCTTGCGTCTCTGTTGCCTTGTTAGGGAGAATTCTCAAAATGGTGCTAATTCCCTTCACCTTAGAGACCCCCAGACACTTTGCTGGATTTTGAGGACTTGTTATTTTTTACCTGGAAAGAGTGTGAGCCTTTTTTCCCACTCTTCCCACTCTTTCACATGTGTTGATGTGTATTTTACTCTTGTGTCCTTTGATTATGGAGTTTTAGATAACTCCATAGGCATCATGTTTTCATGCGTGTCACATAGCACCTTCAGTGCAGTGACACAGGGATGTCTTTTAGACTTCCCAAAGGTTTAAATACCTTCTCTGGGATAAACTACTGTTTCCTGCAAGAGGCACAGAAACTGCTCTCCTGAACACCCATGAAGATCTGCTCTCTAACCTTGATTACAGCATTCCTTCTGTCCTCATCCTACTTGATATTTCCCCTGCTTTCGACACGGTCAACCACGCCATCCTGATCAATCTACTCCATGAGAACATGGGCATCACCGATCAGGCCCTTGAGTGGCTATCCTCCATCCTCTTGGACCGCCCCTCCCAGGTGCAACTTGGTCCCTTTCTCTCTGCCACGTCTCTCTATACCAGAGTGCCACATACACTGGGATGGGGAAGAATAGTGCTAGGAGTAATTAAGATTACCATAAGTAATCAAGGCATTAAACACAAGTAGTGGTGCGACACCATTGAGTTGTCTGGGATTCAGCACTCCCCCCCCCCACCTGAAATGTTGGGCTATGTTGAATCGACCTGGCTGACCTTCAGAGCAGTTGCTGGGCAGAACAGAATACAGAAGTTAAACGGCACCTGGGTTTTGCTGTTAACAAGAGCCCAGCATTTACTACCATAAAGCATTTCACTGTTAATACCTGCATTCAAATGCCAAATTTTTTAGGCAATTGAAATTGTGATGTAGCTTTAGTACTTGCATGCCAGAGGAGTGATTGGAAGGGTAGACAGGGAACAGGATACCACTCATTCTTGCAGCAGTCCATAATTGGGAGCTTTCAACCTTTAAGGAGAGAGTTAACTGCTTGTAACATTGAAGCTGCACTAGAATAGTCTCATTCAAATGCGTAAAGAAATCAGATGCCCCCACAAATATAAGTTTGCCCCATTTGAAGGGTTAACTTCCCCGAAATGTAGGTTTTATTGCACCCCTAAACGCAAGCACACACACCATTTACCATATACACACATGCACACCCAGACATCCATACATTTAAGCTTGCACCCTTTCACCATACACTCACACACGCACACATCATGGGGTTCAGGGGAGCCCTATTACTTCACAAATAAATTGTTTCTTTTTGAAGTCACTCTGACTTCATAAAGAAATGATTTTGATAAGGACCGAACCATAACGTAAATAATTTCTTTATGAATGCAGAATGATTCCAAAAATAAACTTTCTTTTTGAAGTCATAGGGCTACCCCAACCCCATGACATGGAGGCCTCCAGCCTAGGGTCTTCCATGGCATGGGCTGGGGGACTCCATCGCACTTCAAAAAGAAAGTTTCTTTTTGTAATCACCCTGCCTTCATAAAGAAATTATTTCTATTACAGAAATCATTTCTTTATGAACGCAGAGTGAAATCAAAAAGAAAAAAATATTTAAAAAAATAAAATAATAATATTTGTCTTTTTTTCCCTCCAAGTGGTGCCCCCTCCCAGGACATGTGCTGGTGGTGCCCCCTGCACTGCAGGGGCTGCAGGGGCCCCATTACGCCAGTGGGTATGAGACCAGAGGAGAATGAGGAGTTGACAAAGTCCTCTATGGAAGGGGCAAGTGTTTCTGTGCAGAGTTTAATAGTGTGATCTGGACAGACGTCACCTCTGCAGTTGGTCGGTTTGATAGTTCTGATGATGTTAACTACATCATCTCAGGTGACTGAAAGGAAATGGAAGGGGGTGTTGGTGATGGGGTGGAGAGGGGTAGAGTGGGGTGACAAATGGGGTGATAGTGACTTTCTTGGTGATGGTTTTCTCTCTTAGTTTCTGAGTTTTGTTAGAGAGAGTCGACTGAATAGAAGTACACCAGGCTTTGTTTTTGGGGAAGTGAGAAATAGGAGGTGCAGAGGTTTTGAGTTCTGTGAGAATTGTTAAATGCTCTCTGGCATTGTAACTGGCATTGATAGTTGTGAGGGCTGATTTGTAGACTTTGCCTACCGTTATCGAGACAGCTTTGTTTTCTATGGAGGGGTGATTGCTCCACAGGTGTTCAAGAGCCCATTTTTGTCTGCTGAGGGATTGGTGTTCCTCTTTTAAACAGTTGTTGTGGTGTAGTGGCTTACTAGGGTTTGAGGTTTTGTATGGGGCAAGCATATTGAGTGTCGGTAGTAAAGTGGCATTGAAGGTTTCTGCATGTGATTGTGAATTGGCTAGGTTGGTTGGTGGTATGTGATGTTTGGTTATAGTAGGGGCAAGCACAGTGTTGGTGAGTAACCTGGTGTCACATGCTGTAATGGTGACGGGAGTAGAGGTCTGACTGCTGGCTGTGTGGCTGAGAGAGATATTGAGCATGCTTTAATGGTGGTGCTTTTGCTTAGGTGTAGGATCCAGTCGAGGGTGGATCCTTTTGCGTGAGTTGGTGAGTTAACCATCTGGCAGAAGTTCGTTTTTAAAAAGGTGGTGATAAGGGCAGTGGATATGTTATAAATAGGATAATTAGACCTTAGCTTGAAGTCACCTAAGAATAGTATCACAGAACTACTCATGAACATATCTATGATATGATATGATATGATATGGCATTTGTAACGCGCCTATATACAAGTGGTTCAAGGCACCGTGAGTCAAGGAAGGGGTAACAGAGTGAGGTTAGAGACAACAATCTTACTAGGCCAAGTGCAGGGGAGGGGTAGGGGAAAAGTGCCAGGGGAAAGGGCAGTGCTGTACATGAGATCAAATAGTAACAAGAAGTTTGGCCAGCAGGTGGCGGGTGCAAGGGTAAGTGCAGGCAGAAGGTGTCCAAAAGTGCAGGTAGGGGGACTGTAGGGTTACAGGAGAACAAAGGAAGAATACCTCCGAGGAGGTGCAGTTGGTAGTTTGACTACTTAAAACATCAGACGTGTGAGGAGAAAAGGAGCTTGTGGAGTCGAAGATGACCCCAAGGTACTTAACCTTACATGGGGGAGAAGGAAGAGGGACAAGGGAGGCTGGCCAGAGAGTGACAGGAAAGGAGGGTGCAGGTGTGCCGATGAGGCAAATCTCTGTCTTACTGGCATTAAGTCAGAGATCGTTGGTGGCACACCACTCCTGGATAGCGGACAGACAGTCAGAGATGAGATAAAGGGGGAGAGATGGCAGAGTCTCATCTGCATAGCACTGAGAATTGGAGCAGAGATCAGCAATGCGATGGGCGAGAGGTGCCAGGTATTGGTTGAACAGCCAGGGAGAGAGTTTAGACCCTTGTGGAATACCAAAGGTAGAGAGTGAGATAGAGGAAAGGAAGGACCCAAGTTGGACCTGGGAAGGTCGATCAAAGAGGAACAAGGTCAGCCAGGCCAGGGCCGATCAGTGATAACCAGGTTATCATGGAGACGATTGAGCAGGATGGCATGGTTGACTGTGTCAAAGGCAGAATAGAGATCAAGTAAGATGCGAACAGAGGGAAGATTAGAATCAAGGTTAGAGAGGAGGTCTGTGCAGGTCTATGCTGGATACGAGATTTGTGGAGGCTGCAAAGAGGATCAGCAAGGCGAAGGACACTGTGAGTAACCAGCAACTAGAAGTGCTGGAACTCACAGAGGGAGTGGACAAGCTGGCGTTGTAATATGGGTCCATGCAACCCAAGCAGGTTGATTTGGGAAACAGATCCAGGCATAAAAACATCCGGATACAAGGGATTTCCAGGCAAAAGCCTGATGCTGAATTGGGGGACTTTTTGAAAGACCTAATCGGACACATACTGCACGTAACCGACGAGACAGAGATTAACCTGGATAGAACCCACTGCCCATTCTCAGCCATCCAACAACGTAATGACTGGAACCCAGATGTGTTATCCAAAATACATTTCTGCATGCTGAAGGAGAGGATAACGGTAAAGTCCAAACAACAACTAGAGATTTGATTCAAGATGCTCAAATACTGATCTTTCAAGACCTTGCGATGGGCAAACTGATTAAGCAGAATTCCATGCATGAGGTGACCACCTGGTGGCTCTAAGCTAAGAGGGTCCGATACTGATGGGGGTTCCCCTGCTCGCTACAGGTCACATATGAGGGTCTCGATTGGTCCATCTCTGCTGCGGAGGAGGCAGACCCCCTCATACACAGGGAAGAGCAGAGCGTCCAGGCAAATCGCAAAGCTAAGACAGTGAAACCGTGGTCACACAAAAAGATTCCATCCACAGAAATGAAAAACTTGATGTGCAACGGAGGGCCCATGGAATGACAAGATGGTTATGGAAGGAGATCCCATCACTGGGTACACCAACGTTTGAGAATGCGGGGGCATGGACCTCAGGAACTGTTTGGACATAACAGCAGAGGGGAAGGGTGCGAGATCAAATGTCTGGGGTTCCAAGAGATATGGGTATTGGAGGTTGGGATGCAGATGAGCTGGATACATGGCAAAGTTGTTGCAGAGGAACTGGGCATCTTGGAGTACAAGCGCAGGGGTGTTCTGGTACTGCAGTTCATAGAGAACCTTCTGGTGAATGACATTGGTGGCTCTGGGGACATGCGGCTATTAGTGGACTATTTGCAATCAGGCAGTGGAAGGAAAAGGGAGGTCGGGGACAGGTGGAAACAAGACCCTTTCCTCACAGAGGAGGATGGGAGAAATGTGTTATTCAGAGAATCATTGCGGGGGCAGTGGGAGGGTAGTTGAAAAGTTGAAAGTTATTATTGTTAAAACAGTTGATGATTATGGCAGGCACGGTAATAGGACAATAGAGAGGATGAGGAGTCCGGCTAGCACTGACAGTTTTCTCCCTTACATCGAGGGAGCTATAGAACACAGGATTGGATTACTACATAAATATCCAAGATTAATATATTTGCTTGGAATGTCCAGGAATAAATGTGGCATATACGAGAGTTTCTGTATTCAGACGCCTATGAGATATAAAAGCAAAACTAGTAATGCTTCAAGAAAGACATATGGCCAGACAAGATGAACACAGGCTACACGATAGAGCGTTCCCACTTCAATACCTGGCCCATAGTGTAAACTAGCTATATTGTTTCATAAAGAGTTGGTGTTCCAGCTATCTGGGTTACACAGTGATAAAGGGAGAAGATTTATAATCGTAAAAGGGAAGTGGTTTCGGAAACATGATGACATTCTGTTTGATTTATGCACCAAATAAGTAACAGATCTACGTCTTGTAAGACCTACTGCATACACCAGCATCATTCATAGAGGGCCACGTGATTTTGGGGGTGGGGACTTCAATATGCTCCCGGATCCCTCAGTGAACAATTTGTCAAGCACCTCCTGGATAGACTTTGGAAACGCATTAGGCTTGGCCAAGATTCTTAGGGGCTTGGCTTTAATTGAAATGTTGAGGTTTTTTCACTGAGCGAAAAGGGGTTACACCCATTTCTCTTATGTACATTGCAGTGTCTCTCAGATAGACATGTTGTTGCTATCAGCTAGCTAGTACCCTACATGAAGAAAACAGGGATTGGCAATAGAGTACTGTCAGATCACGCACCCTTTGAGGTCACAATTAGGACAATAGGACTGGCAACCCCAAAGCGATGTTCTTGGAAACTGTATGATCACATTCTTAGAAACCCAACTGTATGAGAGGGCATCACATTGGTTACCTCATACTACTTAATGGAGAACAAGTTGCCAGACATGGAGCTGGGAAAAGTCTGGGACGGAAATAAAGCGGTCGGGAGAGGAGAACACCCGACCTATTCCATCCAGCTTATCTCTACTACTGTGGAGCCAAAACCCATGGTTGCACTCACTCCAGCTGCGGCTTTTACTTCTTCCCAGTGACCAGAAGCATCAGAGTGTTCTCCTATATCTGCAGTCAGCTACTGCTCTGAACACACCATCCAGTCTATACATTCCCACAGGCCGTTTTTCCAAGACAGCGCAGAAAACCAAATGTCTAACCCCGCCCTACTGACCCAGCTCCACTAAGCGCTCACACCTTATCACCTTTGACTCCATTGTCTGAGACTCACTTCGTACATCTTGCCAGGAAAACCTCTCATGATGCTATTGTGACCGAAGCCAATGCTGCTTGAAATTACATGGATTCTGCCCCATGCCCGGTGCAGCTGTATTATATGGTGCCTGCCATGATGTTTCCTGCCCCCATGCCCAGCTCCATTGTACGCTATGCTCAGAATGCCTGCAATGTTTCACCTCTGGCCCCCTTGCCCAATCTAAAGGTACTCAACAATGCATCTTATGATATATGTCCTGCCCAGGTGCCCAGCTCAAACGTATACTATGCTCAGGACGCCTGCAACATTTCACCTTGGGCCGCCATGCCTAATGCTATTGTACTCTATGAGGCCTGTCATGACTTGCCTCCCTCTCCCTTGCCTGATGCCAATACATCACCTATTCCCCCTACCATCAAGAACCCAGCCAACGCTACCTGTTCCTGACCTCACAGGCCCCCTACAAACACAATGCCCCCGGGACTGATAGTGCTCCCCGCACCATCCCCCTTCCTGCCTGCCCTGATCTGGATCAGACCACCTACTCAACACAGAAGTCAAACAACTGTTCCAAAGTACCGCCAAGTTGCCCCTTCACGTATCCCCACAGACCTCATAGTCAATCTTAACTTTCAACCAATCAAAACTATTCCATCCATTATTCCTAGACCACCACCTACAGTTCCAACCACAGCCCAAAAGCCTTCCTGCTCCCTCCATATTGCTGCCACATCCCCCTAGTATTGTAACTACCATGCACCTCATACCCCCACTGCATCCTCCACTTCCCACCTCTCAAAGCTGCACATGGCACCCTGACTGGGCACAGAATGCCCACTTAGACTTTGCTCCAGACTGACTGATCCCTCAACACCCAGATCTATTACCACCACACCCATACTGACAGTACCAAAACACCAGCCCTCACACAACTACATGCATCTCAGCTACCGCCAAGCACACCTCCATCCTCCCAAAGCCACTGCCCCTGTCCAAGCCCCCACCTGGCACCCCATGTCCATCACAATTAAGAGCACAGAACACATTGCATGTGCACTCATCAACGCTCGCTATATCTGTGCCCACGCCACTGACATCCATTACCTCATTTTTGATTAAAAAAAGCTTGACCTATTGGCTGTAACGGAAACCTGGCTCCACGAGGCAGTGCCCACTACCCCTTTCTCTAGCTCTACCCATGGGATACTCCATCGTACAAGCTGACAGAGAGGGCAGCCAAAGAAAAGGAGTGGTCATCATCTCCAAATCCTCCTTGACTGGATACTCTACAATAATATATCTGGCCAAGTCTCTTCCTTCGACCCTGTACCATGGACCGACCATTCGCTTATCTGCTTCAACATGGCCACTGCCCCCTTCAACTCCCAAAAAACAGGTGACCTCCACTTGTTACAGCTAGACACACCCGTAAACATACTAAAGAAGTAATTGAACCCGTCATCCAGGCCTCCCTCGACTCATTGCCCTCTAGCACTAGCCAGGAAGTCATCCTCTCAGCCTATAACACAGCGCTCCTTAACACTCCAGACCAGCTGGTCCCCTCAAAACCACTACATCTAAACAAGTAACTTACATAGCTGGTGCACAGATGAACTATTCTCCCCCTGCAAACAAAAACGAGGTCTCTAACATATATGGAGAAAAAAAAAACACCCCACCAGTCAGGCAGCCTTTAAACACTCTGCTAGGGACTACAAAACAGCCATTCTGACCACTAAAGCCAACATTTATAATGTGAGAATTACTGAAGCAAACGCCAGTACAAGAGAGCTCTTCGAAGTCCATAAAGATCCTGAAACACCAACACCCCGCCCCCACTGACACTGTCTCTAAAAGCAACACTTGAAGCTCTCTCATTCCGTCAGCCTAGCAACCAAAACCCTCAACCTCAGGGATAAAACCACTCTAAAAAAATCCAGCCTCTCGCCCTTGCGCTCAGCCTCCTTGGAATCCATCTCTTCCACCACACTCAACATCCCACTATTTTACTTTTCCCCCATCTCACCGACAGAGGTGCTCGCCACCATTCAACTCAAACTGCGCTGGCGGCAACTGCCCAGCCCACATAGTCAAATGTGTGCTGATCCCTTCACTCCCACCATTGCCAATTGCCATGAAGTCCAATATTGTGCCCAGCTCCATCAAAGAAGCCTTGGTCACACCACTCCTGAAGAAACCTTCCCTCAACCCCAGCCTTTGCACCGACTACCGCCCCATTACGACTGTACCCTTCCTCCTAAAAATGATGGACCGGACCACCTACTCACAGCTCCAATCTCACCTAGAACTCCATAATCTGCTGGGCACCGGCCAATCAGGTTTCAGACCCAGACACAGCACAGAATCCGCCCTTCTTGATGTAGAGATTCACCTCAATCTCATCAATGATGCTGGGGAGCTCACTATCCTCCTCCTCCTAGGCCTCTCGGCGGCTTTCAATCTTGTTGAACACATGATTCTATGCCAGCACCTCACTGCCTCCTTCAAGCTCTCCCTCGAAGAGGCAAACTGGATCAAGTCCTTCCTGTCTGAACGATCCTCCAGGTTCTTTGTGGAATTTGGAAGCAGCGGATATCATACCTGTCTCCTACGGTGTCCCTCATGGATCCTGCCTCTCGCCTACCCTGTATAACATGTATACCAAAACCCTCTTTGACCACCTGGACAGCCTCGGCATCCCATGCACTAACTCTTCTGATGACACACAGGTCATCATCAAACTCACTGGCAATTATGAACTAGACTCAAACAACATCAATCCCATCTACAGCACCATCCAGGCATGGATGGCAACTCACCACCTCTGTCTGAATGATGAGAAAACGCAGCTCCTTATCATGGATTCCTCACACCCCTCAAACACTGCGACCCGCTCTTTGCATCCTTCTGCATTTATGGGAACATGACCCCAGGGTACTCCCACATCAAAACCATTGAAGTCTACCTTGACACTGAACTAAACATGCAGAAACATGTCAAGTCAGTCGCCTCATCCGCCCCCTACTCGACCAAACTTAAATAATAATAACTTAATATTTGTGCTTATAATTCCCAAAGTGTGGTGCTTTTTCTGAAAACATTCCTACTTGGGGCTACCTGTAGGGTTTTTTAATCATCCCTTCACGCAACTCCAGGCCTTAAAAGTGTATCTCCCCTCTTATGTGCTTTACAATGGCCCTCCCCCAACTCTTTGGGGCTGAGCAGTTTTTCCAATCAAAGATTAGGGGTTAGAAGTTTATCCTCTGCAGGTGACTCTTTCTGGAACAGCCTCTCTGCCCCTCTCCGTCTTGAGTCAGAGCTCTTTAAGTCCGGAAACTCCTCAAGACCTTTCTCTTCTCTACCTCTTTCTCTCTCCCTCTCTCCTGCTAACCTTCTTTCTTTTCTCTCCGGCCTCCCTCCTCCTTCTCTTCCCTAACTCTGTTCAGCTTTTTGCAGACTGGTCGCCTGGTTCACCTCCCGAGCCGCACAGGTCCCAAGGTGCCCCAGCCAGTCTCTGCACTTGCCTCCAGGAGTCTGCCTTTTGTTCAGTACTACCGCACTTCAGCATACGTTCGATGAGAGGGGTAACCTCCCTATATTAAACCCAGAGCCCTGTTAGAGTGGGCATACTTGTTCCCCCTTCCGCCCCTCGCATTTCCATCTGTACACCTGCATGACCTGATTGTACTAAGTAGTTTGTTTATCCTGTTCCCCCTTTGTCTCCCCTCTCTTGCTTGATTGCACCTGAAACACTTCATGCAAGCTGTTGACAGAACTTCCTTGAGATACACCTGTTTATATGAGATCCACACTTGAGGCAGAATACATCTTTTAATTAGCCTACAAGTCCCCTTTGCCTTAAAAGATACATATTATAATAAATGCGTAGTCAAGTTCTTCTTGGAAACACTCCAGTTTCACTGTGACTCAATATAGTGTTGTTTCCAATGCATTTGACAACATACAGCAGACAGATCATTGTACAGTGCAATTAATTATAAGGTAGGTTTTCATTCAAAAACGTCTTACGTTTTCTTCTTTGCAAAGCACCTTTGAATTCTTTGTTTTTAAGAGTGTAAATTATGGGGTTACACATCGGGAGCACCCCGCTGTAGAATAAGGAGAATATTTTGCTCTGACTCACTGAGTATGTAGAGGCTGGTCTTAAGTAGACAAACATGAGTACTCCGTAGAACAGGACCACTACTGTGAGGTGAGAGGCACATGTGGAAAACGCCTTACTTCTCTGAGTTGTTGTCTGACTTTTGAGAATGGAAGAGATGATTTGGACGTAGGATGCGAGGACCAAGAGATATGAACACATTACCACTATTACACCGAGAGTAATAATGATTATTTCAATGGAGGTGGTGCTGGTGCAGGAGAGTTTCAGTAGAGCTGTGAAGTCACAGAAGAAGGGATTGATTTCATGAGACTTACAGAATGAGAATTTTGACAATAGGGTGAGGTTAAATATAGGCACTAAGAGGCCACCAATCCAGGCTCCCGTGGCTAACTGGAGACACACAGACTTATTCATTGTCATTACGTAGCGAAAGGGATTGCAGATAGCAACGTACCAATCAAAGGACATGATGGTCAAAAGGAAGAATTCTGTAGCAGCCATTCCCAGGAAAAAGAACACCTCCGCCAGGCACTCCCGAAGAGTGATCCGCAGGTTCAGGGTAAAGAAGCTTCTCAGCATTTTCGGGAACATAATAGAAGTGTAACCGATGTCAACAGTTGACAGGTTGGTGAGGAAGAAAAACATGGGCGTGTGCAGATGGGAATCAGAGTAAATCACAGACATGACCAGAAGGTTACCTGAAATGGTAACCAGATATATCATCAGAGCTGCAACAAGGAGGGGAACACTTAGCTGGGGAATGTCAGAGAACCCTACCAGGATGAATTCTGTCCAAGATGTGAGGTTGTCGTCTCCCATCTGCCAAGAGAAACTTCTGCTTTTCTACAGCAATTACCTAAATAGAAAGAGAAAGACAATCCTTGTTCTGAAGAGACCTTTGCATCAATATATAGCAGTTGAATGAAAGTGTCATCTTTTGCTGCCCTTTCTTACAATGGCATCATCTTCCAACCACTAGTACTCATGTAGCCCAAGGTGGCCATTACTGAAGAAAGATAATGAAAGAGGCTTCAGTGTTCCCTTGCTACACATAAGATTGTGTAACAGTGGTACAACGATCCATAGTGACTCATGTGCCAGAGAGGGAGGAAGTAGACACTTGCCATTGAGCACCCCAAGACTTGAAGATAGTCTGTGAGGACTATCCATCAGCTTGTCAAAAAAGGTTCATTTTGGATTTCTTGTGGAATGGCAAAGGAATGGCACTGGTGGAGACAATACTGCCAGGATACCCAATGTAGGGTCCTGGTAGATTTCAGTCTGAGGTAGTATTATTCTCTAGGAACCCTACCAGGGTGAATTCTGTCCAAGATGTGAGGTTGTCGTCTCCCATCTGCCAAGAGAAACTTCTGCTTTTCTACAGCAATTACCTAAATAGAAAGAGAAAGACAAGCCTTGTTCAGAAAAGACCTTTGCATGAATATATAGCAGTTGAATGAAAGTGTCATCTGTTGCTGCCCTATCTTACAATGACATCATCTGCCAACTCCTAGTACTCATGGAGCCCAAGGCTTAGGCTATAAGGAATTGAGCGCACAGGATATCCCCAATCTATATTATCTAAAACAAAGCGTTCACTTGCTCACAAATAATTGAGACTGTTTATTGTACTATACATGCAGTGGACACATTTCACTTAATGTTACACAACAAACATAGTACACAAACAGTCTTATGCATGTGTGCCCTAGTGCACATGCTTTTAGATGTTCAGATGTTATCTAACAGCAAATTCAGTGTTATTTTTTAAACCAGGGTGAATGTTAGACTTAGTAAACATTCAATTCAGTTTCTTTATTTTGGTTGAAACCCCCATAAAGTTTTGCAAACACAAACAAACAACCATAAACATGTCTTAATCTAAAACCACATACTATACATATCAAGACAAATGTCATAAAATCCTTAGAAACAGATGCAATTGGAAGAATACTTCCAGCAGTAGAAGAACACTACCAATAGAAAGCACACTGTGAATTAGTACACCCCAAGCACCGTTCAGACCCTTATAAGGGTTACTCTGTTATGTAATTCTAAGGGCCAGTTGAAGCATCAATATTTGGTACATAATGATTGCCTTTCCTCCAGCCTCCCCTGCTCAACCATTACCCAGCAGGATCATTCTTCTAAGGTCTCAATAACCCTCCTTCTATGTGGCCACACTCTGTGTAAATAAGAACCCAGAGCGAATGTAACTTTCACCCCAGAACACATAAGTAGAAAAGTAAGGGCATGTCTATAGTGTCTGAGTGCCCTCTCCCTATGTGTGCCTATCAGCCCGGTCTTCAGAAGAGCTGCATAAATGGGGCAGAACAGGGAACCAGGCTCTCTATAGCCCCCACCCCATGGGCACAGGGGACTTCCTCCCCATTTCCTTCTGCAGGTACCTGCTGCTAGGGGCAAGATGCCCAACCTCGCTCTAGTAAGCATGATCACAAAGGGGAAGCACCCAGGCAGTAACTGAGAAATTGAACAAATACCACCACAATGAAAGGGCAGTAGGGAGGTAAGGGTGAATTCTTTGACAGGAGAGAAAGAGAGAGAGATAAACAGGCAAGACACTGTGGACATGATCAAAGGTGTCAGAAGGAGAGACAGGAAACATGAACCAGGAAATAATGGGGAAGAGAGAAAAGAGGAGTGCATTTTCCAGAGAACAAGAAAAGTAGGAACACGATGGAGAACAAGATAAAGAAATAATGTAGCACAGGGGCAATGGTTGATGGACTAGAGATGGTGCAACAAGAATTCAAGTAGATAAAGAGGGGGGAGAATTCTTGAGCACATATCATTTTTCATTATATAGAGAATGAACATTTGGCCAAATGGATAGCGTGAATTTAAAACAGAAAAGGAAAGTGAATCATACAGAAGGTGCATTGTGGCTTCCTGGAAAAGCACTTAGAGCAGAATTTATCTGGGCACCAAGATAGTCAAATAAATGCTTTTCCTGCTCTACAAACCAGATCCACCAAGAAGGGAAGAGTTGTTTGATAGCTGTCAGTGTTAATCCTGCACATTCTTCCACTCTCATTCTGAATGTTGAGCAAACTCAAAATTTCCATGCAAACCCTGCCTGCAAAAGTAAATGCTTCTCTCATGCCGAGCAGTGGCAATCCGTACAAGTAGAGTTAACGCTTCTATGTGTTAATACTGTGTGCATTTGTGCAACAAAATTAATATATATATGGATGAGTAGTCACTAAACCACTTATTCAGCCCCGACACCTCTACACACCAACATTCATTCCAATCATAAAGGTTAAACAGACACAGCTAAGAGATATCCCTCCTTTGCTTTTATGCTGATGTGGGCCGATGGAAGGCCATGCTCTCAAGTGTTACTGTCCAAACTAAAGTGAATGTTCAATCATGCTTCTATAATCATGGGTGTGGGGAGCTGGCACAGAGGTTTTTTTCAGCTGTTTTTCTGATATTCGCTCTTATATTATAACTACAGATAGGGGGTTTAGCGATAGAAAACATTTTTTTTTAAATAAAAGCTTTATTTACAGCTACAGTGACGCCAGTGTGAAAAATCACTGGCCATGGCCAGCGATAGACGGGTCTCCCATCGATGCAGTAACCAGGAACAGCCCCTTAATGCCATGTTGCCTAATAAACAAGCCCAAGTTAAAAGACCGCTTAGAGCAACATGGCCAGAGGGGGCTGCCCCTTCCTAGCTTTGAAGCTAAGCAGGGTTGGTACTGGTTACTGCATGGATGGGAGAAATAGCATCTTTTATACTTCTCCAGCATATTTATTGGAACATTTCTTCTCTCGGGCTATTTTTCTGGAGTTCATTATTTGTTTTTAAGCGTCCATTACTACTTTGTCTTGCCAACTTTCTCCTAATGGGAAGGTCAATTGAACTACATTTGTATATTTCACTTTAAGATTTATGTTCACTTACTGTGCGCATATTCATGGGTGCCAGATCTTGATTTTTCGCTAAGGGGGCAGAGGTACCTGGCCGTAGGTTATTCCTGCAGCCAATCATTTTTTACCCTTTTCTGTGCTGCTTAAATGCAGTTAGTTGGGGATGCGTGATGTATCACAACAGTTACCAAGAGACAGGCCATAACACAAGTGGCTTGTAGCTCGCTGCTTAAACAAAGAGTGTGATCATTGCCAAATAATTGAATCTCACTGCATACTGCCTAGACACATTGTGAGTTCTCAAAGCCTGCAAACAGAACAATACCACGGTCAAAAGAGGTCAAAATCTGTTTGTGATTGATGAAAGTCTTTGAGTGATGGGTTGCAAGTGTTTTCAAATATAGAGTGAATGTGCCCACCTGCCATGGCCAAAGTCCATGGCTAATGTTCTGGTAGTGTTCTAACATATACAGTGGGCCACTGGCAATGTGCCGAAAAAATCTATGGAATAACAAAACACTTGATATTCAAAGAAAAAACATTTGTTGCAGGGACATTTAGATGAGACCTTAGCGCTACAAAACCCCTAAAATTCTGTTAAAGCCATCTAAACTGTGCGCCCCATAACCACAATGATGACATCAATGATGACAGGGAAAAGGTAGGGAACATAGATGGATGATGGAGGGCTACAGAACAGTACATTTTCCGGGGAATATGTATATGGTATAAAACAATGGGGGATTCTGGAAATCTCTCTATCAGCATGAACACAGCCCAATGACGTGTTCTTGGGTAAATAACCCCTGGGAGAGACTCTACAGGGGCAGTCCAGCGCCAAAATGCTAGGCAATTCTCCTCTGAACAAGAGTACCAACAGTAATGAGGTATGCCAGTCCACACGAGTTAAAATAAACAAGGATGTTTATTTATCTATTACAGCCGGCGCCCTGCATGCCGCTCACAGTCTTCTCTCTCTGTCTCAAGCCTCGTTCCGTTTCTCCTCCTTCGAACATAAACATTCCCTAGCCTAACCTCGCGGCATGCTGGGCATCATCAAAGAATACAAGGAATACTACAAGTAACCCCACACACGTGTTTCAGCCTTGTTGGGCATCATCAGTGAGGTGAAACTGTTGCCTCTCTAAGAACAGTGAGCAAGGGGTCCACGTCTGGATTGCCCTGTTATCTTAGGGTGAAACCCAAAGTTAATTTATGCAAAACAAAGGGGGGTCTGGGAATCTCTCTACCAGCACAAATACATCCCAATGACCTGTTCTTGGGTGAATAACCCCTGGGAGAGACTCTACCAAGTCTTTATCTCATTGTCCATTTCAGAGAGAAGAAATGTCCCCGCATATCAGCCTTTGCCTGCCCAGGGGCAGTCTAGCGCCGAAATGCTAGGCAATTCTCCTCTGAACAAGAGTACCAACAGTAAGCCCATACACGTGTTTCAGCCTTGTTGGGCATCATCAGTGAGACAAAACTATTGCCAGACTTATCTCAAGAGTAAAGTGAGCAGTATCAATAGTTACACAAAGGACAGCAATTACTATGATTCAAACAAACCCTGACTCAAGGTTTCTGAGTAAAAGAATATACATTTATGTGCACATGAGTTATTAAACATTTCACTATTATCCAGCAGTTACAAAATCATGTTACTAATACACTACACCGCACCCAATAGATTCTGGACAAGTTAGGCTCAAAATGAAGTGTGAGCAAAATGGCCCTCCAGTAATTTAAAAGGGAGCGAAAGACAAAGTAAGACAGAAAATGAGCAGCACCAACAAGTAAATAAGCAGGGCAATCTAGAAAAAGGAACTACTGTGAGGAAATCAAATTAAAGGGGCCTGACCCCAAGTCAATGGACCAAAGTCTTTGCAGAGGATCACACAGTTCAGAGTAGTTCACGGTTAAGTCTTTGTCAAGAGTTCAGGACGAAGTTGGTCAAACGAAAATATACTTCAAAGAATGGAGAAGGACAAGCCCTCGGATTGGCAAAAGATTTCACACACTTTCACAGCGGCTGGACGAAACAAACAACCGGGTTAGCACAGTACCTTTAAAGCAGAATAATGCTGTAGCTGAGGCAGACGTTCCTGGCAGATCCAGCGGGCTCATGGTTCCTGAAGTGACGGTCAGACTGACAAGAAGGAGGAAGACTGGAGGGTCCTGCACTGCCCAGGGAAGAAACAAGCAGCAGAGCAAAGCGTCAAATAAAAGGTGTGCTCCTTAAAACGCAAGCAGGTTCCGTTACTCCTGGCTATCCGGTTCACTGTAGCTCTGTACAGCAAATTCGACCAGAGAAGGGTGTCCTGGTGAGCAGTTTGGTGAACTGGTTGTTCCCACCAGCTCAAGGGGAGAAGATTCCTTGCAGATCTTCCCTGTTGTCAAAGTTTGAAGATTCGGACCCGCAGCAGGGCTTCACCGGGAGGTAAAGTCGTGGTAGAGGTCCTCTTCTGACAGCTTCTCTTTGGCTCTCTCAATCCAGTGCCTTTCCAGTCCCAGAGACCTGCTTTTTTATGCAGTTTTCCCCCATTCACACAGTCTCGCTGGGAGACAGTCACCACAGCCAATCATATCAGAGTGCGACAATGGTCTCCAAGGAGACCCTGTGCAGGGAGTTCTAAACCCCTCTCTCACATCCTGTCCCCCTCAGACGTACAGGCAACTAAGGAGGGCTTCTGTGCAGAAGCCCACAAAAGGATGGTGAACAAAGGAACCAAACCTGGTTTGTGTGCGCAAAGTAAAACACAAGAAAGACTTTTACAAAAAGAAATGGCGAATAAACCCAGCTGGAACCGTATAAAAATGTATATGATCCAGCGGGTTTAAGTTCGAGGCTACCAAGACAGCCTAAAACAATAATAGGGCTATTTAAGAACCACAGTAGGAAAAATAGGGTAGTTACCACTGCCAATAGTCAAGTCTTAATGAAAAGGGAATGAAACAATGTTCCAAGAGAAACAGACAAAAAGGGATAAGTATTAACTCTTCCCAGAACTATATGTCAGATCATTTGTACTGGGTCTGTGAGTTTTAAAAGAGACTAATAAAGATATGGCAACTTTACATGCTCTGGGAGACAGTAGTCAGTCCCAGAAAAGGGAATCGGAGTTGGGAAGACTAAAAAGACAACCCTGTGTCACTGCACTGAAGGTGCTGTGTAACACACAGTGAAAAGATGATGCCTATGCAGTAAGGGAGGCTCCAAAGTCTATGAACACAAGAAAATGTTAAACACACACAGCAAAACACATGTAAGAGTGGGAAAAATGTCTCACACGCTTACCAGGTGAAAAAAATAAATCCTAGAAATCCAGCAAACCTGCTGAGGGACTCAGTAGGTAAGGGAAATTAGCCATTCTGGAGAATTCTCCATAACACTCCCCACCCCAGACTAAGTGACAGGAGGATTTAATCCACTCCTGGATGAATCTCTTCCTCTAGTCGGTTAAAAACATCCTAGGGAGACCATCAGCATTTTGGTGGTGACATCCTGCTCTGTGCTCAATGGAAGAATCAAACCCTTTCAGGCAGATTGACCATCTTAGAGGTTTTGGGTTCTCCCCTTTCATTTGCATTAACCATCTCAAGGGTTGGTGGTCAGTTTGAATCACACAAGTAGATCCATACAAGTATGGTCTAAACTTCTTCAAAGACCACACAATAGCAAAGCATGCATGCTTTGTGGTTGCCCACCTTGTTTCTGGTTCCTTCTGTTTCCTACTGATGGAGCAAATGGGGTGTACCCTACCTTCCTCATCCAGTTGACCAAGGACTGCACCTATACCTGTACTGGATGCATCTGTCTGCACAATGAAGGGTTGGTGATAATCAGGAGCTCTTAGGACTGGAGCTTGACAAAGGGCTTTCTTCAGGCTTTCAAAGGCTTCAGTGCACTCCTCGTTCCATCCAACATTTTTAGGGAAATTTGGAGAGGAGATTACATTCAAGGGAGAAGCTATAGTCCAATAGTTCTCTATGAAATTCCTGTAGTACCCCGTGAGACCTAGGAAGGCTCTCACTTGGGTTTGAGTAGTAGGGGTGGCCCAGTTTTGTACAGCTTGTACTTTGCTAGACAATGGCCTTATTTCACCTCCTCCTACCTCATGACCAAGGTAGACCACTTTGCTCTGACCAATTTGACATTTGCTTGCCTTTATGATTGGATGGGCCTGCTCAAGAGCCTGCAAAACATATCCGAAGTGTGCTTGGCAGAATCCTGTGCAAGGTTTTTGGTTGAAAAGTAAAAGTACATTTATTTCTAAACCATCTGTTTGCAAAACACTTCACTTCTATTAAATTAAAACCACACGTAAAATACACTACACACAACCAATTATCTTTGTGCAGAACAACTCAAGTTAAGTACCTTATGATTTGACAGACCGGCGTTATGTAACAAAAGGAGTTACCGGGAATACATATGCAATCACTTTTTGACAGAAATGACAGTTCAATCTTACTAAAGATACGTGTATACGCGGGAAGAAATGTTACCGCACTTAGCACCTGAGTTAACAAAAGAGAGTTGGGGACAAAAATCATAGGCAAATCTATTGTCAAGGCAGACAGAATCAGAGAACACTTTCTGACGAGAAGTTAAAGTCAATAGGCCTGCGCCAATGTCAAGTGGAACTGGGTTCCTGTTGTTGAGGATCACACAGTCAGATAGTTCACGATTGAAGATTGCCAGGAGTACTTGGATATTGTCAACAGAGGAAGCAAAAGTTATAAGAGGGAAGGAAGACAAGGGCAAGCCTTGGATGAGGAGAAAGTGGTTAACCCTAGTTCCTCGAAGCTGGACACAGTACCTTATTCTTTGAAGAAGCTGGTGCTATGGCAGTTGTTCCTGGTAGTTTCCTGCAGACTCACTGTTCCTGGAGCTTCAGTCGTGGAGACAAGGAGGAGGATGTCTGGAGTGATTTGCACTACCCAGGGATGAGGACAGCAGCAGCGACAGTGAATAAAAGGTGCGCTCCTTAAAAACAGGAGAGGCTCTAAAGGTGGCTATCCAGACCACTACAGCACTGTGCAGCGATTTCGACCACGAAGAGGATCCTCTGGCTGTGGAAGATGAGCTGGTTGATCCCACCAGGCTCAAGTGAAGAAGACTCCGGACTGGATCTTCTCTTTTCGTTAAAGGGTAGATAGCTCTGGACTGCAGCAGTGCTTCACCGGGGCTCGGTAGTTGCAGCAGCCGCCTCCTTCTCCGCTTCTCTTCGGTTCCTTGCAGTTCCAGAAGTGACTCTGACTTCCAGCCCAAGCGTCCTGCCTTTTATGCAAAAATCCCCCATTCACACAGCCTAGCTGTCAATCACACAGCAGGGTGGTTGTCCGGCCCGGACAACCACCTTAGCCAATCATGCCAAAGTGCGACTTGCATTTCCAAGGATACCCTGTGCAGGGGGTGACTACACCCCTCCCTTACATTCAGCCCAGCTAGACACCCAGGCGCCAAAAGGAGGGCTTCTTGAGAGAAGCCCGCCAAAAGACGGTGAACAAAGAGGGCAAACCTGTTTTGCCGTGCAAAGTAAAACACAAGAAGGACTGTAACAAAAAGAAATGGCAAATAAACCTGACCGTAGCCAAAAGAAAGAGCATTTGGTCAAGCGGGTTTATTTCCGAGGCTACTATGATAGCCTGGAACTGTACCACGTTTATATAATATAATCACGGTAGAAAAGTTAGGGTAGATACCACTGCCAAAATACAAATAGCAAAGGTAGAGAAAAATGTAATCAGCTACACCAAAATGTTATCACAAAATACACATTATATTAATCATCATTAGAAAACATCATAAAAACACAGAGATGTTAAAAAAGTATTAAAAAATGCATATATAAAGTGTAAGTGACACAAAAACTCAATGGTAACAAATCAGTTGTGACAGTTAAACATCAGTCTTTGGCTAGACTAGAGCACAACTCCTGTGGTACAACCTCATATGACATGTACAGGAGAGGAAAAACGTTATGGTCGATGGAGACCCAGATACACAAACCAGATGTTCTAATAGCTGGTGTAATGCCTCGACATGTTTCAGTTCATTTATTTTCATTCAAACTTTCTTCAGGATGATTTTTTGTTATTCCATCATTTTTCTTTTTTGCAATCAATAGGGCACTTTAACATATTACAGTGCTCAAACCAAAACCAAAACGGTGCTGCTGAAAAAAGTCTCGATATTCACTACAGCAGAAACAGATTCAATCTGTATAAGCAAGGAAACAGAAAAAATAAATACTTCTATTACCTAGCATCAGAGTGGTAGTGATACAGGATAAGGCTAGAATACATTTTAACTTCAAGCAGTTAATGCATTTTTCATAATTCTCACTATCTGAAAAAAATACGAATAGGTTGAATCAATCAAAAAAACACTACACATGTAGAGCCTCTAAAAAAACATCTGTTCACATGTGCCTTTGCATCCCATCTAGGGCATGTGCCAAAATGTTAAACCTCATCTTGCAAAACAATGAACAAAAACTAGTCAGGATGTTAGTAAAGGGAAAGGAACACCCTCCCAAGGACACAGAGAGTGAAGTCAACATACATTCATCACTAGACACAAAATGTGTAAAGTAAATGTGTCCCCGAACTATCCTGGATCTGAAATAGCTAGACACAAGTGTTATAGGGGGAAGAAGAAACAAAGAGAAAACTCACCAGGAGCCCTGTAAACGAATGACTGCAGCTGCAGATTGTTGACAAAGTTAGCTGGGCGTCATGATGGGGGCATGTGCAATATGCTTTCGAATGGCGTAAGAAGCAGCAGTGCACTAGAAGAAATGTAAGAAGCAACCAGATTAGGAAAAGCAGTGATCACTCCATGTACGGGGTTCACATCAAAGCAAAAAGTGCTTTCAAAGCTGTTTCCTGTGCCGCATTAGAAAAAGAGAAAGAGAAAGAGAGGCACACTCACCCTTGCTCGCACTCGTAAAATAAATCAATCAGACGTCTTGAGCAGGTCAAAAGGGAGGCCAGCATCCCTTGAAGGAGTCGGCCTGCAAAGCAAAAATGCGGGCGTACACAGATACCAATCCCTGCAGAACGACATATTGGTTGTGCTCAGGTTTTTAAAGGGGAAAGAAATCCCAGCAGTCTATGCGAAAGGAAACACATGGTACCATCCGCCATTAGCAAGTGGTTGTATTGCGAGGCAAGGGGAGGACAAAAGGCCCTTTTTGATGTCAATGCCACAGTCCAAGTCAAAAAGAACACATCCCCTAGTGGTAGACCATGGAATTGCCTAAAGAAAGTAAAACAGTACATACAAGTAGTTTATACAAAAAAGGTTTATACAAAAAAAGCCCTCAGAAGTGGTTCAGCCAATTGAAACTCGCAATGTTACCTCCAAAAATGACCCAAAAGTAATGGGTCAAAGACAACCCCAGGCTAAAGCACATGATACTGGGGCACTTACTTTACTTTGTGTCACTCAATAGCATCATTTAACCCATTGAGGTCAGTACGAGTTCGAAAAATGAGTTGTTGTTCTTTCTGTAGGAGTTTCTGGTTTTGGATACAAAGGGTGTTGGCTTTAACCACCAGGAGTACTGTCCACCTGAAACTCTCAAAATCATGTGCTTTCTCAACAAAATGTTTGACCAAGGGGTCTTGGAGTGTTTTGATTTTGATACAGCTCTTATGTTCATTAATCTGATTTTTTATCTTCCGTTTGGTTTTACCAATGTAATGAAGACCGCAAGGACACGTAACCATGTACACTACATGGTCGGTGTTGCAGTTCGAGAAAGATTTCTGAATCCACATGATGTTACAACCAATATCTACTTCTTGGGATTTAGATGTAGTTTTACAGGCTACACATTGGCCACAAGGATGATGGCCTGTGACTGGGGGAAGCCCCCATAAGCTGGAAATGCTGGTCATCGGTGCCAATTGGCTCTGGAAATTACTTTGACTAACACGATTGCCTACAGAGGCAGATTTCGTGTAGGCAAAAGAGCCACAGAGGGGTCGGACTTGGTTGTTTTTAGCACTTTCCATTGTTTAGAAATGATCTTACGAATAGCTAAACTATGATTTTGTCATAATCTCTGCTTCCAAAAGGTCAGGGTTTTCCCAACTCCCTTGGAAGCAGATCCATAACCCAGGTTCCGAGTGCCAACCAGTCCCAATTGGGACCTTTTGGACCCAGTCCTGGCGCCAGTGGCACCAGGCTCATAAATATGCCCAGTCCCAGCGCTGGAAGCGCCGGGCTCATAATGCTTGGGTGGACTTACCTGCAGCAGACCATGCTGCTTACTTGCCTGCCAGTTGAACCTCTGATCCTCTTCTGTTTGGAACTACTTTTCCTGTTGGGTGGGGCAGGAGCCACTCCCTAGATTCAGAACACTGGAACTCTTCTGGAAAGCAGGAACTCTTTTCTTTCCTAGGCGTGGCTGTGGAAGGAGACACCTAAGCACTACAGGAGGCTATTTAAACCACACCCGATGGATGAATCTTGCTTTGCGTTATTCTGCATCCTCTGCAGCAGAACGCTCATCGTGTCTTCTGCATCTGATCCTGGGCCTAAGGAAAAAGGCTTACCATCCTGAATCCAGTCTTCAGCAACACCTATAAAGACAAGAAAGAACAGGTTATCATTACGGTCTTCAGTGACAGCTCTTCACTTACCTGGTCCATCGGCTGTCACCAACGCCTCGCGCTGCATTCCGGCATCTGAAAGACAAAGGCTTACCTACTCTTCGTGCGCTCCGGAGGTCTTCACACTGCATTCCGGCATCTGAAAGACAAAAGCTTACCAACTCTTCGCACGCTCCGGAGGCCTTCGGCGCTGCATCCCGCATCTGAAAGACAAAACAAGGTGCGTTTAAAGACATTGGGGAACTTTAATACTCACGTGCCATTACTCCTTTCCACATCTAACCCAATGGGTATTCCGGCACCCTGCAGCCGCTCCGAACTTGTACCTGCAAAATAAAAAGACAGTTAGAGAGCATCGTGAAGCAGGCAACAAGCGCTTACTTACGTGCTTCCAGGCGCTTCTATTCATCACACAGGCTCCATCTTCAACTCACTTCAGCCCGTCATCCGCCATCGCCGGAACCCTGCAAAACAAGAAACATCATTACTAAAGACTTTAAAGACATTAGAATTACTCGAAACTTACCGTTCGTGCAGTAAACGACGGACAGCAGTCCTCTGAAGTCAAGAGGCCTGCTCCCCTTATCCAGTGAAGAAACTGGTTACAGCACCCTGCCCCGAGGCAGATGGAGAGCACAGCGTTCACTTACCTAAGGTGAGAGCGTTAACCTTTGGGGTTCTACAGGAAAAGAGAAAGGGAAGAAGAGAGAGACATTCAATAACCCAGTTCCTTAATCCCATATTTTCTATCTGCAGACATCTTACCCTTCAAGTCAGACATAAAGTGCACAGAGGTCCAGCCCAAAGAGCCAGCCGTGTGTTACACATCACCTTTGCAGATACGGTACACGCCCAGTCAAGACCGGCGCCTCTACGGGAATCAGGTGAGCGTTACAGATTTACACACACTATTCGATCCTTTTTTTTTGGTTTGTCTTCAAGAAGGGATTGTCTATTATTATTGAAAGCGAGCTTCACCGCCTTTTTCATCAGGCTCTTAGGATAGCCTCTGTTCAGAAGTTTAGCTTTTAAATGTTGGGCTTCTTTTTCATAAGATTCTTTACTAGAGCTATTACGCTTAAGCCTGAGAAATTGCCCGAAGGGCAAATTGTCTCTCAAGTGTTTAATATGATGTGATTGATAATGTAGGAGAGAATTTTTCTCTGTTTCTTTATGGAAAGGTCTAACACTAATGTGCCCATTTTCATGACACAAAGTCAGATCCAGAAAGTTGGTAGCCTCTTGTTCAAAGCTAAGAGTAAACTCAAGGTGTTGATTAAGGCTATTAAGCCATGTTACAAATTCTACTGCTGTTTCATGAGTGCCCTCCAATATCACGAGCACATCGTCAATATAACATGACCAAGCTTTGATGTTATTACTGAAGGGATTACCTGCAAAAACAAACTGTTTCTCAAAAAATTTGACATATAAGTTTGCTAAACTGGGGGCCATCATGGCCCCATCACTGTCCCTCCTATTTGTTGGTAAAAGGTGCCTGCAAATTCAAAATAAATTTCGAGTAAGGGCAAGAATAATACACCACATGATGAAAGATGTGGCGACCGGATCTGCATCTGTTTGAGTCAAAAGTACCTCCTCTCCTTTCTCAATGGTTTACTGTTGAGGTATGTTGGTATATAACGATACTATATCAAGAGTTAACAACAGTTGAGAGTCACGGTTGTATTCTATGCCCTCAAGCTTGTTGATCACATCTTTAGTGTCCTTTAGGTAGGATTTCATAGTGGAGATGTGCCCTTTAAGGTAATGGTCTGCAAAAATGGAAAGGGGTTCCAAGATAGAATTAATGCTGGCAACTATAGGCCTGCCCTGGGGGTTCACAAGGGTTTTGTGAATCCTGGGCAGGCAATAAAAACAGGAGTGCTAGGGTTCTTGTTGATAAGGAAATCGCTCTCTTCGGGACTGAACCATTCGCGCGCTTTGGCGATTGCATTCTTTAACATAGTCAGTACGGTTCAGGACCACTATTCCACCCCCCTTGTCTGCTTTTTTGATGGTAATGGACTCATTATGAGCCAGATTGTTAAGAGCTAAGGTTTCTAATTTAGAAAGATTGTGAAACACTTTTAGTGTTTTGTTGTTCGAGTTTGGCGACTTCTGCCAATACTCGCTTTTCAAAAACCATTGAAAAAGAAGAGGCAGGGGGGTGAAAACGAGAAGGGGGCACAAACCAGTGTGATTCAACATATTGTTGGAACTCAATTCGCCAGGAGAACTGGCGAAGAATTCCTTAATGTGTATCTTGCGCATAAGTTTATGGAAATCGGTGCGAAATTCAAAAGAATTATGAGTCTTAGTCATCACAAAGCCTAAGCCATTCTCTAAAACGGACTGTTCTATTTCCTTTAGTGTATAGTTGGACAGGTTTACTAGAAGCGACTCCTGCTCCGTGTTTGTTTGTGATTGTCGTTCCACGTCCCTCTGGATGGGCCCTGGTATAAAAAAGGTCTTTGTGAATTGTTCCAATTTCCTCGTGTTTGTTTGAAATTGGAATTCCCTCTCCCTCTTTTGGAAGGTGCATTGGAACCTCCTGCAGTTGTATCATCAGGAGCATGTGTACTGCTATCATCACTACTACTATAAGATGTAGCGCGAAAATGGACGCTTCTAGATCGATTATTCTGAACGTTTTGTTGAGGAAAAGAGGTTTGGTACCCTTCATTAGCATATGGAAATGCTCTTTCATGGGTACATTTGGCTTGGTCTTTTTTCAGTCAAGAGTTTCGGTTTAGAGTATTCATATCTTTAAACTCTTTCATCTCTTTCTCGGTCTCATCTAATATTTTCTTATATGTGTCTAGGGCGGTGAGCTTCTTAATGTCCTCTTCTATTTTTTTGAGGTCGACTTCTATTTTAGTAGCTGTCTCTTTGGCAGTATCGATGATGAGAATCAGCCAATCGCGCCCACAACGGTTAGAAATATAACTCCATTGGAGTTTAAATTTAGAATTGTCAAGGAAGAGCCTGGGTTCATTCGGGACTATCAAACCTTGAGGTAAAGATTTGTGTTTGAGGTACTCAAGCATTATTGCCCCATGGAGCTCTGTACGAATAAGTCTTTTCTTTAATTGGACAACTTCGTCCCACTCGGTACTCTTATCATTATCTTCACCCAGGGTACTACTGTTGATTATTAAAATGGCGTTCATAAGAGCAGTGGTATAATCATCACTATACAAGGTTCTGTCGTCTGCCATCATAGTAAACACAAAAAGAAAACAGATAGAGAAATAGAAAAACAAATGTCTTCTTGGCCACCAGCCAAGTCTGAATGTTAAAAGAGCAAAACAAAGCTCAGAGAGGAACAGACAAAAAGGGATAGGAGTTAACCATTTCCAGTACTTCATGTAAGATGGGGTGTACTGTGTCTGTAGTTTTAAATTACTATGCAACTTTACCTGTTTTTTTGACAGTAGTCAGCCCCAGAAAAATGGAGTCAGGGGGAAGTCTCAAAGACAACCCTGTGTTACTGCACGGACGGTGCTGTGTAACACACATGAAAAGTGGGGTTCGTGGAGTGGTGTCGTCCAGAGCCCACTATTACACAAACAGTAGAAATACACATGGCAAAACACATGTAAGAGTGGGAAAAAAAAAGACTCACACTCTTACCAAGTGGAAAAATAAACTCGAGAAATCTAGCAAAGCTCCTGGGGGACTCACTAGGTGGGGGAAATTAGCCATAGAATGAGAATTCTCCCTAACAAAGTGATAAACATATTCTTTCCATGTAGGGTTGAACACTGCAATGTCATCCAAGTATGCCATGCAGAAGTCCTCCAAACCATTCAGAACTTGATTGACCATCCTTTGGAATGTAGTAGGTTCATCCTTTAGTCCAAAAGGCATAACCTTAAACTGGTAGAGGCCTGCTGAGGTTGAGAATGCAGTTATCTCCTTGGCATTGTCTGTCAGGGCTATTTGCCAAATGTCTGACATTAGATCAAATGTACTGAGGTACCTGGCTGAACCAAGTCCATCCACCAGTTCATCTGTCCTTGGCAAAGGATGGGCATCAGTCTTTGTGACTGCATTTAGAGCTCTATTGTCCACACAGAATCTCAACTCCTTGGATCCTGCCTTTGGTACCAGAACAACTGGACTATGCCATCGACTTGTAGAGGGCTCTATAACCCTGAGATCAAGCATCTTGTTGACCTCCCCTTTAATGTGGGATCTCACATGTTCTGACATTCTGTAACCTCTGCTTTTCACAGGTAAACAGTCACCAGTGAGAATATCATGCTGGCCCCAAGGGGTCAAGCCTGGTGAAAGTGAAAACAGGAAGGCAAACTGATTTAACAGAACTCTGCACCCCTCCTATTGTTCAGATGTCAGTTGAGAAGAGAGATTGACTCCTTCTATTTTCTCATCCAAAGGTTGGCCTCTGAGGAGGTCAGGTAGTGCATCGTTCTCCTCCTCCTCTTGAGCTAAAGCTAGAAGAAACGTTCCCACTTCTGGTCTTGAGACAAATGCCTTCAAACGGTTGGTGTGAAAGACTCTGGGAGCCTCCTTTGGTCTGCCTAAATCCACCAAATAGTTCACCTCTCCAAGTTTGGTCACAACCTTGAAGGTTCCTATCCTTTTGTCCTACAAGGCCCTCTGCCTTGTTGGCACCATAACGAATACAAGCTGGTCTTGAGTAAACTCAGCCATGCTGGCCTTCTGGTTATGCCTATTTTTGACCAGAGCCTGACCTGCTTTTAAGTTATCACTAACTTCTGCCATCACGTGTGTTAGGCAGAATCCAGTGCAGTTCCCTTAGGGAGCACTACACCAGATTAGGACTACAGGTGAGAGCAATAAATCCCCTTTGGTATCAGTCTGTACCACAAAGATTTAGTTGGTAGCTGTGGCTGAGCAGTCAGACTTATCTCAAGAGGGAGATGAGCAGTATTCAGGGTTTACACAATAGGTAGTACAGTACTATGGAGCAATGAAAAACTGACCAAAGCTTTGTATTAAAAAGAGAATATATATTTATTTTATACACTTCTAAGTCAACACATAATCACAATTGGTAAAGTAGGTTAAAATTCAGTCAAGGAAAAGTAAATACAACTCCCTAGTCAATTGTAGACAAGTTTGCGGTAGGGTGAAAACTGAGCAAAACGGCACAGTGAAAACCAACTACAAATGGCACTCTAGCAATTCAACAAAAGGGAGGGAAAGTACAAGTTAAACTGAAATATCTTCTGACACCCCCTAGCAACACTTCCCTGAAGTTTTGTGAACAAGTAATGCACAGTAACACTTTAGCCAAAAGATAAGTGAATGAAAACTGAGCAAAATGACACTCCACAAGTTAAGACAGTATGAAGGAAGAGGGGTTTAGAAGATTTAGGTGCATCAACACATTTCTCATTGAAAATCAATCCAGTGAGAGCAGATCTAACAAATCAGCCAGAGTCAATAGGCCTGAGCCAGAGTCTCAATAGTACAGGACCAACGTTTAGGAGCAAAAATGTTCTTGTAGCTGCAGTCAAGTCTTTAGTAGAAAAATATTGAAGAGGTAGATGCGAGGCGCCTCATTCCGAGGTTTGCGGTAAGTATGGGTTTTTACCGGCATGGCGGAAAGACCGAGTCCGGTCGGGTACAACGCCGCAATTTACAGGCCATTCCGACTTCGCGGGCACAAGCTTTCCGCCATGCCGGTAAATCCCCTAGCGGCATACCGCTAAAGGGCCCGTAAAACCCCTTAGCGGCATGAAGCGAGACGGTCGTTACAACACCGCCACCGAAGCTCTGCTATCCGTTATTAGCGGTGACCGTAATTTACGGGACCGTAATAGAGTCCCCCAGCAGCTTTGCTGGATTTGAAGGGTTTATTTCTTTTTACCTGCTAAGAGTGAGACTATTTTTTCCCACTCTTAGGCATCTTTGCTATGTGTGTTCTAGGCTAATTTTGTGTTTAATGCCTATGGGATCCTTTCTCTCACCCATAGGAACCATCTTTATGCACATGTGTTACACAGCACCCTATGTGCAGTGACACAGCAGTGTCGTAGTGACCCCCAAACATAGACTCCATACCCTGGGACTGACTACTGTCTCCCAACGCATGTAAAGTCCCCATTGACTTCACTAGTCAATCTCTATGAACTAAACCAGTACACCCCATTTTAATATGGAAGTACTGGAAGGGGTTAATAGTTTTTCCCTTATGTTCATTTTCAAGAGGGTACCTTAAAGTCCCTCTCTACAAAGTTTCTGGCTGGTGGCAGTGGTTACTACCTTTTATATTCGACCTCAAATATTTTCCTATGGGATTTTCCCATTGTTCAAGGCTAATACTTTTACTGACAGCCTCTAACATACCACCAGATTATTTTATTATTAATTTTACTCCGGTAGGTTTTATTTGCCAGAACTTTGATATCATTTCTTTCTCGTGTCTTACTCTAAACTCCTAACCCAGGTCGGGGATCCTTTGTTCGCTCTTTTGGCGGGCTTCTGCCAAGAAGCCCTCCTTTCGGTGCCTCTGAGTCTGGGGTGGGTCTGTTGTTTGGGTGGGGGAGTAGAACCCCTGGACAGAGTTGCCACAGCAAATCAGGTCACACTCTAACCTGATAGGCTGGAGGGTCTCCCGCCAAGAAGACCACTCCACTGTGTGAGTGACAGCTAGGCTGTATGAATGGGTCTCTTTCTGCATAAAAGCAGGGTCCTGAGGACTGGAAGAGCAAGATGTTGCCACTGGAACTACGGAACCGAAGGGGAGAGAAGCCACAGACATCTTCAGCATCTACACCACCGGTGAAGCCCTGCCGGATCGTCTCACCACTTTTCTTCCACACGACGAGAGGAGATCTTCAGCGAAAGAGCCTCCTTCCCTTGAGCTGTTGGGGTCAACGAGTTCACCTATTGCTTCCTCGGACCTGCCTTGGTCAAATCGATAGTGCCAAGCACTTGGAGACCGGATAGCCAGGCAGCAATCGAACCGGACCGCGATTAAAAGGAGCGTACCTTTAAACTTCATTTGGCAGCACTGTGGCTGGTTTAATCCCTGGGTAGTGCAGCGACTCGAACCTTCCTCCACGACGAGAGCCTCTCTTACTCTATTGGACCACTCGACCTGCAGGAACTACCAGGAAGAATCGCCACTACAGGAGGCACTTGTTCAAGTTTAAGGTACATTGTTCTGCCAGGCCGCCCTTTTTCTGTGGTAGCCCTAAAGGTGTTTTAAATCCTTTAACTACTTGTGGGGTCGGCCGCCCTCTCTCTTAACATTGGGCCTCATTCCGAGTTGGGTGGTAAGGGAAAAATGATGCCGGTAAAGGAATACCGGCATCGTTTCCCTTCACGGCCCATTCTGACCCACCACACCGTTATTTACGGCATCGTAAAGTACGATGCCGTAAATAGCGGTTTAGTGGCACGCGCACGACACGCCATGCCGTAATTAGCGGCATAGTGTAAACCGGAGCTGATCCCAAGTAAAGCGGACTCTATACTCTATACTATAGGTAAGGGAAATTAGCTATAAGTGAGAATTCTCCCTAACAACATGTGACATTCTCCTCTGGAGACCTATCACATAGTCAGTCACTCTGACTAGCTTGGGGGAAGGAGCACTCTCCAACCCCTCCTTAATAAGGGCCAGTGGACCTCAGACTGGATGGCCATAGAGAAGTTTAAAGGGACTGTAACCAACTCCATCATGAGGGACTTCTCTATAAGCAAAGAGAAGGCATGGCAGTAGAAGGTCCCACTTTCTTTTAAGGGGGTTCCTCTAAAGCACCTATCATGCTCTTCATAGTTCCATTAAAGCTCTCTACCAATCCATTTGTCTGTGGATGGTAGACTGTAGAGAACTTGTAAGTGACACCACAGTTTTTCCACATGGCGTGCATGTAGTGGGACATAAAATTGGATCCCCTGTCGAATATCACTTCCTTAGGAAACCCTACTCTGGTAAAAATACCAAATAGAGCCTTAGCTACATCCTGAGCCAGAACAGTCCTCATAGGTATTGCTTCTGGATATCTTGCAGCAGGATAAACCTGTTCCCTGAAGATGTGGGAGGGTCAAGAAGACGAACAATGTCGATGCCCACCCTCTCAAAAGGAACTCCCACCACTGGGAGAGGCACCAGGGGTGCCAAATTCTTGGCTCCACTCTTGCCAGAGGTTTGGCAAGTGTGACAGCTCCTACATAATTTGTCAACTTCTGAACTCAACTTAGGCCAGTAGAAGTGTAAGGAGAGCCTTTCCTTGGTCTTTTTGAAATTCAAATGACCAGCTAAAGGTATTGCATCGGCCAACTGTAGGAACTGGAGTCTGTTTTCTAGGGGCACTACAATCCTTTTGCAGTCCCCAGGGGTAGACTCAGTCGGTGCACTGTAGAATACGCCATCTTCCCAGCTCAACCTATGCTTTCCAACTTCTCCCATCAAGTTGAGAAGCAGCAGACACTCTCCTTGTCTTCTGCTGAAGTCTTCACTGTTGGGTCCACCTTCTGCCAGTAACTACTTCAGGATGGTCAGCAGGGTTCAACCAAAACAGTGTCTTCCTCCAGATCTGATTCTTCAGAAACTGGATCAACCACACATGGTGGTACCTAACACTCTGCCTCAGCAGGTGGAGGAGTCACAGGTGTGACTTTGGACAATCTTGGGGATGTCTTTGTTGGTAGCACAGGGGTGCTGTCTGTTTTTTTCCTTGAGGTCTTGGGTTTTCCCTTTGCCTCTTTCTTTCCAGAAATAGCAGTGAGCAACTCCTGTGGAGTGGGAGTGATAGTTTACTCTATCAACTCCTCTGGAGAGCCTCTTAAGGTCATCTCTCTTGCAGGCCTAGTGAGCTCCTGTCTCCTTTTACTGGGAGGCCTGGGGATACTTGACACAACTCCAAGAGTTTTCAGGTCATTACCCAACAGGACTCTCACGTGCACTTCACTCTGCACACTAACAGGTATCTTGACAGTCATATCATTACACTGGAGAAACATTTGCACAGGGCCTCCAGCTAACTTGGTGAGGCATTTGGTTGCCTTAGCAACATCCTCCACCTTGAAAAATGATTCATCCACCACAGTTATGCTGGCTCCAGTGTCACTGATGGCAGGAGTCTCCTGGCCATTCACAAGAACACTATCTTTATAATACTCTTTAGTATTATCCGGGATGGAATTATAGACATCTAAATTCTCTTATTCCCACAAGCCCAGGGACACCAAAGAAACACTAGCTGAGACTCTCCTGGGTTCATCAGCCAGTAGGTGAATGTTTCCACTTGCCATATGTACTTCTTCCTCTGGGGAGAAGGCCAAGGAGACAGTGTGGACCCCTGAAGGTTTACCCTCACATCTGGGATCCCCTTTCACATGATCAGTTGACCCACAAACATAACATTTCCCAAATGTCTTGATGAATGGGGGGTTTGTTCTGACCTCCATCTAGTTTAAGTCCAGGTGGTGCCCTAGCTTGATTCGGTTTCCCTTGTGGTTTACCCTTATGTTGCTGTTTGTGGCCCTCTTTTGGATTGGAGGTATTGGAATTCTCCTTGTTATCTTTCTTTGGCTGCATTCCCTCATCCTTCTTCTGAGTTGCCCCAGAATCCTTGTGAGTAGCCCTGTTGGCAACCCACAAGCCAGCAGCCTTAGCTAACTTCTTTGGATCTATCTCCTTAGAATCAGCCAAGCACTGTCTGAGCTCAGGAGAGCAGGCTTCATAAATTGACTCCAACATAACAAGATTTCTCATACCTTCATAAGTGTTCACTCTGTAACCCTTGACTCAGCCATCTTTAATGTTCAAACATTCACATACCCAGGAAGCCCAATGGGTACTATCATGCTTTTTGAGGGTCCTAAAACTCTTAAGGTACTGGGAAGGGGTCTTCCCAAATCGAGCAATTAAAGCTAGCTTCACACACTCATAATCCATCCTATCCACCTCCCCCAACTCCATCACAACATCAGATGCAACAGTGGGTAGCGTAGAGAACAGCCAGGGAACCAACTGATTCCCTGTAATGTCTTGAATCCATTGGTTATATTCAAACATTACCAACCAATCCAAAATATCAAGCTTAGCCTCATACATACCCACAATTTCTTTAGGCATACGGGGTCTCTTTGGACTGGAAGACCTAGAAGACTCTGGGAGAGAAGCATTTTCAATAGACAACTTTTTCCATTTCTAAGGCATGGTTCATCTCCATTTCTCTGAGCTTAAGTTCTTGATGCTTTTGTTCAGTTTGAGCATTTAAATGTTTAAATTCCAATTCAATCCTCATCTTTTCTAGATAAATGAATTCAGGACTGAGTGTGGGACCTGTAGGGGACCCAGTGGACAAAGGTTGAGGTTGTTGAGCTGGTAAGGGAGCAGTGTAAGGCCTACATTATGAGACACCTCTGCCTCCTCTAGCTCATCAATAATAGACACATTATTATCCTCATTATTTTCCACATTTGCTGAGGGGTCAGGTATTGCAGACCCATCCTCCACACTTTGTTTCTATAACAACCTTTCAATCAGTTCGGACTTTGTGCCTTCAACAGAAAGATTCCTTTCTCTACACAGATATTTCATATAATCCACAGTGTAACTAAGGAGCGTCTCCTGATGGTAGCTTTCCATATCAGACATGATTAATATTGCTTTTTAGTGATGTTTAGCCTTGTGGATAGTTGATCCAAGGTAATAGTAGCACTCGAAGTGTAATCACTATACTTGATCCTCACTGCTGTACACCAGTGTTAGGCAGAATTATGTGCAGTACCCTTTGGGAACACCACACACAATTAGGACCACAAGTGACAATACAAATTCACCTTTGGTGCAAGCCTGTACTACACAGTAAAGTGGTAGCGATGGCTGAGCAGGCAGACTTATCTCAAGAGTAAAGTGAGCAGTATCAATAGTAACACAAAGGACAGCAATTACTATGGTTCAAATAAACACCGACTCAAGGTTTCTGAGAAAAAGAATATTCATTTATTTACACATGAGTTATTAAACATTTCACTATTATCAAGCAGTTACTAAAACACTACACTGCACCCAATGGATTATGACATGTTAGGCTCAAAATGAAGTGTAAGCAAAATGGCACTCGAGTAATTTCAAAGGGAGCGAAAGACAAAGTTAGACATAAATTGAGCAGCACCAACAAGTATGTAAGCAGGGCAATCTAGAAAAAAGGAACTACATTGAGGGAATCAAATTAAAGGGGCCTGGCCCAAAGTCAATGGACCAAAGTCTTTGCAGAGGATCACACAGTTCAGAGTAGTTTGCGGTTAAGTCTCTGCCAAGAGTTCAGGACGAATTTGGTCGGACAAAAAGTTACTTTAAAGAATGGAGAAGGACAAGCCCTCGGATTGGCGAAAGATTTCACACACTTTCACCGCGGATGGACGAAACGAACAACCGGGTAAGCACAGTACCTTTAAAGCAGAAGAATGCTGTAGCTGAGGCAGACGTTCCTTGCAGGTCCTGCAGGCTCATGGTTCCTGAAGTGACTGTCGGACTGACAAGAAGTAGGAGGACTGGAGGGTCCTGCACTGCCCAGGGAAGAAACCATCAGCAGAGCAAAGCGATGAATAAAAGGTGTGTTCCTTAAAACGCAAGCAGGGTCCGTTTCTCCTGGCTATCCGGTTCACTGTAACTCGACCAGAGAAGGGAGGCCTGGTGAGCAGTTTGGTGAACTGGTTATTCCCACCAGCTCAAGAGGAGAAGATTCCTTGCAGATTTTCCCTGTCATCGCAGTTTGAAGATTCGGGCCCGCAGCAGGGTTTCACCGGGAGGTTCAGCCGTGGTAGAGGTCCTCTTCATTCAGCTTCTCGTCGGCTCTCTCGGTCCAGTGGCGACTTTGCCTTTCCAGCCCCAGAGACCTGCTTTTTATGCAGTTTTCCTCCATTCACACACCCTGGCTGTCAATCAAACAGCAGGGTGGCTGTCCCGCTGGGAAAGTCACCACAGCCAATCATATCAGAGTGCAACATGGGTCTCCAAGGAGATCCTATGCAGGGAGTCCTAAACCCCTCCCTCACATCCCCCTCAGACAAACAGGCGCCTAAGGTGGGCTTCTGAGCAAGGTGAACAAAGGAACAAAACCTTGTTTGGCACGCAGAGTAAAACACGAGAAAGACTTTTACAAAAAGAAATGGCGAATAAAACCAGCCAGAACTGTATAACTACGTATATGGTCCATAGGGTTTAAGTTTGAGGCTACCAAGATATCCTAAAACAATACCAGTGCTATTTAAGATAACTGCGGTAGGAAAAATAGGTAGTTACCACTGCCACCAGCCAAGTCTTAATGAAAAGGGAACAAAACAATGTTCCAACAGAAACAGACAAAAAGGGATAAGTATTAACCCTTTCTAGAAGTCTATGTAAAATAGTTTGTACTGGGTCTGTGAGTTTTAAAAGAGACTAATAAAGTCAATGGCAACTTTAGATGCTCTGGGAGACTGTAGTCAGTCCCAGAAAATGGAGTCGGAGTTGGTAAGTCTAAAAAGACAACCCTTTGTCACTGCACTGAAGGTGCTCTGTAACACACAGTAAAAAGATGATGCCTATGGAGTAGGTGAGGCTTCACAGTCTATGAACACAAGAAAATGTTAAACACACACAGCAAAACACATGTAAGAGTGGGAAAAAAGGATCACACTCTTACCAGGTGAAACAAATCAATGCTAGAAATCCAGAAAAGCTGCTGAGGGACTCAGTAGGTAAGGGAAATTAGTCATTCTGGAGAATTCTCCCTAACAGAAGGCTTATACAAATGAACGCTAAATAAATAAATAATTGTTTTATTAGGAAACCTTGAGTTTAAGTGTTTATTTGAATACTTGTCACTGTGAATCTTTGTGTAACCACTCTATTGCTCACATTGACCCCTCTTGAGATAAGCCTGGCTGCTCTAAGACATGACTAACCTGTGTAATTCAGACGTATACCAAAGGTTGGGTCCTATTGCCAGGAGGCTAAGGTTGTTGTCGTGCTCCCTAAGGGCACTATCCCAAATCTTGACCTAACACACACCAATTGCCATTGGTATGGCCTTGAAGTGCTGTGAAGATGAACGCCCCTTTGACGACTGTAATCAGAGTTGAGAGGTAGTGAGAGGAGTTGTAAAATGCACATGTGCATTTATAGCCCGATCAAATGTAGGTAGGGAATGGCTGGGTCCCATATTGTCAGGAATAATCTGTATGGAATTTACAATGCACACAACGAGTTGGGAAGGAATGGGATATACGCATGGTGTTAGACATATGTAAGGAGACAGGGGTAGCTGAGCAGCTGGGATTGGTATTGGAGCAAGGGAAAGGGGCAGGGCCGGTCTTAGACCAGATTGCCCCCTAGGCGTGGTACATCCTTGTCATCTCCATTTAGCTTCTATCAAATCACCGCAGATCACTTCAGCACATCCTCATACACTCTCTCATTACCACACACACTGAAAAGATATGAAAGGCTCATAACCAGGGGTAATTGATTGGGGTAACTTGCATTACACCATTGTGACTACCCTGAACAGCAAGGCAAAGTCCCCTTTGATGTGAATTGCAAGCGATCACAGACATGTTTCAGCCATTTTATGCTTCATCTGTGTGGTGCAACTTGGTTCACAAGTCAAGGTAAGAGAGGGTTCTATTCATGGTAAATGCATACCCACAACTCTCCCTTAAAGAGCCATAATTCTGACACCAAAATACCAAAAACAGATGGATAGAAATTTGTGAAATAATGATAACCACTGGAAATTCCATTGTGTTTTAACTTGTATGTGCCGTTACAGAGCAGGACCTTCCATGTGCAAATTGGTCTTGATACTTCCCCCAATAGAAGCCGTCGCACCTCAAACTGCTGGCCCATGTGCTGATTAGAACCTGGATGTGGTTTAGTAGTTTGGGATGGATTGCCTTTTTTAGGGTGGGACCAATACTGATTTCCTTATGTTTTTCCTTCTTTGAAAGGCACAGCAGGCTGGCAATTATTAACTCAAAGTCTCTCCATAACAATTGCCATTGGTTATGATTAATTACAGAGTTTTCCACCCATCACTTGGTTAAGTTGCAAACCTTAGGCGACCCTCACAGAATGCCATGCATGTCCTCATATTGTCCCAGGCATTCCCTTTTTTAACCTTCACAGCGCTCTAATTTAGCCCTGTGAAATGAGGGTTTTCTAAACCCTCATTTAACTTTTAGTGCAGCCACCTTTGTATAGCTTGTATCCAAACTTTACTTCTTGAGACACCCTCACATAGCCACTAGAAGCCCTTTGTGTGGTCTTTAGCATATCTCCACCCCACCAACAGATCCTCATTTAGGCCCCAGCAGAATCCCTCCTCGCCCACATAAGTTCTTTCATTCATTTTACTGGTCTAGGGGAGCACTTGGAAACCTTGGAACTGGGAGCTGTATGAACAAACATCAATAGAAGCGATTCCTGCCACCAGAGGTGGCCCCGGCACTCCCAGATCCGACATTTCCTGCCGAAGTCCTGCCTAGTCAGACACACAACAAATGTTACTTCAGGGTTTGTAACCCCAGCCTATACAGCTGCCCACCTGCCACTCTTCGTGGCATTCCTCACTTCTTTATTTTAATGCAGTTTGGTCATGTTTGTCATGGCACATTTGAAAGAGTGCATGTAAAGTGCAGGAACGGACTGCAGTTTTTTTTTTCTATTTTTCTAAACAGTGATAGTGGTTAATGCAACGTTCTGCCCCTGCCAGTCATTTATGAGCAAGCTGCAAACATAGATGCCTCGCACATGCATCATTTCCGGTGCCTGCATCCGGTGATGATGATACGCATCACATTTACCTGTCACGTACAGTCATATTAAATCTAAAGGTTTTCACCGAAAAGAAGCAACACTTTAAGTTGCCCTATAAATGGCAGAGGAAAGGACTTTTGTGGCTCTGAACGCTGACTTGCAATATTATGAAAATGCTCCATAAAGCACCTCTACAAAAAATCACGTTTTCTTTTCGAATAAACTTCAGGCTTCACTCTGTGCAGTGAGAGAAGCACCCATGGGTGAAGAACAGCTGAACTGAGAGAAATTAGTACCGCCCAGTGGCCCTGCTGAGAGGGGGTCTGACGGAGCAGTACTGGCCGGGGTGGAGTCCCAATGTAGTGGTGTTTCCTGGCTTTGCCAGAGCTGGCAGCGTGTTTTTAAATATCTCTAGCTAAGAGCGCTACCTGCAACTGAAATCATAGGGATAGTGCGAGCAGGGGGGATTCTGAACGCTACCTGCAACTGAAATCATAGGGATAGTGCGAGCAGGGGGGATTCTGAACGCTACCTGCAACTGGAATCATAGGATAGTGCAAACAGGGGGGCTTGTGAGCGCTACCTGCAACTTTTTTTTTTTTTATTTATTTTGGTTGGCTAATTAATTAACCTTTCAAAACAAAGTTTTTATGTAATAAGACAATAAAACAAAAATACAACAACACATCATTTCTTACTTAACTCAACATATGTGGTCAAGGAAACAATTTAGGAAACAACAGGTAAAAGACTTAAATAAAATGTGGTCTAGTATCATTGTCCTGGTTCTTTCACTAATCATTTAATTAGTTAGGAGTCAGAACAAGCTTACCGACAGATTTCAACTTTTTTAAAAATATTTTTTAAAAAAAGGAAAGAGAAGAGATTTCATAAGATCAAATATCCAATTCAACAATACTTCAAGTTATTTTCCAGGACACATTGCGCACAATACTTTGTTTAGAAATGGCATAGTAGCTATTCTTACTGCGATCTTAGGAGTCGCGAATAGCTCATACCATAATTCATCATTTGAGCGTTTTATATAATGAGACCTTGGTAATTTGCTAATGATATCTTCTCTTTGCATTTTTAGGACAGCACACTCAATTAATAAGTGTTTCTTTGTTTCGTTGATTCTTACATCTTTACAAAATCGACAGTATGCTGATTCAACCCTAATAAGGCCTCTTCTCAACAAGATTTGTTTTGTTGGCCATAGATTTAGGCGAAACCTTATAATATGATTTCTGAAATTGTATGAGGGGCATTTTAGTAGATAATCAGCAGCTTGATGACATTTTTTATGCCCAAAGAGCGCTCTGTCAAAATCTTTAATTTTCAGACAGTTCTGTTGAGTTAAGTGCCAATCCAGGTGGTATAATTTGATTTTGGCTTTAGTTGGATTACTAAGTAAAAGGTCTAGTGAGATGTTTGCCTCAGACATGTCTGAAAGAACAGCCGCTCTCCATTTTGATGGGAATGGATGGTTAGATCGCAATAGATAGTCTGCCAGAACTTTGAGCAGATTATTACTAGCCAGACCCATTACACATTTTCGAAACAAACAGCATCTCTTCCACGATACTTGAACGTGCATTGATAAAGTTCCCAACCCAAAGCGAGGGAGCACAGTCAGGGTAGAGTCTGGGAGAATCAAGACTTTTTTTCCAGAACCTTGCTTCAAATGTATTCCAGTAGCAGGCCTCTGAAGGTAACCAAGCTTCTGCCCCACAAGTGATAATGGGGATTACCTTTAGCTGGTAAAAAATGAGAATATGTTTACAAGAAAATTTGCCATACTTATCTTGCAAAATCTTGGCCTGTGATATTAAAGTAGTCAGTTTGCCATTTAGACTGTTTTGTTGTGGTATGTTTGTAGGGGAATTACTAAATATGACACCCAGATATTTATATTCATTTACTAGTTTCAACTTTCCCTTTTCCAAAAACCATTCATAATGTTTTCTTTGTCTTATTTTGGATCTCCCAAGCTCCATTACTTGTGTCTTCTCCAAGTTTAAAGTTAAATTATTCTTAGCAACATACTGATCCAACTTATTAAGCATATTCTGCAGGCCACTCAGCGTCTGCAAAATAAGCACCAGGTCATCTGCATACAGAAGCCATGCAATAGCCTGGTTTCCAAGTTTTGGCGCATCATTTAGTACTTCTAGAAATTCAATGCCCAAATCAAATATAAACAGATTAAATAGAGTGGAAGCAAGTATGCAGCCTTGTTTCAGGCCGCGTTTGGTGTAGATTACTTCAGATAGCAACCCTTCCAAGTTCATTTTAACCTTCATTGAGGTATTAGAATGAAGCAAGTATATTATTGACACGAGTGAGGGAGGACAGCCAAATCTTATCAGTTATTCAAATAATAGACGACGATCTACAGAGTCAAATGCAACTCGAAAATCAACATAAGCTAAATAAAGGTGTTGGTTCTTCGTTGCGTAGGACTCTTTGATTGCATTAAGTGTCGTTATATTAACATGTCAGGATTAGTCAGGCGAGTACAAAGGCAGTGAATATGGCAAGGGAAATGTGCACTAAATCACACAGTGAATAGCTTCGAATTAAACTACGTGCACACAGGAACAACGACTCATGTATGCTAGAACCCAGGAGTGCAAATAGAGTGTGACAACAAAACCAATATATGAAAAGGGATGTGGGGTAAGCACCTGACCGCGAGGAAAGTCGGCAAGCGCCTTACCCCCAATTGCTGTTACAGGTACTGACAGCGCTAAACCCACGTGGAGGGCAAGCAATGACAGGATCTGTGAACTAACACTCTTGATGGTATTAAATAAGGGAACTAAAGAACTGTACTCACGAGGACGAGATAAACCTCTTGAATGTCAGCTAGCCCACGAATCCTGTTGATGAAACTGGGACCCAGAAAGGCTAGAACAGCAATGGGAGGAAAACTAAATACCTAAGTTGGAATAGTGATTACAAATTAGTGAGGAAAACATAAGCATTCACACAGGAGCTAGCTACAACCGCACACCACACCTAATAATCAAATGGGAAATAAATGCAGAAGTGCAATGGAAAACATGAAATGGATCCCAATAGAAAGTAAGGATCAGGAGCAGGGAAAAACGAAATAACCAATGCAAACTTCTCCCTACCCCTCCAAGGAAAAGACAGGAAGCTAATCTAAGAGGAAGGCTAAGGCATACGGGTTTACAGCAGCAAAGGACAGAGTCAAAGAAATATAGAACACAGACAAACTGGGCTGCATCTAAAAGGGGAAAGCACTGAGAAATGCTGCCTGCAAACAGAGGAAGACAAAAATGGAATCAAGGGAGCAGAAATCAATTAGCGCATGAATCCGAGATTCAGGGCGGAGGAACAAGAAAACAGGAACTAGGAACTAGGTACAAAGGCAAGGAACAAGGAACAAGGGACAAGGGACTAGTCACAACAGGAACACTGCAAACGATGACCAGCGCTGGACTGAAGTAAGACTGAGGCTTTTAAAGCTGCTTAACGAGCACACGCCTCAGGTGTGCTGATTGCTGCACCTGCAGCCACAGCTGTTACCTATCCTCCACCCAACCTTGTCCTGCAAGGGTGGAGGTGGAGCAGTGGGCCAGGCATTCTGGGAAGCATAGTCATTTGGTTAAAGAAGCATGCTGGCTGCCAAAAACCTGGAATGGATCCGGAAGGGAAGTAGCTTGGAAAATAGGGATTTAGCGCTCCCAATTCATCACAGCACTGTAGCATAAGGTTCGGAGGAAAGGTCCAGTAGGGAATAAACCTCAAATCATGCCCCCAAGTGGTGGGAACGGGAGCGAAGGGAGCGAGTCGTGACATAACACTAGTGCCTACACCTGCAACAAATCCAGTTTGGAATGGATCACAGCGATTTTCTTCTGACGCCCAGATATTAAGATCTCTTAAGACAATTCTACTAAAGATCTTGCCAGGGGCATCAAGGAGGGAAATCTTGCAAGGTCCGTGCGATCACCTTTCTTATAAATTGGCACGGTTATGGCCTTGCACCAAGATGGCGGAACTGTTTGTTTAATTTGTATGGCTTGAAAGACTGCATATAGAATAGATGCCCATAACACTGGATTCTGTTTTAAAACAAAATTTGACAAACCGTCCGGCCCTGGAGCTCTTGAAGAGCTTGCCTTGTTTATATAGAATAACACATCTTCTCGATCAAATTTGATATGAAAGGAAGTATAAGCAAAATCCAAATCAGAATGAGAGATTGTGTTATTTGTGAGGTCATAGATGCTAGTGAAGTAACTAACCCACCTATTTTCCGTCACACCATTAAGTTGAGATGTTAATTGGGAACAGGGTGAGCCATCATTTGTCAACTTCCAGATCTGCGAAGTGTTTTTAGTCTTAATTACCTGTAACCATCTTTCGCCATCATTTTGGTACATTGTTGCTCTATGCTCTCGTGTCCAGTTTCTATAGTTTGTCTTCAATTTGCGTAAAGATAGTTCACGACATTGCACCGGTAAGGATAATATCTGCCTTTTTTCTTGCCGATATTGAGTCTTCCTCAATCTGCCAGATTGGTCAAATACATGGGTGCAGGGCTTATTGCCTTTCTTAGCACCTGAGGTGGAGGAAGATGCAAAAAGGTGCATTCTATCATGATAATCAGATGAGTCAAGACCTTTCATCAAACGTTGATTGTCCCCTGTTAAGCTACACACAAAAGCTTCCAACGCAACACTTGACCATTGTAATCTGTTCTGTTGGGGATTTATGATCAAATTGTTCAATTGCTGTTGGTGAGATCGAGGTTTATCCTGAGAGTGAATCAAGATCTCAACCCTCAGCATCAAATGATCACTTGATGTAGTTGGAATTACCCTAAACTCGGAAATTTTAGCAAATAATCTTCTATCTACATACATATAGTCAATAATAGCTTTTTGGGCTCCACATGTCCAAGTATGGGAAGGAGGATTATCAGTCTCCACAGCTCCATTTAGCATAATTAGATCCCATGGTTTAACAAACTCAAGCCACAGAGAGACCCGATCCGAGTTTCCTTTTTTTGCCGGAGCTAGTAGATGAATATTCAGATCACCGGTTAGTATAACATGTGCAATATCCGAGGTTGTAATAATACCTTCCATAAGTGCATTGAGATCATTAGAAAAGGTGGAAGTTAAGATCGCCATTGGGTTCCAGTATATATTAATAATTATGTATTTTAGTTTTTGGATCATTATTGTGGAACATTGTAAAAAGGAATTCGGATTAGGCCCGTCTGTTACATTGCTTGTTGTGAGGATATTAGAGATAGTTGCCAGGCCAGACATTGGTCTACCTTTTTGACCCTTTATTGCCGGGATTAAATGGACATAATGATTGTCCCACGATAATGGGACGGTTAACCAAGTTTCCTGCAGAAGCACTAGATCACAATCTTTTAAGCAGCAATTGAAATTATTTAATAGGTGCATGTGACCCCTAGTATTCTAGCTCACAATTACTACTTTGTGAGTCCGGACACAAGGTTCACCGACTCCTAGTTAAGTTTTCCCACAGCAGCATCCCTGGGCTAAGGTGCGATCACCATTATTGGTTTGTTTGGCAGATTGATGAGCAACCTCAACAGGCGAGTTCTCTATTGTGGTTGGAAATATATTGAAACCCAAGTCATACAGAGCAGATCTTGCAGACCAAATAATGTTAAAAATAGTACGAGATCCTATCCACAGACAGGAAACAGTTCGATCATTGTCATCAGGAAACTCTACTTTTACAATATCACCAGTAGAAATATCTTCCAAAATTGGAATATTTGAAAATATTTGCATAATGCTCATTCTGTTCATGGTGTACGTTGGAAAGGATTCACCACGACAGCTAAGGAATAATTAGTACAGCTGCGGAGGTTTTGTATTCTTAGAGGTCACTTTTGAAGAGGGGCCTTTTTGCTTACTAGATATTTCTGTGTGCGCACAACAATTCTTTCCCTCCACTGGGGATTTAAACAAAACACTCTTGGAGTTCACTCTTCCATCAAGAGCATTTACAGAGTCAACTTGACCACTAATAATTGATTTCATGGACGATTTGAGAGTCTTTTGTTCTGAGGTTAGAGCTACTAGGCAATCTTTAATTGTACCTAAGATGTTATTTTGCAGATTGACCTGGGAATCAGGAGTCAATGGTATTTCAGGAGATTTATTCTTTATAAGCTTTGCTACTTGTTTGGTTTGAGGTCTCTCAACATTTACATTTCTCTCCTGCTTCGATCCTGGCTATTTCACCATAGCAGTAGACAGCTGTGTTAACGGATGGAGCAAAGTCGGAGGTGAGTGAAATTGACTCATGTACTCATCCACTGCTTTCCTGAGTTCCTGTCTGTTAACTGTTAATTCGGGTATATCATTTCCATTCATTTGGTTAGTCCCAGGTGCCGATACAACTTGAATCTGTTCCAGCACATTCCTTGGACCATTCTCAAGCTCCTCCGCAATTTGCACCATCTCATCCAGAGGAGCGTGCTCTAGAACCACTTGAGAGGCGTTCACTCCATTTTTTGCCATTCTTTGTCTTTCTTGTGCTATTTTTTTGAGGTAGCATTTGAGACTACCACTGAACATCTCACTGGTTTTGTCAGGGATTTAAAAAATGGTCTTGTTTGCCCACTCAAAACCACTCCCTTGGGCTTTTGATTTTTGAGTTTACCTTAGACGGATGATTTTGATTTTTTGAGTTTTTTGCGAAAATCGTGTAAGCCTCTTTGTGCGGTAGTGGGTTTCTCGACTTAAGGGACTCAGCAGCAGGGGCAACTACCACCTCTTCAACAGTCAGTGACTGAGAAGGGGAGTGAGCCATTGCTGCCGTGCCGTTAACCCTGTACCGCCTCATTACGAGGCCCCCTTGCGGGACCCGCTCTGGACGCGTCTTAGACGTATAATATACATTCTACATGTTCATGTTATTCTAATTGCTCTATACGTTAGTCACACATGGTCCTGTCAGGTTCCATATATATCACTGTAATCCCATGGGGTTGTTCACGTTAAGCATCTGGAAGCTTGTTCATGATCTCTTGTGCCCTGCTCTTCTGCATTACTGCATTTGACTAATGAGAACATAATAAAGCGGGTCAGGACTGCAAATATGCTTCATGCCTAACGCTGCTTCGTTGTGGTTTCACTAGTGACATCAGCATTGTGGCTTCTTGGTGCTTAGTCGAGACTGTCCATGTATGTGTTTCTGTCCAGGATCTCTGTTTCTTCTCCTATACCGGTGAAGACGTGTATTGGATTCGGTCTGTAGGGCTGGCTGAGAGGATTCCTTTCTGTATACTTGTCAATCATTGGTGCACTCGGGATTCGTTGAAATAGGATGGGTGACTGCAAGCGTTTCTGGTTCTTTGTCGTATCATGAATCTGGTGGTGAGGAGGGGCATTCTTGGGACCATCTCTTGGGACCCACTCTCCACACCTATGCATCATCAGTGTTTTACTGAAATGCTATTAAATAGCTATCCCTAAAATGTAGCATATTTCCCTAAATATCAAGCAACCTATTTTATAAGCACTGCTACCAGATTACATGTAGTGCCAAGGTAGTATGCCTGCTCACACCAAGTTCCACTAACCAGTATTTTAGAAATATTTTGTAATTGCTTCATACTTATTTGTAAAAAAGGTACAAATGGTGGTGCTCATAATTCACTCATGCTAAATAACTTTCAATTAAATGGTGCTAAAAAATACAATTTTGAAAGAACAGCATTCATATTCAACCATTTTCCTTTTTCTGTGCAGGTTATTTTTCAATATAAAATTAGAACCTTTTAAAAAAGGTTCAAACATAGCTTTGGGGAATTATGATATGTCTACAACTGTAAATAATAGTTTTTCATAAAGTATGTTGTCTAATTATATTTTCCTATTACTGTGGCCATGGCTGGGACGATGCAATCATGGCATGTAGTGCATACAATTTTCATCACTGAAACATTGGGTGCAGGTAGAATGGCAGCAGGTGTATATGAGGTACCACAGGGAGAAGATGTGGCTTTGATGTTGGTTGGAGGTGTTGTGATGGTGGATGGAGGTGGTGATGGAGGAGGTGCAGGTACTCTCCGATGTAATGAACGATGGCCATGCATCCTCATGGGTCTTCTTGTATGTATTATTATCATCATTGCAGTGGACACGTAGTAGATGATTGATAAGGACACATGTGCCCAAGCCATGTGATGGAACAGTTCAGGGCCAAGTCATAGCAGTGCAAATTGTGACATGATCATTGTGGACATAGTACTGTGGCCATGGGCAGTGATTCTACCTGTGTGCATGTATTGCATCCCACCTTCTCTACCTCTACCTTTTCTCAACATATCCCACCCTCTCCACTGCAGCCACCCACCATACTCCCCCCTGTTTATCTATACCCAGTTTATCTAACCCCGAGTACCCCCACCCACTCATCCTACTGACACATTTTCTACCCTCATTGAAACCCCTACCGTGTTTTCCCTTATTGATATAACTTTTCCACACCCTCTATACCCCTACCTAGTCTGGACAAGTCTTCATTCCAGGAAGCCTCTTCAATGGGGAATGGTGGTCATTCACATGTAACTCTCATTATCTTGTATGGGTTTTTTCATTACAAACCAATGATTATTATATGTGAAGACAGCAACAGTGTACTAGGCACAAATGTTGTATGTGCATACAATGTACTACTTATGAGGGTCAAAATATTCAACGTATGTGTGCAACTGTAATTGTATTTCATAAAGTATGTTCTCTAAGTATATTTCCTTTTTTTATACAGACTAAAAAGTGCAAATGATGACTTATTAATGTGGCCATGGCTAGTGTCTCTAGCTCTGTGCATCTACTGTATTCCACCTTCTTTGCATCCACCCAACCTCCTCTTACCCTCTCTACTCCAACCACCCGACATACTATATCCCTCTTTATTCTAACCCTTCTTGCCTAACCCTGACTACCCCACATACTCACACGACATACATCCTTTGTACCACCATTGTATCCCCTTGATGTCTTTCTCCATCCATAAACTCTACCTACACCTCCTCTACCGTTACCCTCTTGACCACTAACCACTCACTCTACCGCTTCAGAATCGATTCATGCTACTACACTCTTCTCCCATTATAACTTTTACTGTATATATTTCAAAATGCAACTTACCACGACTACTGATACACACATATATACATATGTAATTATTATTACAATTTAATTTGTAAATAATAGCCACAAGCAAATTGATTTGGTGAATTGCACGCACAGAGATTAATTCTAAACCGTCGAGTCATCACCTCTTGTGTTTTTCTACAGCCTGGGGCATGTCACTGAGACTGTTTGCAGATGCAAATAAAGACCTGGTTTCCTCTGAATTAATAGTTTCTCAGTGTGTAGTGGAGCAACGGCCTACCTGTCCTCTTCTTCTTTGGAAGAACTGGGCAGGATCAAGGGTTGTCTGCCATTAGGGGCAGCAACAGGCGGTGCAATGAATAATTAATGTAAATTGGAGACAAGAGGGCACCCTGAATGGGTGGGTGCCCTCTATGGATTGCAAGCTACGGTGTGGATCAGACGAGCGGCAGTGAACTTTGCAGGTGCATAGGTGCCTGTGTGGAGTCCATGAAAGGCTGGGGCAGACGACATGAGTTATTCCTGCTCTGATTCTTCCAAGAGACTGAAATTAATAGCAAAACAGGTGACCCCTAGCAGTGGCCCAATGTTTCACCCTCCTTCTTGATGTGTAAAGCCAACTCCCTTTGGCCCTTTTCTACATTCTCATTCAAAAGATGCCCAAAGCTCCTCTGGAGGTTGTGAAAAACCAAAGGGTGTCCCAATCGCAAGTCCCCGGGGTCTCTCTCTCAGGTGGCCAGGGCACAGACATCGCCTTTGGACCCAGACCCTGGGGGTGGAACAGTGTGGGAGGATCACCTGGGTGGAGGATCTTCGGGGAGTGTGGTTGAGACAACTGATGACGAGACAGAGTATCTCCCCGCTTTTTCCGTGCCCATACCACATCCTATTTTATAGGTTTCTCCAACTCCCCCCCTTTCTACTTAAACACTGGGCAGAGGAAGAGGAGGACTCAGAGTTAAGAGGCCAACATTATATATCCTGTTAATAAGCTCAGGCAAAGTCAGGCACTTGACCTTAATCACATACATCTGATACCATTAGCTCCCCCAACCTGGATAAAAGGCGGAAAACATAAAAACACACTCTCAGCAAGATGGGGCACGAGAAGGAGCACATTTTCCGGGATGAAGGTGACCCCAGTGGAGCAAGACGACTGATCGAGGGACAAGGGCAAAGAATAGAGAAAACCTAAATAAACCTGCAGGAGGTTGTTGCCTCTGGGAAACCGCGAAGTGTACACGGTGAAAGCCAAATCTCAGACAAGAAGAAGCCTGCATTGTGTTTCAAGGACACTAGCAACCCTCCAAGATGAATGGCAGAGTTGGGGAGGCGAGGCAAGCCTGTGATATCAACCTTGACTCGTAAATCAAAGACGCAAAGGCAAGAAAGGGATGCACACAACCGGTGAGTTATCGAAAAACGTGAAAGGATGGTTTGTGTCAAGGAAAGATAGAAGCTGTAACAGTGTATCTCTGATTGAAGGTTGCGTGTGTGCAGATGAGACACAAAAGAAAGTAAACACATAGTGAACTTTAAAGTTTACTGAAAACTGTGAAGCCAGTGATACAGAGTGGTGGAGTGGTCCAGTGAAAGGAAATAGCACACTCAAATGTCTCTGCAAAATGTTTGCTGTCTTCTTGTAAAGCGACAAAGAGAATGAACTATGAAATGTGCAATGTTCAAGATTATTTCTGTCGAAAGGGGAAGTTAAAAAGTGATATGTTTAAGAGAACGATTTCTTTGAACTTTTCCAAGTGTGTTATGGAACAAGTCCAAGAGACACTGGGACAAACAACATAAGGGAAAGCTGAATTGAAAGTCGAAGTGAACCTGCAGAGGTCTATGTAAAAGGCCTTGCACATTTGAAAGTCTTCGACATCAGTTAAAGGTCCGATCCCAACTGAGGGAGACCAGGAACAGGAAATAAGTTAGGGGAAGGGAACCCCTAACAAAGGTGGTTGAAGCTTGGGGAAAGGAACCCCTCCAAGTGATGTGATTGCGAGGTCCGAGCCTGGAGGGAGATCTACGTTGAATCAGGTACTTTATGTCTGGAGAGGTCTGAGCCCGACAGAGGTAGACCTACATAAACTTTTGTTGAACTGTGAAAGAACTTTTGGTGAACTGGAAATAAGTGGCTTTAATGTGGAAAGCCAAGCGGGCCTCGACCCACATTTTGAATTACCTTTCTTTTGATAAGCTGAGCCAAAGTGTGTCATCCTGTAGACGGGGGTCGACTTACTCCATGCTGTCCAATGTAGTGAATAGAGCTGACTCAGCCACCTTGATCTTTTATGTTATCACATTGACGTTTGCTGCATGCACATTCCATTCTACAAAATGTTGGTATAAGAGATAGGGCAGGCATTAGGTTTTGTTAGTATAGGCCATTTTGATTTGAGATAGCCTGACTAGGGCTAGACTACTCCCATCATAGCAAGAGGGCAAATAGGAGATTTTCCAAACCCCAAGACTTTAATAAAGGTTTTGAAATGTGTAGCTCTTGTGGCAGTGCCATACTTGATTTGTGATTCCACAAATCTCTTACAAGGTGCACATGCTGCGTCTTGATGCATATTTCATTATAGGTCTTCTGAATCAAGGAATGTGGAAATGGGGGGCAGGCCTGGCGGTGTCGGGCTCTTGTTCAGTTATCTAATGTTCATATTCTGCACTGGATGTCCTCCCCCAATCAGTACTACTAAATATTCTGCACCTGTTGTGCATTTGCTCCATCATTGATGGTTTGTTTTGGCCTTACTCTTTCTAACTTACTAACTTGCATGCCTCCTTCTAGACATTTTCAAGCACAACATTCAGCATTGGTAGCAGAACTTGAGGTGTTTGCACTAAAGAAACCAAACACATAACATGATGAAAAGGGGATAAAGACAGATGGTGTTTTGTCAGGATCTCCAAGATACCCATGAAACGCAGGAGGCTTGTTGGGATGGTGGATGGAAATGAAAGCAGGTGGCACTCCTTAAAATGAGTATGACTTGTAAAGTATTGTTTGTTTGTTTATTTATTTATAGTGCGCACCACACCGTAAGGTATCTGGCACATTACAAGGGCATGCAGTTTCTGAGTTACACACAGAATTTACAGTTAACACTACAAGAAAAATACAGTCATTTACAAAAAGTAATTCATATTATTTGCAACAAAGGTTATGTACACGTAAGGTGGACCGAGTCATGTTGTGCAATAGGTATTTACAGTCGGTGTGAGTTGATCGGGTATACTGTACAGGGTTCAGGTTAAGGCGGGCTGACGGGACTAGTAGGGTGCATCGTTGGTGATAAGCCAGTTTTTCATATATTTCCTAAATTTATGGAAAGACTGGTCAAATGTCATTGTTGGAAAAGCAAAATACAAGTTCTGTTCATAAAAATCTACGCATATGTTTTCCAATGGCTCTGCATGACCTGTGTGCACATAAAGAAATCCTTGGGTAAAGAAAACATCCATACAGTTCTGAGCCTCATGTCAAACTACTGCATCACTACTCCATCACTCTCAGGTATTTTTATTTTTAAGGAAGGAACTGTACATCCAAAAGCTTTTGCATCAAAAACTTTCAGCTGTATGCCAGGCATGTTTCATCCAGTGTATCTCTCATAGGACTCCATTGAGACTTTAGCAGACCATGGCCTGTACATTACTATGCCCAGGCGTACACCTGCAGTCATGGTGTCACTTGGATAATCTCTCACTTGGTTTTAATTGCAAAAAGGGAACATTTACATTTCAGCAGATATTCAATCATTTCAGAAACTAGCTTGGCTTAGACATGAGAGTATCTGCTCATATGATGCTTCCCATGGTCACAGGTCACTGATTCTACACCAGTCATTGCTCACAGAAGATGTCTGTTCTTGCCTCGATGCATTATCAAAATACAAGGATCAAAGCCACATTTCCCAGGTGAGAAGCTTTGGAGATGTTGCAAATGGTGCTGGTCCTCCTGGGTTAAGAGGATGAAACATTAGGACTCCCCCACATCTGTTTATTGGAACAAGGATGCTGTACATGGATACAGGCCATGCGTTATCTCAGAATGGTGACTTGGAAGCATTGGAGCTTGACAGAGGTTTCTCACAATTCATCTTGGGTTGGCGTCTTTACTTTCGGGTGGCTACTTTGGTCCATCACTGTATAAGTGTGCGGTCTTAGGTTGCATAGGAATCTTGGGAGTGGAATATCATCTCAGCTTCAATCACAGGCTTGCATCCATTTAACATTTTGGTGGCCACCTAATCACTTGTTGGTTGCCAAATACACCTTCCTAGACATTCTGTGCAAAGGTGTTTTCCTTCAAAGCATCTAGATATTCAGAAACAGCCAATTTTCTGGGGCAGTCAGCAAATACAATGATTTTATATGGCAACATATGTGTCACATTCCCTCTCATGGAACACAAGGGGGGTCATTAGTCCAGAAAAAAGTGCCAGTATTTCCATACACAGGCTCTTTTCCCCACTGGCAGAGTACAATTTTGCTGGTGGGGATGCCTGATTTACCTCCAGCCAACAGCTGGATGTCATTCAGGCCCTCACTGGCAAAAAACAGCTGTAATTTCTAACACTGGTATTACCAGTGCTGGTTATACTGGTAATCCCCTTCATGGAGTCCTATTTGACTCCATGGAATTAAATTTACCACCCTGTCCTCCACCTATAATATCCCGGTAATACCAGAATATCAGGCAGCGGGAGCGGTTATACTGTTTGCTGGTATCATGCTGGAATTTCCAGCGGGATACCAGCGCAGGTGTAATGAACCCCAAAGTAAAATATTTAGACTCACTGTATTCCAGTCTTACTGCCGGCACATCCCTTCACTCCCTACCAGTGGAATCTACCTAACCAACCATGGAAGGATAACAGTGCAGGAAAATGCAGTCCCTTGGAGACACTGCACCCCGATAAGAAAAGGACCTCACAGGAGGCATGTACAGGATTTACATCTCTCGTGAGGCATACATGTACACATAATCAGAGAAAACATGTGTTTAAAAGTCAGGAAAATGGCAGACATTGAGAGACGTCACAGCTGATGTCAAGTTTTGACCTTCAAGCTCACAATGTTCATAGAATATTGCCAAAATTGGAAAGAATGATTCATCTTTCACAAACGTGTAATGACTATCCCAATTAATGAGCTTCAATCCTGGAGAGGTGTATTTTCAACCAATTAATTTACACAAAGTCAAGTAGAACAAAAAGAGGCAAACAATGGAATTTCAGTTCTGAAACATAGTTTATTGTCCCAAATTCAATTACACGGTTCTCCAAAAATATGTATGGGAACAACCAACACACAACATCATAGCCCTTTCCTTTTTTTTCAGGTAGAAAACCACCTATCTGTGGGGCCCAGTACACCATGACTTTCAAGCTGAGCAGCTCAACTTGGGTGGCTGACACCCATCAGACACTGGGTTTCTTATATCAGGGCACAAAAGAGTTTACATTCCTACTCAGCTCCATTCTCAACCAGTCCTTGCGTTCTCCTCCAAGGTTCTGTACACAACCACCTTTTTCTTCTAGTGTCCTGGTCCTTGTGTAACTCTCAATCTCTCGGAGCTTGAAACAAGCTCCCTCACATTCAATGAGGCAACAATGACTCAAGTCTCCTCCCGCCTCTAAGTCCTGCCTATGGCTGGCCTAGTCTACCAGAATGTTCCTGGACTGACAACACAGTCTCACACTCTCAACCAGTTCCTGCAATACTGGGATTCAATGTACCTCCTTCTCCCCCTCTTGGTTGTAGCCCTCCAACCACCAGTCTTCTACTGTCTCTTCCTCCCTTTCTTCTCTTCCCTACAGACTCTCCTCTTTAATGTATCTCCTCTCACCACCTGCTACAGAATACCTCTCTGCTGCTCCTTTCCAGATAGCATACACTGTCAGCCTGAGCCTCTTGGCTTATATAGAGAATCCCACTCCACCTGGTTGGGACTCTAGGTGAGGATCTGCACCTATGTGAATGTAGACAGGGCTCAGAATAATTGGTTAATGTGACCTGGGTAATGTGTGCTGGAAAGACTATTGTAGCAACTCTGACCATTCTAGATTCCAATTCTCGCTCTGCAACCATCTCTGATGCAGTCTGTACTGAGCTGGAGTCCCCTGCTTCCCCAGGGTGTGCACTGAAAAACAAGAAAACAGCTTTCTTAACCATGAAATCTCATCTTTTCTTTCTACCAATTATGAATTTGTGGAAATGATTTCCATTAAATGAAAATGTATCTATTTATTTGCTGGTAGTTTTGGGTCTGGTTTTTTGCTACTTTAGCTCTCTTCAGCTGACCTTGTGTCAATCGGTGGGACTTAACGCTGTGTGTCCCCTACATGCGAGCAGTGATTCATTGAGGGCCGTACACTTGCCGTGCATCCTCCAGCTTCCGGTGGCACCCAGCCCATGTGTCCACAAAGTTAGGCAGATGACCTGCTCACACCACTCACATCAACGAATTCCTGCAACAAAGTAATGCTATTATTTCTGTGAATGTACTGCTGTCCAGCAGAAAGGTTCAGCTACTTTGAACATATGATTGTTGCAGGCCAACATACAACTATCTATTGAAAGTATTTATGCCTTGACGAGAAAATTGAATACTTGACTGCAGTGATAGCATTCTATAGCCAAAATACCACTGGCCATTTTCTAAGCATAGCCTAAAGTAACATGTTTGCTGTTATGATCAATTTAGGGCACAGACCATCACCCCTGTGCTGTACACAATTAAAGGGCATAGCTACTACAACCCTTTTTAATTGAGACCAAAGAACATAACTCTTTCCCAAGACAACTCACCCTTGCCAGTGCCATGAAAGTGTTCCCGTACCCAAACATTCATGCTATATTTGGGCTTGGCATCACTGTTCTTCTTTTTTGAACCTACAGCAGATTGGGTTTTCAGCAACGGCATTGCGATCAAACAAATTTCATTGCGATCATTTCAAATTGATAATTTATTCGATTGGAGTCTAGTTCTTTGTTCTAACATTTTACACCATCCTTCTTTTAAAGGCATCCTTGAATTCTTTGTTTTTTATAGTGTAAATGATGGGGTTACTCATCGGGATCACCCCGATAAAGATTAAGGAGGATATTTTGCTCTGACTCACTGAGTACATTGAGGCTGGTCGTACATAAACAAAGATGAAAACTCCATAGAAAAGGATCACCGCTGTGAGGTGTGAGGCACAGGTGGAGAAGGCCTTGCTCCTATGTGTATTCTTCTGGATTTTCAGGATGGCTGAGATGATTTTGACGTATGATGACAGTATTAAAACACATGTTGAAAATACTACTATCACACCCAGAATAAAGGTCATTCTTTCAATGGTGACGGTGCTGGTGCAGGAAAGCTTAATCAGAGCGGCAATGTCACAGAAGAAGTGGTCAATTTCAAGGTTGTTGCAAAAAGAGAAGGTAGATATTTGGGTGATGTGCAAAATTGGGTCAATGAGGCCAGCAATCCAAGCAACAGCGGCCATTCGGTAACACACATATTTATTCATGATCCTCGTGTAGTGTAAAGGATTGCAGATAGCCATATATCGATCAAAAGACATGATGGTCAGGATAATAAATTCTATTGTAATCATGGCTGTGAAAAAGTACATCTGAATCAGGCATTCTCGCAGAGTAACATGTGGGTTCCATATAAAAAAACTGCCCATCATTTTGGGGAAAATAACAGAGGTACAAGAAATGTCTGCAAAAGACAGGTTGGTGAGGAAGACGTACATGGGAGTGTGCAGATGAGAGTCACAGTAAATAACTAACATGACGAGAAGATTTGCTGCAATAGTCACCAGATACATCAGGAGAGATCCAACAAGAATGGGCACCCGCAGGTTCGTGATATCAGAAAAACCCACCAGAATGAATTCTGTCGAATATGTCTGATTCCCTTCTCCCATCTCTCCAGATATACTTGTATTCAAATTGTCTTTGTTTAGCTAAAACAAAAAAAAGACAGTTTTAGCAGAACCAGAGCTCTGAAACAAAAATTGTGTTAATGTGTACATTGTGTAATTGTGTTAATGTGCAGCTCCAGTCCTTGTCTGCCCATGCTACCTGGGAAGCCTGCCACAGTCAACCAGAGGCGACTGATAAGGTAAGTGTGGACTGGGTGTGTATTTCCACCACTACTGTACTCCACTAAAAGCCCCACCACTCTTATTACCCACGAGAACAAAGCCCAAATGTGTTAGTCAGTCATATCTCGCATTTAGCCCATCTGTGTTAGTCATATCTCGCATTTAGCCCATTTGTGTTAGCCATATCTCGCATTTAGCCCATCTGTGTTATTCAGTCATATCTCACATTCAGCCCATCTTTGTTAGTTAGTCATATCTTGCATTTTGCCCATCTCTGTTAGTCATATCTTGCATTGAGCCCATCTGTGTTAGTCGGTCATATCACAAATTCAGGGCATCTGTGTTAGGAAGCAATATCTCGCATTTAACCCACTTGTACCATTTTGTCAGGGACCAACTCCCAAGTAGGTTGGAGAGCTACTAGGAGTTTGTAGACTCATACTCTCGGAAGGCCCAACACCTTCCACAAAAAGGAATGCAGGCCTAGTCAGACAGAAAGTTCAAACTGCGTTTTATTACAGCCAAACTAACAGGGATCAGTACAAGGATAGAAGAAATCCAAGGACCACTCAACGTCTCCTGGCTCGCATGCCAGTTTTGTATCCTAATTGCATCATAGTGACGCCATAACCTGGGATCTACTCCAGAAAAGCTATCACCATCTGGGATTGGCCGTGAGGAGCCTAATAACCTATACATTCCCTTATATGAGTTGTTCTACTGGCCCTCGCATGTTAGGTGGCTGGCCTGGTCCACCCCCAAATTACTATCGCTAAACAATGTTGGAGTGTCAGGGTATTAGCATTGTTTCTTGCCCATTGCTATCCACCCCTAGGATACTGAACTGTGGTTGGCTAGAGCTGATGTCCCCAGGCCTGGGACCTTAAATGATTGTCAGCTCTTTGTGTTCCTTCTCAAGGTAATAAGAATGACTATGTGTCTGCATTTTAACTTGTATGTACCACTATAGTCTATTAGAGTGACCGCTCAGATTGTGCAACACTTGTCTCTTGTTGTAACATTTTTGTTGTAAACTTCTATCTGGCGGCGTGAGACTGACTCTCTTTCCCAGCGTCTGGATTTGATTCATCATCTGAGTCTGCCGGGTTACATGTTTGGAAACCACCTTTTGCCGCTTCTGCAGCTCTGAATTATGAGGAATTATTCATATTTATTGCAGCTGGTGTTACTGTCGTTCAGGGAATGGAATGTCACTCGTATCTAGAGGCCTTGGCAGCTGGCCCTCTCTCACACGTTTGCTCTCTGTTCAGTTTGGATGCAGCTCAGCTCTTGCTGAGGGCTTGTGGACTGCTGTAATTTTCCTAAACCATAATATTGTTTCTATATGTTTATGCTTTTCTATATACACCACATGTTAGTCACACATGGTTCTGTCAGGTCCCATAGGTGCTTCTGCAGTTCCATAAGGTTATTTGCATATAAGCATCTGCATGTTTTGTTCGGGATCTCTTGCGTCTTACGGTTTCTGAGTTGCTGCTTTCCAGCTAATGACAAAATAATAAAGGAAATTACAGTATGTACATGTATCCATCCTCTAACTTATAGAACTGTATGCATGTGTTCTTCATGTATTCGGGTGCGTGCGTGGTTGTGTCCCAATGTGCGGATGGTACGTGGGCTTCCTGTCTAATGCTGCTATGTCGTGGTATCTTTAATGATGTCTGCACATGTTTTCTCTGCACGTTAATCAATACTGTCAATAGAAGTCTCCTTAGTCGCAGCCTGAGGCTCTTCATGCACTCTGGGCAAGGTTTGTACTGCTCCTGTTCTGTAGGGCTGGCTGAGTGGGTACCTCGCGACATACTGATCGACCACCAGAGCACTGGGAATCAGTACGAAATAGTATGGGCGATCACGGTATCTTGTGTTCTTCTTCTGTGTCATGCACCTTATAGGAGGCGGTGGAGGGTGTGAATTTGCCCATCCTTTTTCAAAAGCCGACACGGACAGACTGTGGGGCACAGGGAACACATGACCCAGAGAACAACCCGTGGGGATGGTAATTGCTGCACACCAGAATGTACGGGAAGGGAAGGGATATGGGCCGCAATTTGTCAGAACAGTGAGGGTAGGAAAGGTACTGCCACTATGTAACCCTACTAGAAACTCACCCTTCTGCATGAACCTCTCAAATTCTGAAATAAACACAACCATACCTCCACAGCACAACAACCGCACACACTTTCACATCAAATGTGAGTTTGTTTCCAGGATAGCAATTTCAGTAATCATAGACTGTTAGGGAGATTTCTCACACAAGTGCTAAATTCCCTCTACCTTAGAGCCCTCCAGCTCTTTTGCTTTTGTGTTCTTTGGTTATGGAGTTGAAACAACACCAGAGGCATCATCTTTTTCTGTGCATCACAAAGCACCTTCAGTGCAGTGGCACAGGGATGTCTTTTAGACTTCTCAAGGAATAAATACCTTCTCTGGGACTGACTACTGTCTACTGTTAAATTGACTTTACTAGTCTCTTTAAATTTGCAGACCCATCACACACTATCTTCCTAAAGAGTGCCTAGCATCCTCTGAGTCAAAACACTCATGTAACTATCAATAGTTACCCTTTCCTACTTGAAATGGCTGGTGGCAATGGTTTAGATCAAACTACCATGATTTTTCCCAACCGCTAACAACGGTAGCTAAAAATCGGGTCAGCCATCTTTTTCATATGGCGCCCAAGACCTATCTGTAAAAAGATACTCCAGTCATCTTTTTTCGCCATTTCTTTTAGGAAAGATCCTTCTTGTATTTGTCTCTGCGCGCCAAACCAGGTTTGGTCCCTTTGTTCGGTGGCCTTTGGCGGGCTTCCGTGCTGAAGCCCTCCTCTGGTGCCTGAGTGTCTGGGATGGACAGGATGTGAGGGAGGTGCCCAAAACTCCCTGTACTTGGTCTCCTAGGAGACCTGAATGCACTCTGGCGTGATTGGCCGGCTGGCTGTCCGGCAAGGAAAGCCACCCTGCTGTGTGAGTAACATCCAGGCAGGAATGAATGGATGAAAACTGTTTAAAAGCAGGTCTCTGGGACTTGGAGAGTAGAGTCGGCCACTGGAAAGAAAGAAACGAAGACGAGCAGTAGGAAGAGGACTGCTGCAACTCCTGGATGACTGGTGAAGCTCTGCTGCAGGTCCGAATTGCCTGAAACTCCATCGACAGAGAAGTCCTTCAAGGATAACTTCTTCCCTTGAGTTTGGTGGGAACAACCAACTCACAAGCCAACTGGACACCGTTCCCATCTGGTCGAATATTCTTCAGGGTGCTGTTGAAAACCGGATAGCCAGAGGGAAGGAAAACAACTTGTGGACTTTAAGGCACTCACACCTTAAAACAATGTTTTGCCAAGCTTGTGGCCTCATCCCTGGGCAGTGTAGGAACTTCCCGACCTCCTCCTTCTTGTCCCACGACTGAAGCTCAGGAACAGCGAGATCTGCTCAAACTGCCAGGAACAACTGCCTCAGCTACAGCTCTTCTTCATTTACAAGGTACTGTGCAAACGCAGTCTGGAAATCTTTTCGGCCACGGAGAAAGTGTGTGAAACTTTCACGACTTTGAATGCTTGTACTTCCCTAAACATTCGTCAAACCTTTCGCCTAGCCAAATTCTTCTAAAAACCTTGGCAAAGATTTTACCGTTTACTACCAGAACTGTGCTATCCTATACAAAGACTCTGAACCATTGACTTTGCCCCAGGCCTATGAACTGAATTGCTGGTTGTAGTTTACTGAAACCCTCTGCCCTGCCTATGAAAGTATTTGGGCTGTCTATTCTTATAAACTTGTCTTTCTACCCCTTTTTAAAGTATCTGAAGTGCCATTTTGCTCCCACTTCAGGGGAGCTAAACTTGTTCATTTACTTATCGGTTGTGTATTTGTGGTTAATTAGTGTGTGATATTGAGCTGCTCTTGCTAGTGTAATGTTTTCAAACTGACTGTGTAAATAAATGTATATTCTTTTACCAAGAAACCTTGAGTAAAGTGTTTGTTTGAATCACTGAATGGCCTTACCCAAAAAGTCCTCTCCCCTACACATGTTAAAGGCAGAACCCTTGACTGGGTATCTGAACATAACTGCAACATAGGCATTACTGACATCACCCCTCAAACATGGACCGACCACTATCTAATAAACTTCACTGCCACACTTGACCTCCTTAGCCCTAAAACTATCAAAATGGTACCACCACTCCCCACCAGAAGTAAAAAAGACATCACTACAGAAAAACTCATCCCCCTCCTCCTGCCTACCATCAATGGCCTGAAGGACAATACCCACCCAGACACCCTAATAGACACCTTCAATAAAGCTATGTCTCATGCACTAGATACTATTGCACTTCCAAAACTACGCAAAGCTAAACAAGAAGCCCACCTTAATGCTTGGTTCACCCCCCAGCTTAAGGGCCTCAGAAAGCAGAAACGGAAACTCCAAACTATCTGGCGTAATTCGCCTACCGATTAAACCAACCAAAGCTAATTTAACCCAATTCACCAAATATTACAAGTCAGAAATTATCAATACAAAAAAAAATATATTCAATGACAGAATTACAAATGCCAAATCTAATACCAAGGAACTATTTGCCATCCTCCGGGAAAGGGAATCTCCTATCCAACCAACTGACACGGTCCCCAAGGACAAGATATGGTGCACTAATATAAAGAATGCCCTATCGAATAAAATTTCCACCCTCCAACTTAAAATAACTAATAAAAAGGATGCTCTCTCTCCTACTGATCAACAAGCACCGCTAGTAACTGAACCCAATACTATCCCCCCTTTTAGCTTCAAACCCATCTCCATCATCGACACTGAAAAGGTTATCCTCTCACTGAAGCCGTCCAACTGCAAAGGCGACAGTTGCCCCGCTCAAATAATAAAGGACACAGCCAGAGATTTAGCCCCATTCATCTCTAAGCTCATTAACTCCTCCTTCAAATCTAACACAGTGCCAGCCAACCTAAAAGAATCCTGGGTCCTCCCCCTTCTTAAAAAACAAACCCTCGATCCATCCATTCTGACCAATTATAGGCCTATCACTTCTGTACCTTTCCTACTAAATATTATCGATAGAGTAGCCTATCTCCAAATTCAAGACTACTTAGAAGCTAACCACCTACTAGGCTCGCGCCAATCGGGCTTCCGCCCGCTCCATAGCACTGAAACAGCCTTGATAGATCTTAAAACTAAAATGGAGGATTTCAAGGGTGGTGGGAAAATAGCGCTGCTACTCCTACTGGACTTGACAGCAGCTTTTGATCTGGTGGATAATGCAGTTTTATGCAACCACCTCAAGCTTGCTGCCAACTTCACAGGAGAAGCTATAGCATGGTTCCAATCCTTTCTAGCCAACCGGACCATGAGAGTGTTTCCACCTTCACTTGTGCCAATCCCATCCAAATTACATGTGGAGTCCCACAGGGTTCCTGTGTCTCACCCACCATGTACAACATTTTCACAAAGCCATTGTTCGACAAGTTGGACAGACTGGGCGTCACCTACACAAATTACGCAGATGACACCCAGATCCTCATACCCCTTTCGGGCAACTATGGAGTGGACCTGGCATTGGTGAATAAAATTTACATCCTCATTCAGGCATGGATGGCCACCCATGGCCTCTGCCTGAACGACAATAAAACTGAAATTCTGCTTCTCGGATCAGACCATAACCTATCTAAACTAACTCCAGACTATGCCACATTTAACATCGATAACAATACTATTAAAGTTATGCGAGAGGTTAAAACCCTAGGTTTTTACCTCGACTCAGCTCTCACCCTTAAAAAGCAAGTGAACTCCCTCGCCTCCACAACCACCTACACGTGTAAACTCATCCATGCTGCCAGACCCTTCCTGTCCTGTGCCAGCTGCCTCACCTTGGCTAATGCCCTTGTCATGCCCAGACTGGACTACTGTAACACCTTATACTCAGGTGCCAATAAGTCGGTCATTGACAAACTCCAGAGATTACAAAATAACGCTCTTAGAGCAGCTTTGAACATCCCACGCAGAGAGCATATCTCCAAACACCGGACCGAGGCCCACTGGCTAAAGATAAAGGACATAATCCTTCTCAAAACCATTTCTCTTACATCCAAATGCCTCAACAATCTAGCACCTCCCTACCTAGCTGAAAGAATCAACTGGAGACCCTCTAACCGACTGACGAGAACTGCAAACACCTTCTTAATTGAAGTCCCTATACTTACCACGGTGGGTGGATCTAGCTTCCCAGTTAGAGCTGCACAATCTTGGAACTTACTCCCACCTGACCTTAGACGTCCTCTACCCTACACTAGATTTAGATCTAACGCTCTCAAATGGCTGCACAACAACGATATGTAATGACATTCACCCTTATCTAGCTGATCACGTTATACATTTGTTAAGACAATATTCTTCTGCGCTCACCCATCTTGCTCCCATAAGTACTGTAACACCTGTACCATTTGTTGTAAATTACCACTGTTTTGTAATAGCCTATGCCAGGCACTGTAACTAAGTTTCGAGTCTACTTGTACTGTTGCGTCAATCTGCCTACGGGCTTGGAGCACACTACCAAATAAATAAACAAACAAACAAAACACTGTTTTTGTTGGTCCTATGTGTAACTTGTTCTACTGCTGACTCAACTGTTGAAATAAGTCTGGCTGCTCAGCCATCGCTACCTCGTTACTGTGTAGTACAGGCTTGTACCAAAGGTGAATTTGTACTGACACTCTCTTGGCCCTCTTCCTGCTCCTACGTGCAAGGCAAAAAACCTCGGGGTCATCTTCGACTCCACACTCTCCTTCTCTCCTCACATTTCTGATGTTTCTAAGAGGTCACAGCTGCACCTCCTCAGAGGTATCCTTCCTTTCCTCTCCTTCCCCCAGAAGCTCACTGTCTCCAGAGCCCTGGTTCTCTTGAAGCTGGACTACTGTAACAGCCTCTATCTAAATCTGCCTGCCTCTACTCTCCGCCCTCTGCAACTCATCCAGAACAGGACTGCAAGACTTGTCCTTGGCCTCAAGCCCAGGGACCGTATCTCTCCAGGACTGAAATCGCTACACTGGCTCCCCGTGGCTGCGAGGATTAAGTTCAAAACCCTCTGCATTGTCCACAAGGCCTTCTGGGGACTGGGGCCAAATTACCTTCAACTCTCCCTTCCTAAATATCTTCCTTCTCGAGCACTTCGCTCTTCCGCCTCCAACTCCCTCAGGGTCAGCCGCTTCGCCAAGCAATGAGTTGGGGGGAGATCTCTCTCCGCAGCAGGGTCTTCCCTCTGGAACAGCCTTCCTGCCTCCCTGAAACTTGAGGAGAACCATCTCCAGTTCCGGAGCACCTCAAAACCTTCCTCTTTGCTTCTGATTTCTCTCTCCGTCTCCCCTGCTAAATCACTGAAACTGTACTGAATCAGCAACTGGGCCACTCACCAATATAGGTCCTTGGCCCAGCCACTCTCCCCTGCACTGCCTTCCTGGCAACCCCTGCACTGCGGGACTGTCTCTGTATCCCTACAGCCCCCCACCTGTGCCCCACTTGTCTGCACTTATCTTGCACTTGCCACCAGCTGGCCCTTATTATTTATCTTGTTCATTACTAACCCTGTACTGCACTTCCCCTCTCCCTTTCCCCCTTGCACTTTTCCCGTCCCCCCTACCCATGCACTTGCGCAATCTGAATGGCACCTGGCCTAGTAGGATCGTTGTCTGTCTCCCCTTGTTCCCCCCTCCCTGCCTCGTCGCGCCTTGAAACACTTGTGTATAGGCGCGTTACAAATGCCGTATCATATCATATCGGCTTATAAATATGGTGCTATTTGACAAATCTACATAAAAGTTTGCAAAACGATTTCAAATTGAGATATACATGTTTTTGTAAAGTTTGGTGGGATGTTCTCATGAGGGGGCCAAATTAGAGGGGTGTGTCAACATTTTTAGATGACTTTTAACTTTGACGAATGTGGACAAAAGTTTTCAGAAAGATTATAGACCCAACCTTGAATGTCTATGCCTGAATGGATCTTGTGAAGTTGGGGGCTAAGTTATATGACTATTGTATGTACGTGTATTTTGACACTTTTGGAAAAATAAATGTGGTTTGATTTCAAGCAAACTTGTGTAAGAAGCATTGGCAAGGACCTTAAAGCATGGTTTTGCAAATGTGCCCATGTTTTTTTTTTGACAAGTGTCATAATGTATATACAAAACATTGTGATATACATTTGGTCACTGAAGTATAGCCTGTGGCCATGGACAGTGGGCAGATTTTCCGGGTCATAAACTCATGACCTGGACAATCTGGCTACTGTCTATGACCGCAAGGGACAACACATGGGGTTAAAGTTGCCATGTCCACATGGGACCGGCTATGTGGTAAAGTTATTCGAAAGTGGGATAGGTTTGAAAGGGAAAAGAAATGTGCTTGTGATAATATGGTCATAGGGTTCTGTCTTCGTCTTCTGCAGGCTGCCATGGAAAGGGAATGGGGCTCTATACAGAGCCCTGCCTTACCTTTTCATGGTGGCCATCGTTGTTCCTACAACGGGACGCCGGAAATATCAATTGTTTAGTGCCCCAGGTTCCGGTTTGGGAATCAGGGGTGCTAATGGCCTTTATCCCCCATTGCAGGGCCTGGAATGGAGGATAATGGTCCGGAACCCTCAGTACTTATTTATTTATTTATTTATTTATTTATTTATTTATTTATTTATTTATTTATTTATTTATCATGCGCCGAAGCTTGCAGGCATTAGGACGCACACTTCACACTTCACTTCGGCTGATAACTTGGGCTGCTGTGCCGTTATTCCCCGGTTCAGTCCCTGGAACGGGGGATGAATGCCACTTTATTCCCATTAGCATAACACAAAATGCTAATGGAAATGTTGGAAAAACATATTGAGTCTATGTAGTTTACTAGGAAATGTAAAGTAGATGTAGTCTATAAGATTTTTTTTTAGTTCTATTTTTTAACTGAGAAGGGTGGTCCCTAAAGGAACGTTTCTTTTGCTGTATTAAAAAAACGTGTTTGCAGGCGAAGTTAGTACGTAAGGCGGGGAGTGAAATGAGGGAAGACGCATCAAGCACTAATATGGAGGGGCAGGTGGACAGGGGAAGATGTTGCGCGTGTCTTACTTCTAAGATAGTGGGCAGTGTTTCTCATGCCCCTTGATTACAGCTTCAACGTATTTCAAAATTGCTCCCCCTGCAGAGTGGTGTGTTGCAGTATATACAGAGGACTGTTGTTTTATATATATGTATAAGCTGTGTGGTTACAATATTGTTTGAGGAAGATGATGTAGATCGCGTAGACCACAAGACCCTCACCTCTCACCTCATCAACACATCCCAATTCTCCAACGAGGCCTCTACATGAATTACCTCTTTTCTAAATGGAAGAGCCATGAAAGTATTTTCCAACCAGGCAAACGCAGCTCCCACAACCATACATTGCGGAGTCCCACAGGAATTCTGCACAGCCCCCGCTCTCTATCTATAATAACGTATTCACTAAACCGCTTTTCGACAAACTGGACTCACTCGGCATAGCCTATACAAACTATGTCGATGATACTCAGGTTCTCCTCCCCCTATCTGATATGATACGATATGAAATGGCATTTGTAATGCGCCTATACACAAGTGTTTCAAGGCGTGAAATATTACGACCAAGATGCGGCTGCACTCCACCTAATTTACAGCACCATCCAAGCATGCATGGCCACAAATGGGCTGTGCCTTAAGGGTGACAAAACCGAGATCATCATAATAGGCCCCAAAAAGATCCTAGCGAAACTTGACCAACAATATTGTAACTTCACCATAGACAACTCGATCATCCCTGTCTCACCATATGTCAAGACACTAGGTGTCTACCTTGACTCTAACCTGTCCATGACACGCCAGGTCAGCATCATTGATTCAGCTTCCACCCACACTACGAAGCTCATCAATGAGGTTAAATCCTACCTGTTCAAACAAAACTGCCTTGCTATCGCCAGAGTCACTATCAGAGCGAAATTAGATTACTGCAACATCCTCCTTGCAGGAACCTATACTAAAAGTCTAAACCATCTGCAGGTTATCCAGAACAATGCTCTTAGAGCTGCTCTCAACTTACCTAAAAGGGATCGTATCACTCAAGCAAGGCGCGACGCGCACTGGCTCCCTGTGAAAGACTGGATCACGTTCAAGACACTCATGCTCACACACAAGTGTCACACACTCAATTCCCCACACTACCTCTCTGACATCATTGCACGAGATGTGTCCACTCGCCCGAAAAGAATCTGTCATGCTAACAAACTCTGCATCCCAACCATAAAAAGGACCAAAGCAGGATGCCTTGACGTCCCCCATATTGCACCCAAACTCCGGAATGCACTCCCCAACTCACTTAGAGCGGAACCATCCCTCTCAGCATTCAGGCAAGCACTAAAAACCGCCCTATTCAACTAACCTCCAGCTCCTCCTGTCCTATCCCCCTTCCTGGTCTATCTCTCCCTTCTCCACGTCTCTGTAACTAAGTATGTACTGTATGCATTTCCCTAAGTCATGTACTGTGTAACTAAGCTTGAATCTTCTGAAACAGTGCCATGATGCCTAAGGGCTGCTTTGCGCTCTACAAATGTGAATAAAGAAATAAATAATAAATAATAATAACCTATGACATTCAATGAAAAAACTTTGTTAGAGGGACTTTATGGTTAAGTTGCACAAGTAAAAACCTACAGCAGGCCTCAAAAGATTGAGCAGGAGATGAGCTGAGCTGATCCAGCCTGCTCAGGGAGCCAGGCGTTTGAGACAAGGCCCACAGCCAAAGACAAGAGATACAGAGACATTCCAATCCTTAGTCGACAAAGGGAGCAGCTGCAGAAAAGGGGAATACATCCTCATAATTCAGAGCGACAGAGCTCAATTTCGTGGTCTCTGGCCACGTGATACAGTTGAAACAGACAATGGACAGTGATCAGGGGTGAGAAAGGAGAGCCATTCCCAGGATGCCAGACGCAGGCTGAAACAAATGTGCAACAAAATGTTGCGATGAAGACGGACATAGTCTCATAGGCAAAGGTGGTAAACACAAGTTACAATTCAGACACAGACCCGTTCACAGCACCTTGAAAAGATGCACAATGATCTGAGAACCCTTTCGGGTCCCAAGTCCTGGGGACGTCAGCTCTAGCCAATCACAGTTTAACACTCTAGGAGAGGGTAGCAATGGGTTCTTACCGTTAGCAAAGGTAGACCCACTGCTCTGCAACAATGTAGCAAGATAAATTTTAGGGAAGGGACAGGACGGCCACCTGACATGTAAGAGCCAGCAGAATAACATGTATATGTACTTATATAGGTTATTATGCTGCTGCAGGCCAATCCCACGTCACAATAGGTTTTTGGGGAACAGCCCAAGTGATGACAGAGCAGTGACATGTTTTCTAGACAAAAGCAGCCTGTGCGTGATTTACTGTGTGACATGCAGGAATCTTTCTGAGTTCTTGTATCGATCCCTGTTGGTTTTGGCTGTAATAACTTGCCGTCTGACTGAATTCTCCATTTATTCTGGGGAGGGAGTTAGGCCCTCTGAGTCTGCGACCACTGTCCCCTTCCTCTTAAAGATTCTGGACAAATCAACTCATAATCACATCCAACTATTTCTTGAGTCCAATCATATCCTCGGTAGAAGACAATCTGGGTTTCGCAAAGGACACGGCATAGAAACTGCCCTCCTTGATTTCAAAAACCAAATCACCTTAATCATCGATAACGGCAGATCTGTCGGCTGCCCTCGATCGCGTAGACCACAAGACCCTCACCTCTCACCTCATCAACACATCCCAATTCTCCAACGAGGCCTCTACATGAATTACCTCTTTTCTAAATGGAAGAGCCATGAAAGTATTTTCCAACCAGGCAAACGCAGCTCCCACAACCATACATTGCGGAGTCCCACAGGAATTCTGCACAGCCCCCGCTCTCTATCTATAACGTATTCACTAAACCGCTCTTCGACAAACTGGACTCACTCGGCATAGCCTATACAAAATATGCCGATGATAGGGGGATGGAAACTATTGAAACTGGAAGGGAAAACAATCGGGGAGGCGGAAGGGGCAGCTAAGGCAATGCAAGGTCTGAAGGGAAGCAGCAAAGCATCACATTGGGTGGAGATAATGAAGGAGGCAGATAGAAGAGAGAAGGATTGAGAGGATAAAAGTTGGAGAGAGAAGACAGAGAATGAAGAGGAATAGGAGCAGGTGCAGTGGGTTAGAGAAGAGAAGATCGAAAGAGATTGCAAGGGAATGAAACAAGTGGAACAGAGCAGCGGGACAGGAGGACAAGGGAATTAGAAGAGCTTGAGAGGCAAAGGGAAATAGCAGAGCAGGAAAAACACACATTGTTTGAGAGGGAACAGAGGAAGCTACAGCTGGACAGACTAGCAAGGGAACGCACATGCATGGAGGAGGATGGGTGAGCAATAAGTGCGGCGAAGACACAAGGAGCAATGGACAGGGGAAACGGCAGACATGAGGAGGACAGGTGAACAGAACCAGATGGCACAAGCTCACGGGGCAGGAGCACAATGGAAGGAGGCAGAACTGGCCTAGAGGCCTGGGGGGAGGAAGCAGATACAACTTGATAGACATTGACCTCAGCTTGAAACCTAATACGGACTTGACATCTAGAAGACTGAGGTTTAGCAGATGACTTTTGCAGTAACATGGGCTCGGGGTCCGACAATGAGGACAGTAACAGCGGGGATGAGAGGGTTGAGCAAAAAAAAAAAAACAATTACACAACTCAATTCCCGTAACAGCGCCTCGATGCCCACGGGCAGTGTGAGTGCTTTAAAAATGCTAAATAAATAAATAAATAATATCGATCCCAATCAACAGGGACATGGGCTGGCAAGTGGGTGACATGGGAGTACAGGACGCACACAGAAGAAGAAGGAGGGGCAGCTCAGATGAGCAGGGATGGCTGGCGAATTACCCCACTGCATATGTCAATAGACTTAGAGACCTCCCAGGATGAAGGAAGGGGGAAACAGGTTTAGCCTGCTCAAGGGGAAGCTTAACAAGGAGGTATGTCAACAGTGTCCGGGTACCCATAAAAGAACCAATAGATGTATGCGCTGGCATTGAAAGCGAGTGAGGGGACCGACAGGTCCGACTCACTAGAAATACGCCTGAGGAGGAGGGATTCACACAGATGCCCTTATTGCAGAGGGGAGGGGTGAAACCTCATTATATACCATGGAAACATGGAGACAAGGAGAATGTGAAGTGTAGGCTGCCATTGTTGAGTGCAGAAGCTGGTCCATGCATTTATGAGATAGAAAGAATTACTAAAGGAAACAGGTTAGCAATTGGAGACGTAAAAGCACTACTAATGGCGATCCTCGAGAACGCTGCTGATGATGTGTGGAGGGGGCTGGCTTCCCTGTAGTGACAACACAAAACACGTCACACAATGGTTTGCCATTTGCAAACTGCAGAGCTGCCATATGGCAAGCATTAAGGACACAATATCCAGACACCTCGGACATAGGGGCAATTATGTCCTAGAAAACGAGGGAGGATGCAGTATATTCAGAAGATTCAAGAGCTTTGGCTCCTTGACACTCGACAACCATGGGACAAAACAGTAGCCATATTCTATCACATACTAGTGCAGGTGCGGCCGAGCCCGCCCAGAAACATCTTAAGAAGTTGGGGGGAATGGAAGCAAGAGGGTGGCCGAAATACAACTCACAATAGTTCACCATTGTAGGATATAGCAGGAGAAGCTGAAGAAAAAAGCGGAGGGCAGGAAAATAGATGATGCAAAGCTAGTGCAGAAAAAGCTATCAAACTACGCAATGGAAGGGGCGGTATTAACCAGCCCCAACCCAGAGGGACTACAGCCGCAGCAACAACCACAGTAGTTTGCACTACCCACGGAGCAGGCTCATGCGGCGGGGGTACAGACAACAATTGTTTCGAGGAGGGGGGCCAATCGAGTGGGTGTGGTTTCAGACTGCAGATGCATCATAACCAAGGGAGCTTTCAACAAGTGTTTTGGGGATATGGACAGCAAGTGCAGAAGGGCCCAGGGGATTTTTCAGGGGGTTTCCAATAGCAAGGGAGGGAGCCACCACAGTGTTGGACATGTGGGCAGTTAGGCCACATTTCAAGAGTATGTAGGAGTAGGGGGATGCAGAAGAATTAGGGACCACAGGGCCAGCAGCCCTTCCAACGGGGCCAGGATGACTATTACTCACAACCAACAACAGCAAGGACATTTACAAGGCCCACACCAGCAGATGCCACAAGCACAGTACAAGCATCACAGATGCAAACACAGATACCACAGATACCAGCACCAGTACCACAATATTTACAAGCACCACTTACTCGCAGAAACACGCAGCAATTGTGACAGATACAGAGCAATTATGCAGCGGCACATGTGTAATCCATGGCAACGGTTCCCATTAGATAATTAGGAGGAATTCCCAGGGTGGGGAAAAACCCCTTTACAGGGAATGGAATGTCCTTGTACTTTCAATAGGACAGCCCACAGATGAACTTGATGTTTCCCATCCTGTCAATCACACCTAACCTTGCAGAGGAACCTTGCATTGGGGTGGCGATAGGTGACAAAACCTTTTCCTTTCTTGTTGACACAGGGGCGACTAGGACTTGAATTCGGGAAGGAGCATTTAAGTTGTCAGGCATTGCCATGAACACTCAAGGATTCTCTGGGGCTCAGGAAGTGGTTCCTTTCACAGACCACATTTCACTTTCTATAAATGATCACGATCCATCTCTGCCTAAACTTTACTCTCAACAGACATCTGTAAACATATTGGGACACGACATTATGAGCAGACTGACCAGGACTATTTCATTCACAGACAAGGGAATAGTGTGCTCCATGCCAGGAATACACATGCTCAATATAAGGCAGATTGTTCACGCTTATTGTGGACGAAAGGTACAGAGGGTGGTGTCAGTGGACGCAGAAATGTTCCAGTATGAGACTGACATTGCAATTGCATGGCTTTCAAGCATTGCAGGGAAAAAATGGTTGGTTGCCCTAACGAATACTTATTCAGGCCTGAGTTACCATTGGACGAGGAAGAGGGAACCATAGTGCCAATACAAATAGAGGCAGTGGTGATGAGAGAGGACTGGATAGCAGTACATGGGTTGGATGACACAGGGCAAGCATGGAGAGCAGTGATCAAATTGGCAGAAGGGTACAGGTTCACCACAGTGACAGACAAAGAGGTATTCAGGGAAGAGAGATTAGAAATAGAGATGGTGTTCGATATGAGTGTGACATACTGGCTAAGGATACACTACAGTGAGGTACCACAGAGGATGGCAATGGTGCTGTAACCACCATCCCGATTCTGTGAGAAGGATCTGGCCAAGGTAAACAGCACCCTATGGACAAATAGTCCTTATGATTTTGGGCACATAAAGAGCACAGGGGGACTGTTGATCAAGCAGAAGCCAGGAGCAATCTTACAAAGAGTGAAACACTACCCACTAACCAAAGAGGTGGTTGAAGCCATTTATGAGCCAGTCACAGCATTAATAGAGATTGGCATTCTGGTACTATCAGAATCCACAGGCAGCACCACAGTGTACACAGTGAGGTTGGCAAAGGCCATTCATGGTGTTTCATACAGGATTTAAGGCCCCTTAACCACATTGTTGAAGCAGAGTATCCTCTAGTAGCAAAGCCAGCAACAATGTTCTGCAGCATTCCGACAGAAGCTGTCTGATTCACGGTCATTGACTTGAAGAATGCATTCTTCACGGTACCACTACACCCAGACTCACAAGACTTGACCAGCTTTATGTATAGAAACTAGAAGGGGAAACATACAAGACTTCCTCAAGGGTACTGCAAATCTCCCTCTATCTTCAACAGAGTGACACAGATGGTATTTTGCAACAACAGATGGAGAAAACAGTTTTACAATACGTAGGCAAAATGTTGATTTACAGACAGAAGATTAGTGTAGACAGGACTCACTGCACGTGTTGACTATACTAGCTGACAAGGGATACAAGGTGGCAAGGCCAAGTTACAAAATTTCAGAAGGAAGTGCTTTACATTGGACAGACAAGCTTACAGCATGGTCAACAGATTACCCCAGAAATAAACAAAGGCAATACTCAAAATACCTAACGTCTGGGTGCACTGAAGGAAGCATAGAAGGGACACAAAACACTGACATGGACCAGAGTGATGACTGATGCATTTGACATGCTGAAAGAAGAAATATGTGCAGCACCAGTGCTAGAGATCCCAGATTATAAAAAAAAATATTTCTTCTCTCACACACTGATGGTGTAGTGATAAAGGCAGTACTGACACAGAAGATGAGCATGGGACACAAACCAATAGCCTACTGCAGTGGGAAACTTTACCCAGTAATAAGAGGACAATATCAGTGCGAACAAGCTTTGGAAGCTGCCGCATTCACAGTAGAGAAGTCAACAGCAATCACCATGGGATGCACTACCATTCTGTATGTGGAACGCGCCATCTTTGCTATACTGCAAAAGCCAAAGAGCACACTGACGTCACAAAGCGCATCAGGGTACGAAGTGTTACTATCAAACGCTCCACTGAAGACAGTGAGATGCAGAGTTGTCAACCCTGCAATTTTCCTAGTAGATGTCCTACAAGACGGTGACTGTGTGCACGACTGTGCAGAAAACATGCAGGCATTCAGTGACACTCGCAAGGTAGATAAGGATGCATTTGAGGGGGGAGACATACTGTACATTGATGGATTGTCAACTATTGACCAGACAGATGGGGTCAGACATACGGGAAGTGCAGTAGTGAGGTTGAAAGAAGATGGGCCAAGTGAGGTAGTGGCAAGTGCGTGATTACCATACCATTATTCAGCACAAGCAGCAGAACTAGTGGCCCTAATACTAACATTAGAGCACACCAGATATAAGAAAGTGACAGTATATTCCGACTCAGCTAACGTGACATTAACAGTACACGCAGGATTGGCACAGTGGATCAGGAGAAGATTCAGAAGTGCAGACACCAGTACAGCATGCACTTTTATAGGGTAAACTGATTGAAGTGATTGATTGCCATGCACGGATAGCCATAGTGAAGTTATAAGGCCACACTAGCGGGGGAAGATCCTATTTCAAGCTGAAAGGAAGCAGTAGACTTTAAAGTGAAATGTGCAGTATATTGTATATTTTGGAGAGCCATTAGAAATGGAGGCGGATGTTACGCTCACCTGGCTCCCAAAGGGGCGTCGGTCGGACCCGGAGTGCTGCGGCCTCCACCCACGTGATGCATAGTGCAGCGACGACTGACTGGATCTGCCCTCCTAATCTTGTCTGCTTGGCCCGTAGAAATATTCTCCTACAAGTGGAGAGATGGATTTAGCCACTTGTGGATTCAAGTGATAGCACCCCCACTGTCCTCCCCACTAATCACCTCTGAAGCGCCCTCTCAGCAATCTCACCTTATATTCTTGAAGGATGAGCCCTCCATCCTGCGAAGCACGCAGGGGCGCGTTGATGACCAGTTACTTCACTGGCCTGAAGATATTGGAAGAGTGTAGACGAATCCTGACTCCAAAAGGTCCTGGCGAAGAGCCGTAAGTATATAGTTTGTAAGAGTTCAAAAATGTCTGGAATTCACTCCTGTCCAATTCCTCTTTTATCTTGCAGCTTTGACCCAATAAAAAGATTGACAGCTGAAAGCGCTCCGGTAAAAGTCTGTGTTACCCAACATTGTCCGGTAAATAATGCCAAGGGTTAAACTTGCTGCTTTCTCTCTTATCTTACAGGTGCGGCATAAGAAGATGTGGCGTGCTGATGAATTATACCTCCGGCGGTAAAATCAGGTAAGCATACGGCGGCTAAAGAGATTGTCTCTGTCTGTTCTCTCTGCTCACCTTGTTGTTTCTTGTCCCCCTTAGGTGCCGGGATTCGGCGATGTAAAGATGGAGACAGCGCCGGATCGAAGAGATGCTGCGTGGAACGGTGAGTATGGCGCGGCGCTGCTGCTGGCGATGCAACGCGTTTAAAACAAAGTCTTTCCTCTGGTTTGAATATGCGATGAATCCGGAATCAGGTAAGAAATCAGGTAATACTTGTGTTTTAATCTTTGCTTCTTTCCTTCTTTCTAGGTGCTCTAGGTTCGAGGCGGGCATGTCAGAAGGCTGGATGCTGCTGCTGGCTCGGTGAGTGTTACGCTACTGGATGCAGAATAACTCGAAGCGTGTGCTGCTATTCGGCTTGGTTTAAATAGCCTGCAAAGTAGTCCCAGGTAGGTATTCCTCCCCGACCACACCCGAGTAACAAAATAGTCCCTAAGGTAAAGTAGTCCCTTCCAGGCCTCACATGGGCTTGGATCTTCTTGCAGCATGGTCTGCATCAGGTAAAAGTGCACCTAGGAGCCAGGACTGATGTCCCATATGAGCCTGGTGCCATAGGCGCCAGGACTGAACCCAGACAGCCCCTAGCAGGGGTTGCTGGGTTTTCTCAAGGCGACATGATGCCTGCTCCCGGGGCTGATGGACGTGGTCTGGATGCCCGGGGGTATGCATCATGACAGCGGCTTCACATCCTCGAGAGTGCACCAGGAACATGGTACTAAAAGAAGGGTACAATGCACTGCCAGAAGCACAGATTATGGAGCTGCAGGGAACTGCACCTCGGGAGGAAAAGGAATTGTGGGTTAAAAGAGGATGCACAATGTCTCCAACAGATGCCTTATGGCGGCAGAATAACAAAGGGAAAGTGGTCATGCCACTAGCATTATTGAACAATGCACTGACACAAATGCACCATCCACCACACAATGGAAAGATGTCATTGCTGCCTAGATTGGAGAACCATGGTTCTGTCCTAATTTGGTGGAACACATGGCTGAATGTGTCAGTAATTGCTTGTTGTGTAAACAGTTTACAGCAGAGTTGTGAGAGGAGCCATGCCGTGGCCAGTGGCCCATTACAGCATTTACATGGTGAGTACATTGACATGATCCAAGTGTGTCAAGGGTACTTCTACATGAGAGTCATTGTATGCACATTTTCCATTTGGATCGATGCGGGCCATTGTTCACATGCCGATGCTCTTAGAGCAGCCAAGTTTTTTGGTCAGGGAAGTGTTCCCAAGATGGGGCGTTTGTGAGGTCCTTATGTTTGACAATGGCCCTCACTTTGCAAATGAAATGTTCCAGCACATCACCACGTTGTTGGGCATTCAACAGAAATTTGCCTGTGCGTATCGCCCGTAAGCGAATGGGGTGTGTGAACGCCTGAATGGCCTCCTGATGGAGTTCATAGCCAAAACACAGCAGAGCACAAGGAAAAATTGGCTGCGCTGCCTACCTCTTGCCAGGGACATCATTTGGGGGTCGCCAGAGGTCGCAAGAGTGACCGCTGGCGATTGGCCAGCGACCCCTGTCAATCTCTTGCGACCTCTGGCTGTTGACCAATCAGAGGAGGAGGGGCATGGCCACAGCGTGCTGCAACGCTTGTCCTCCATTTTCATTATTGCACGTGCATGCCGAAACGCGTGCTTCTCCTCTCGTGCTGCTCCTCCAGTTTGTGTGCAGGCAGGCATCCACCACGATCCACCCCCCACTGAAGAAGGCCAGGCAGGCGCGGCAGGCCAGTGACTACTTCGACGAGGCAGGTGAGTGAGTCGACCGGTAGTCTGTGGTCACCGTCACCGCCGACGGTCACGGCCGCAGCACCAAATTCATGTTTACTAAAGTTACAAATTTGTGCCGCATACGCAGGCTAATGTTCACAATTCTATCTAAGAGTGGGCATGTTGACATTCAAGTTTCACCTAACTGCGGGCATGCTAACATTTAAAATCCTATCCTGATGCGACGCAGGCCAACGTTCAGAACTCTATCCAGGCGTGGGCATGCCAACATTCACAATCCTATCCAGATGCCATGCAGGCCAATGTTCACAATTCTATCTAAGAGTGGGCATGCTAACACTCAAGTTTCACCGAAGTGCGGGCATGCTAACATTTACAATCCTATCTAGATGCGACGCAGGCTAATGTTCACAATTCTATCTAGGTGTGGGCATGTTAACATTCAAGTTTCACCTAAGTGCAGGCATGCTAACATTTAGACCTATATAGATGCAACGCAGGCTAATGTTTACAATTCTATCTAAGTGCGGGCTGCCACTTGCCTTTGTTAGTGGTTCACCTAAGGCCTGTCCCGGCCAGAGTGCAGGGCTGAGTCACATAGCTGTCAGGTCACTGGATTGGTCTGAGTCCAATCAAAGTAATCATCTACCAGCCCACTGTACAGACAGACTAATGTGTTGCAGGCTATGTCCAGCAGCCTGCCTTAGAGTCACATAAATTACCTGCCACTGTAAAAAGCAGTAGGATCTGTCACTGAAATCTGTAGGCGGTAGGACTGCTTAAAAAGCAGTAGCTTACTGCCTAACTCTGTAGGGATGGCAAGTATGTTAGTATATGAATTTGGTGCTGGCACGGCAGCGGCTTAACATTAGGGAAAGTAAGCAAGCCGCTGATGCCGGCAGCACCAAATTCATTTTTACTAACGTTACATTTTGTCTTTTATAGATCATGTGGGGATTGAAGGCATTTTTATTTCCTGCTATAAGATAAGTCATCGCTGGTTCCATGTGCCCCCGACCCCAGCCAGTGTGTCCATGTGCCCCTCGTCACTGTGTCCATGTGCCCCTTGCCCCTCGCCACTGTGCTCATGTGCCCTCCTGAACCCAGCGTACAGCAACAGCTTATGCGAATTAAACTGCTTAAATTAACCACAGGCAGATGAAATTCAAGTCATTTGTGGCCTGCAGCCTATACATTTTGCAATGCATTTAACTAGGATTTTACATTGTGATACGACATTATGTAAACTGCTGCTTGCCTGAGCCACACACTCTGCCTGGCCCTGCTGCGGCCTACAGAGCTAGTTCCTAGAGATCCTAAGGCAATGGTGCATAACATGCGTCCCTCTGAGTCACAGAAGGTTAATGATGAATCGATGCCGGGCCTGAAGTCAGTCTCTAGGTCTGTCATGTGCAAAGCCTCTGTGGTCCAGTTTGTCTCTGCATGATGCGTGCACCCCAGAACTCTAAAACTCTATTAAAAATGAATATGGTCTGGTGTTGCACAAATGAATCTTTCTGATATTTTGTTATTATTTTCAGACCTGCATCTTCGTGTGGGAGTTCCTTCCTTTCTGTGTTCTCAACGCCAGCAAGCAGTACCACCATTGAGCAGCTGACATCCAGCCTTATCTGTGACCGCTGTGAGAGGTAAATGAACGTGAAGCAACATATTGAAAATGTACAGCATATGTTAATGATCTGATCTGTTAGTCCTTATCTATTTATGCATTGCAGCCTTGTCCTAGTTGTTTCAACACAAAAGATGGCTGTTTCTCTTCCATTTAATCAGAGAATACCACAAAATTAACTTCAAACTGTATGACACTGAACGCATGCTTCACTTCAGTTTTTTGGGAACCACAGGTTTCCTTTTTCTTAGGGGCAGAGTTTGAACAGGTTGCAACTGTTAATCTCTCAAATGTAAAGTATTACCCTGACAGATAAATACTTGTGCTTGCTCTCCCGACATTTCACTCCTCGGGGAGAGCACAGGCAGCTCTTGGTTGCAGATGACAGTGTGGTGACTGATCTGTCACCAAATCCATGCAGTGACCCTGTACAGCCAAAACCTCCTACATACCCTGTAACTGGTTCCCGTAAGTTTAACGGAGACTACAAAACATATCCTTGGGTGGAGTATTCCGTTCTGAAAGATAAAGTATACTGTTTTGCATGCAGACATTTTGGTTCTAATTCTGGAGGAGGGGGGCGTGCACGTGGCAATGTTCCATTTGTTGACATTGGCTTCGCTAAATGGGAAAAGACACATTGTTCTTTAAAGATGCACTCAGATTCTGATAAGCATAAGTCTTTGGTTGTTGCTTGGGCAGACTTTAAGCGTGTACAACAGACTACAGGCCCTCACCACTCAATTGTTTCAATGCTAGAAAAGGTTGGGGACCAAGAGATTGAAGAGAATTGTCAACATGTGCTGCAGTTACTAAAGGTTGTATGTATTTTGGGTCGTCAAGGACTTGCTTTCCGAGCCACAGACGAATTGAAAGACTCCCACAATAAGGGAAACTTCATAGCAATATTGCGTTTGCTGTCTGATAATAATGAACTTCTTAAAGTAAAAATGGCTAGAAGATATGGGCACTACACATCCCCTGAGTATCAAAATGACATGATCTCAGTTGTGGCAAATCTTATACGTCAGAATATCGTTAGGAAAGTGACAAAGCACTTTGTAGTGTTGGCTGATGAAACCAAAGACATTTCACATAAAGAACAGATGAGCTTTGAGATCCGGTTTGTAGATCAAGATGGGAACATTCATGAAAAATCCATGGGATGTTACCACATGGACAAGTTGGATGCCTCCAGTTTAGCTGCAGCCATTGACAAAACTGTACGCAATGTTGGCTTTGACTGGAAGAACTGTGTGGCTCAGTTATGAGTGGCTGTTTAAATGGAGTGCAAGCGAAAATAAAAGAAATTGCTCCACAGGCAGTTTACAT